>NC_091125.1:99338286-99954120 GCF_040183065.1 Periplaneta americana | reverse complement strand
CAATATAGAGAATGAAGTTCAATTGAAAAATAATCATACTACGGATATTTAAACACATTTTTTAAAATAGTGGCCGTTCATTTCTATACAGGCTTCAGTTCTTTTGTGCATAATATCGCAATATAGACTATTGCATCTAATTCCAATTGCCAGTTTCGTCCTTCGTACTAGTAACTTATGTTGAAACAATTCTGTACCTACTCTATAAAAGAGTACCTTATGTACTGTAAATTCCATCTTCACTTCTGCCCGACCCGCACAGATGAAATTACTCAGACATGCTATCTACTGTCCGTCCAAGTGGTTATGCCGCAGGATCGTAGAAAGGGGGAACTCACGTGACAGTTAATTACTTAACGAGGCCCTTTTATTTAAGTTATTTTAAACAGTTGTATAATATTACGTAAACGTCCAATTCCTAACAGAAATTAATGTTTTCAGAAAAGAGCTACGACAGCCCAGCTATTACAGAGGGGCGAGCAGAAGCAGGTGGGGGAAATCGGGATGCGACGTAGGCAAGCGGACTGTACCTGTGCGAAAATATGATTCAATATTGAAAGTTCTTTCGTCACTGGAAAACGCGAACATATTTCTGGAACGTATTGTACTCAATAACTCAGTGCTGTTTACTATATGCGGCCTTAATTCTGTCTGGAGAACAGTTGAAACTTCATTAGTAGGAGGGGTGGGAGTGAAGTACATTCAAAAACTCAGGTACAATAAAAATTGAAGTAAAAATAAAATGATGTCCCTGTACTTGAAGCTACTGGAATAGCGCAAATGCATCGTCTTTCCATTTTGCTTGTTACATCATATTCTCTTGCATCTGATTTCATATTGTTTACGATGATTGTTATATAGTATGATAGTAATAGATGACTTTCCCTCTTTCCCCCGTCTCTCTCTATTTATTTATTTATTTAATTATTTATTTATTTATTTATTTATTTATTTATTTATTTATACAAATATTATTCATTTATTCATTCATTCATTCGTTCATTTATTTACTTATTTACTTATTCATTCACTCACTCACTCACTCACTCACTCACTCACTCACTCACTCACTCACTCGGTCTTTCGGTCGGTCAGTCATTCATTCATTCATTCATTCATTCATTCATTCATTCATTTATTATGGTAGAGTTAAGGCCATGAGGTCTTCTCTTGCACACAACCAGGGTGAACTTTGAAGTTTTTTTTTAAATTATTACTCTTTTCTTTCTTTTTATCCTCCATTACTAAAGACCAGAGATGAGAATTTCGCACCAAAACTCTTAAGTTGTGTGAGCTTGAACTATATATCTACCGAATGAACTGTAGTGACGCAGCTCTCAACTTCAACAAACCAGCAAAACATACATGTACAGTCGAGTGGTGACCAAACTTATCTTTGTGCCGACTTTAGAATCAGAGATAAAATGAACAATTAACATTTGAAAAGAAAGCAATAATTGGCAATTATATTCTTCGTAATTTTGAATACAAAATAATTTACTCATACATATAATGATAATTAAATACGTAATAATATTTAATGATAAAACACATGTTACGTCAATAATACAGTGTCCATTGTTTTTATGAAATGCATTAAAGGTGATATGTTACAGTTGTATGAACACTAATAAGTACAATAAGTTTATTGAATCTTCAATAAACTTATTGTACTTATTAGTGTTCATACAACTGTAACATATTACCTTTAATGCATTTCACGTAATAATATGTATCTAGTCTTGTTACAATTAATAATAACATACATTTTCAGTTTGCATTTAGGAAAATACTATTTGTACCCTGAAAATGTTCGTTATACGTCACAAGACGTAACTTGAGGAAATCCGAAATGTGAAACAGTATTGCTTACTGTATCATCAAATGAACAACAGCTTTGTGAATATAATGGTGCATTTTGTATATGACACATCACATTAAATCTAAAATTCGTTTGAAGAACACTTTTAATTTTTTTTTTTTTTTTTGCTTTATTGACTATTGGGATTTCTGCAGATTGCAGAATGACTGCTGCAGGCAATAGTTTGAAGTGATATTGAAACATGCCAACATCATACATAGCTCGAGAAAGCAAAAAATCATGTCTGTTTTGAGTCAAATTTTAAAATAGAATATTTCTCTTGATTACTGTGTTCCACATGCAAAGAAAAGTATGCCATATAAATATTTCGTAGCACAGCGTCCCTAAAATAACATTCGTTCTTTACATTATGTATACACTTAACACAATTTCCATGTAATATGTGTTCACATTTGTTGATAGGCTTGTATGATTACCAGTGGATGTTGAAGTTTTGCATTCATCTTCGTGTGATTGAGAAATTTAAATTCCGCCATGTTAAAAAACGCTTATTAAACTGCACAACTCCGCTGCCAAGGTTAGCACGTAATGAAACTCCTTCTCTACTGTGCATATTGCTATAATGTAGTCACGAAACCCATCCATCCACAGTTGCGGATATACTGTGGGTTGTTTATGTGAACGCAGTGCAATTTATTCAGCAGACAACTAATGCAATAGAACCAAGATCATCTATGTGTGTGGCTGCAGTCAACCTGAAATGAAAGTTTTGCTAGGAACTTCCTAACTCTACTAATGACATTTTATTGTTGCAATATACAGAGTGTGAATTAAGATTTTTGATGGGGGAATAGAATCCTAGATAGAGAATACCATATATAAAATTGTTATTAACCTCATTCGATACGGCTGAACGCTTGGTCGCACTGAATTGCTTGCCTTGCATCTTGATTATAATAATAATAATAATAATAATAATAATAATAATAATAATAATAATAATAATAATTATTATTATTATTATTATTATTATTATTATTATTATTATTATTATTATTATTATATTCATGAGCAGGCTTAAGATAAGATGTGTAATTCCTAAGTTATTGATTGTTGTCACCTTGCCGGTGATGACAATACATCAATGTTATTTTCTTTGCTTACTTTAGGCACTGTGCTTTATAAAGTATACTCGTATTAAAATAATTATATTTTGTGTGGGTGATAGAAGTTATCTCTAGCTGGGATGTTAATATGCATTTATGCGAGGGGGATAACTTTCCAACGGGGGGAAATCTCCCCCATCTCCCCCTTAATTCGCATCCTGGTAATGTAACAAATTAACTCACTAAAAACCAATTCCTGCATTGACAAGGCATGTGACCTACGAAAGTACGATTTTAATATGATTCAGAAGGCCGTGATGACTTAACTGACTTGATTTAAAATGCGTATTAGTTTGGTGAAATGCAAACGAATTAAATATGATTTAACTTCCGTATTTAAGTTAAATTACTAGATAACTATGTGGTGTTCGGGTAAAGGGAGATAAGTCATTTTTTGTGCAAATGGAATTTTGTTCCCCAGATGAACACACAAGTTAAATTATACAAGTGAGTGTGCAAAAATCGAAAGAATACAAGCAGTGGATGTTTTTTATTTGTGTAGAAAGTTATTTTCAATAAGGTTCCGAAGTTGGTGAAACGAGCGTTGAGCGGATTCCGCCGATTTTGGAATAGACCGACGTACTTGAACTGCCAACATAGAAAACAAAAAAATCACACTCAATCGCTTTCACCTTCATCTTGACGGGATAATAAAAGCCTAAACTAACCTAACCTAACCTAAGTGTGTCGGTGTCTATTCCAAAATCGGCGGAATCCGCTCAACGCTCGTTTAATCCCGAAGGGTGTTTAATTTTCGTTTGTCTCCAAATTCATTTTAATGACTTATCTCCCTTTACCCAAACAACACAGAATTGTGGATTAGTGAGATGTTGGTCAAATCAGCCCTAAATATTCAAAACGGTTAACTGTTCCGCTGCGGTAATTACTTTGTTGTTCATTGTACTACTCTTTCTCTTTTTTTATTGTTGATCTTTTCGTTGCATCGAAGCTTCACGTAAGTATGCTACACTGAATTTATTCTAGAACCTCAATGACATGAAAAATGTTCGGATGAGGAAGCAAAGTAATCAACTCGAACCTGATGTAAATATAGGTGGGAGAGACAACGGAAATCGACACGACGTCATTCATGCAGCTTCGGGAATCAATCCGGACGCAGCCAGCAAGATCATCCCCAAAGAGTTATAGCTGGTTTTCGTAACTGGATGTCACTACCTATCGCAGCTATGCGGTACTTCACAGTGGTCACACTCCTTACACTGCCCGAAATTTCATGAGGAAATTCCTTTCCTGTGAGGCCTCCAACCAGTGCGCCAGCGAATAGGGATTACAAAGAATGAACACTGGGCGAATTTTCCTGTGTTTTGTTTCTCTGTGCGCCGGCGTTTAGCTCCACTTTCAAGCGCTAGAGGTTAGTGTAATCGATCAAAAGCTAAGATAATAATTGAGAATAGAGTTGAGACACAGGATCCAAACATCACCTACCGTATTGCATAATCCAGTAACGCTTTGCTTCAAATAAATTTAAGTTAACAGCTTTTCTTTATTTCTCAGTGACAAACTAGTTGTAATAATAATTGTTTGTATTTTATATATAAAAATTATATTATAAAATAATACAATACATTGTAAAATTATGTATCACTTTAATTTAATATTTGAATACAATATAAGATAGGACGCATATATGATTTTACTTCTCATAGGAGTTTTGTTTTTGCATTTTCAGCCCTATCAAATCATTACATATTTTAATTGTTGTTGGGGTCAACGTCTCAACTCTCATTATAAATTAACTCTACAGTCTAGACATTACAGTTAATGAAGGATTTATTATTTTATCGGTCCAATTTATTTTATTTGAGTGCATAATTTACCTAGAGATATTAATTGTAGGTGTTATATTTCCGCTGTGTCGGCTTTTAGCTGGTGTGATATCAGTCCCAACTCTTGGGAGAAAGTAGAATCTCACGCTCAAACTGGTTTGAAGGTCATTGAAATCAGTCCTGCTACATCAAAGGTACCGACGCGAAGTGTCCATACTGTATAATTATTTATTATCCATACGCTGAGCGCTTCTTCCGCAACATGAGTCTTAGACATGATGCCTTAGAACACGACGCTACGGTGCAGGACATCCTAGCAACTTAGGTATTAATATTTAAGATAGTTTTTTATTTATATTGGATTAGAAGGTCTACAGACGTGTGAACATTATTAGACTCAACACCACATTTTTTACATTTTCATAATATCATGAAATAATTCTGTAGGACTCTATGCGACTGGATCACTACAAATAAGTTCTAGAAACCTGAATTTTTCCACAAATGAGGGACTGGTTCCCTGATGGTGAATGTGTCTTCATGTAGGATGGAGCACCGTCACAAAACCAGATCAGTAACTAATTTTCTGGCTGAAAATAATGTAAACGTCCTTCCCTGGCCAGGTAACAACCCAGACGCAAATTCAGTTGAATATCTTTGGTATATCGTAAAGAGAAAATAAAAAAACGACTATTACCACCAAAGTGGCCCTCATAGAAGCACTTATCCAAATATGGCACAGCGATGAAGACATCAAGAAACAATGTGAAAATCTAATGAAGAACATGCCAAACCGCATAAAATTGATGATAAAAACGAAGGGTTTCATACTAAATATTAATTGTTGCAAACAGTGTGTAATAAATGAGTTTTGTAGAATAAATGTTACTTGAATCATATTATATTATTGTTTGAGTCTAATAATTTCCACATGTCTGTACTCATTTATAATCAACAAGACTTCTAGTAATGTTCTTCCAGCATGTTGTTCAACTGCAAATTCAGATATTATATTTAATTTGTGGTAGTATTGCACCGTGGGGAAAATTTAAAGCAGAGAAGGGAAATTATGTGAGTCGAGTATGAATTAATACACGACTTGTCTATTAATAATGGATATTGCAGGAATCCATCGCATTCCGCGCCGATAATGGAATTCAGCGAATCGGATGAGGGCTGGCGATTGACTATTGGTTAATTTCGACACATCGCCCAGCCAGTATATCACACATACCACAAGGAAATTAATTGCAGAGTCGCATACCTGTTGCCGTGGATACGGCCACTTGTAATAAGTTCATGTCCGCAGAGATTAAACATTTTATGCAAAAAATTACGCTAAGCTATTATATTTCATATTGCCAAGTAATGTTTCCTAATTAGGAACTGATTATAAGATGGACATTTGATGGTCAAGCTATCGCAGAGAGATAACAGATAAATTTATGTGGAAAGAAGTTTATCTTTAAGTACTATAGATTATAATACCACAGTACTGTCACCTCATAACTTTATTCTCTGAATATTATCATGTATTGTACACTGAAGCCTGAGCAGTTAAAAAGAGACATTAAATAAAAAACCTATTAGATTGCCAATTAGGAGTTTTCCCCATTTTCATTCTCACTTTTGTAAAAGTATTTAATCAACGCTAAGTATGACACTTAGAATGGGAGAAAGTGGCCATATGGAAAGCATGGAAGAAACACACTCAAAGTAAAGGCTGTGTGATGTATCTTATCTCACTGTGAAAAGAGAGAGAAAGGAGATATGTCTTACTTCGTCTGTGTGGTTATGGCGAAGGAGGGAGTGGAGTGATGCCGTCCATCCATCCAGTGGCGGAAGGGACTAGTTGATATATTCTGTAGCGCAAAATAAAATAACAAAATATCTCTCTTCGTACTGTCTACTTCCGTCACTGAGCTTGTCTTTCAAGAAACTGAGTTCCGGCAATCTGTACAATAACAAGATTTTGAAAGGCATCCTGAAAGTTTACAACCCTCCTATAATCTCCACCCTCATTTGAAGGGACTTGGTTTTATTGCTACTGAGACAAGATAAACCTTACCAGGTATAGTAACGACAGTCGCAATGCAAAAACGAAGAAAAAGTCATAATGAATGTGAAATAAAAGTCTTAGTTTCTGCATTAGAATCGAAACTCAGTTCTTCAGAATTGTGTTTTTTTATTATTTTTCCATGAAGTTAATCCTATGCTACATGTAAATAGAATATTAGTCTTCAACGCCAATTATTATGATCTATATCATCATTAACAACATGAAAAATAAACGGGGGAATGTCGGTTCCCAATTTAATATCGAATAACGTTTGTAATGTATTGGTGTATGCACTTTTTGAATTTTATTAAATACTGCAATATATTCGCGAATGTACTTGGCAGGCTTGCTTCGCGCAGACATGTCGTCTTACTTGTGTAGATTACGTCACAGTGGACTGTGTAACAGTATTCTTCAGTATAATAAAAGATTTATTAACAAATCGTACCAGAATTTTTAAACGGAAAGTCTAGTTCAATCTGAACACAGATTTGAAACCTATCTAACTTATTTCACTCGAAAAAAATATATATAGTCCTCACCAAGCCTAGACGGCTTCACTTACACTGGTGTCGTGCGTTACAGGACCTATGTTCGGTTCGTTCGTCGAGTACGGCGAAGTTCGATATTCGCCGAAGTTCGCTCTGCAGAACGAGGCCTGTAGTGTTTGTTCCACCTTGTTATAAATATAATCTCTCTTCTTCACTCATGTTTTAAGCCCTTAAGAATTTCAGTACATATACTGCGATTAGTTTTTCATATGATATAATACGAAGTTTTTATTGTCTTGGTTGCCTCTTCCATGTTCGAAAATTGCAAGACACCACTCTCCAGACTCATGTCTAACTCAAAATAAAATAAATCTGACGGTGCGTGCCTATTCCTACTACACACTTTCTAACACAAGTATGCAACACAGTTGTGACTACGTCCTATTTAGGAATACTATTAATAGAAAGCCACCTGTATAAGCATAACATTTGCAGGACGATAACTAGTCTTCCTACACGGCCTGTGTCGTATAAGTTAGGAGAAGATTACGTATATATCCAACTTTCATACGATTGACGATGGAGAGTCAGCGAACATTATTACATGCTTTCAGTAATAATGTAATAGTCTATGAAATATTTATTATGGAATAAAATATTACATAGATATAAATCTCTTTATTTCATTACTTTGTCTGTCTGTCTGTCTGTCTGTCTGTCTGTCTGTCTGTCTGTCTGTCTGTCTGTCTGTCTGTCTGTCTGTCTGTCTGTCTATCTATCTATCTATCTATCTATCTATCTATCTATCTATCTATCTATCTATCTATCTATCTATCTATCTATCTATCTATCTATCTATCTATCTATCTATCTATCTATCTATCTATCTATCTATCTATCTATCTATCTATCTATCTATCTATCTATCTATCTATCTATCTATCTATCTATCTATCTATCTATCTATCTATCTATCTATCTATCTATCTATCTATCTATCTATCTATCTATCTATCTATCTATCTATCTATCTATCTATCTATCTATCTATCTATCTATCTATCTATCTATCTATCTATCTATCTATCTATCTATCTATCTATCTATCTATCTATCTATCTATCTATCTATCTATCTATCTATCTATCTATCTATCTATCTATCTATCTATCTATCTATCTATCTATCTATCTATCTATCTATCTATCTATCTATCTATCTATCTATCTATCTATCTATCTATCTATCTATCTATCTATCTATCTATCTATCTATCTATCTATCTATCTATCTATCTATCTATCTATCTATCTATCTATCTATCTATCTATCTATCTATCTATCTATCTATCTATCTATCTATCTATCTATCTATCTATCTATCTATCTATCTATCTATCTATCTATCCATCTATCTATCCATCCATCCATCCATCCATCCAATCCATCCATCCATCCATCCATCCTATCCATCCTATCATCCATCCATCCATCCATCCATCCATCCATCCATCCATCCATCCATCCATCCATCCATCCATTTATTTATTTATTCTAGTAAAGTCATGAGACCTTCTTTTCCACACTACCAGAAGTGAAATAAACATTGAAACAATAACAAAAGTAGTAATATTAATATTAACACTTAACTATAAAATCATTATCATGCACATTAACGAGTTTAGTCTGCATATAATGAAATACTGACTATGGAGAAAAATAGAATGTTTGAAATGGACACACAGAATAAGAAATGTGGCTGTGCTAGAAAGAGTAGGTGAAGAGAGACAACAATGCGGAAACAGATCAGGAAAAAAAAAAAAAGAAACTGGCTGGATCATTGGCTGAGAAGAAACTGCCTACTGAAGGATGAATTTGAAGGAATGGTGAACGGGAAAAAAGGTTGTGGCAGAAGAAAATATCAGATGATAATATAGGGAGGCTAAGAGGAAGGAAGAAAAGAGGGAAGATTGAAGAACGCTGGGTTTGCAATGAAAGACCCCCCTTGGTCATAAAACTATGAATGAAAGAAACTAATAGAAATTGGGATAATTCGTCACTACTTTTACCAGGTAGCGTTTCAGACTGCCGATGTTGAATTATCTCCTCTTGCAGACGTCCTCAAGCACTGTACACATCTTATACCACGACATGTTCAATCTAGTTTAATATCTTTATTATTTTATAACTTAATGCAATCAAGACCATTTTTGGAATATTGTACTGTTGAAATTCCAATGGATGAAAATAAAAATTAATTTAATTTTGTGAACTTTGATATTGTTTTTGAAGTGAAGTAATGTTTACAGCAGGATATCTTGAATTCAGTGCTTTTCACATGCTACTAAAACAGTGTTTTCTTTCACTTGGAATCTCGTAGCTCTGTAGGAGTGAAGTTTCCTGTGTTGTGACAAGAATAAAATTGTTAATTACTGTCTCTTGCTTAACAAGCAAGACGAGCCCTGGGGCGAGCTGTGACAGGGACAAATGTTCCTCAAAGCAAGCCACTGCGAACCTTCCACTCCGTGACTGTAACGTAACCTAAGAGCTCTGTCTCAGCCTTCACAAACACCTGGACACTGTCTGGCGTCCACCTTCAGGGGTTCAGGATTTCACCGTACTGCTATGTGACACAAGCACAGTAATAAGAAGTCATATAGCCTACTTTCAGTTTCAAAATGAACATGAACTCATATCCCCTACGCAAAAAGCTATTTCGTCTGTAGATGTAGATATATTTGATTTCTCTCAGCTTATTGTCTTACTTGAAATACAAAATGTAATTAGTACATATTTTACTTGAATCAAGTACAGTAAGGAGACAGGTTTGGAAGTAAATCCCGAAAAGATAAATTATATGATTATGCCCGTGACCAGAACTTACTATGAATTGGAAATATAAAAATTGGAAATTTATCCCTTGAAGAGATGGGAAAATTCAAATTTCTTGAAGCAACCGTAACAAATATGAATTACACTCGAGAGGAAATTAAATGAAGAATAAATATGGGAAATGCCTGTTATTATTCGGTTCAGAAGCTTTTGTCATCTAGTCTGCTTTCAAAAATACTGAAAGTTAGAATTTATAAACGGTTATATTATCAGTTTTTCTGTATGGTTGTGAAACATAGACTCTCACTTTGAGAGAGGAACAAATGTTAAGGGTCTATGAAATATATGCTTAACGACGAGATATGCACAAACATAAAAAATATACCCATGGGGTAATTTAGGGACATCTTTATACGATAAGGAAAGATGTTAACTTTGACACCAATTTATGCAAATTCTAATTTTTCCTCCTAATATGTATGGACATGTTTTCCGTAGATTTCATAATTACATCTGTTACCAATGTGATCATTTTCTATCACTGTATTAAAAAAATACAAATTGGTGCCGAGATTTCGACATAGTATTGCAAACGAAGAAACACTTTAAAACCCAACATTTACAACACAGAGTTTACTACTGAAATATTTCTAAATATTTTACAATACTACTTGCATTGGTCACATGTGAATTTTTCATCGGTGCCATTTTCCACACATGTCTTGTGAAACCATTTTTGGTATTCTCCAACACATTGAATACTAAGTTCTCTAGCATTGTCATCGTAGTAATACGCGACAAGTAAAGCCATCATTGAGCACAACCAGAAAAGCTCCGAGAGATGCTAGAGTTAAGGGGAAACTCCACTGAAAATAACGAAAATTTTCCAAGAAATTTTTATGGATATTTCACTTCCTTAAAATGTATGTTTTCATACCCCAAATGGATTTAGTGCAATTCTGATTACAAACATGTTTATTTTTTTAATTAAAGCTGTAAGGGGGCGTGGAATTTAAAGAGCTGTCAAAAATATTTTTTCATCAAAACATTTTCCTTTTTTTACAAATTTCTGATTACAAACTTTTTGTTCTAAAGTTGGCTTCCTGAAGTTACTAGATGAATATAGCGGAGGAGATGTGTAATATACATGAATATTCATTTTACTTTCAAATTCATTTTTCCGTAAGTTTATTTTTCTTGATTCAACACCAACTTTTTATGCTAAATATTAAACAATCTGGATCAAATTGTTAATATAAGTATTTATGAGGTAGCTGCATGTTTCTATGCATTTATTTTGACAGAAACGTTGCTAGTTTACTTTATTTTTTCACGAATTATAGGAAAAATAACATTTTTAAAATTTCAAAAAATATTCTTCGAATTGAGTGAATGAGATATTTCATAAAATGAATGCATGGAATTGTTTCTTTATGTCTTGTGAATGTAACAAAAAAGAAGCTTAAAAATTGTGATCTTCTATAAATACTTGGGTTCGAACTTATTTCTAAAAACAATAGAAAAAATCAATAGCCAAAAACATTTGGGAGTTCAAAATTTGGATTTTGTTAGTCCTTTACATAGTAAGCATGCTCTCAAAATTTGGTTGCAAAAATGATTAGGGAATAAGTTGTCATTTTTAGAGGAGTGTCCCCTTAACAGTGAATTATAATAAAAATATATTAAATACATTGTTTTTCATTTCTTTTATTCCACTGTTTTCTCTTTCTTCCAATCGGCCATCCTCTGCCTTTTCATCAATCGCCATCTTTTTAAATTGTTAGTCCTTGATTTTCTTACATTCGCTCCCTCTTTGTTTCTGTCATTCAATTGCCATTTATTCCGAGAATTCATTTCAATCATACTTTAAGTCTTTCATTTCATATTTCTCTCCTTTATTCCACTTCTTCATATCTTGTTTTTTTTATTTCCTTTGATCTCTGTTTTCACCGTCTGTTTCCGTATGATATTTATTAATTTAATTAATTTCTTTCATTATTTTTTTCTGTACTCACGTTCGTTTACTATTTTCTTTCTTCCTGTATCTCATTTTCTTCACTTGGTATCTTTTTTAATTTCATACTTTTATTTTTTCGTTCCTCCTTTCCTATCTTTCTTTAGTTTACTTTTTTTGTATATATCCAATTTTCCGCCTTTTTCCTTTTCTTTCTTTATTTTGGGGGATCTCCGTTTTCATAATAGTTACGATCTGAACGCACTGAATCATGAAAGTTTACAATGTTTGTCGGTGGTAATTGTGATATCAAGACGGTGTTTTGAGATATGAGTTCGAGGATTTGACAGAGGATTACATGATATTCGTCCTACAGTTGATAAAAACCTCGTAAAACCCTAATTACGTAACCAGCCGAAGATGAGTCCGAAAACCACGATCTTGAATTCAACTGGCTGCCATTTAAGCAACCATAATGAATTTCATAGTAGTTACTCTATTAATTCTCGCATTGAAATTCATTACATTCGTGACTTTAAACTAGACGAAAAGACACAAAATATCATCACTTGCAAGAGGATTTCATCCGAAATATTTACATGACTACCATTTTAGTTACGGCTTGTCTCTACATCCAAATCGTCTCAATGGTATGCAGAAAAGTGCCTACTTCCAGTGGGTTATTTGAATCACCAATGCAATCACTAATACTTTGACATCACAGATAAATAATCAACATTTCCATCCTCCGTAATTTCAAAGCGTGTTCACAAATGCATGTTTTAAAGCCGGCACACTATTCAGTACATGAACCAGTGGACTCTCGATTGAAATATTGAACAGCGTTATACAACTTCACAGCTCACGTCTATCAGACTGCATGGTAGGAAGGGACTGACAAATTCTCGACAAAAAAACCGTGTCAATATAGGTTATTATGTATTTATTGTAGACCACATTTTACGCCACTGATTTAACGTTTATGTATATAAATAGGAGTTGCAGAAAACATACGGGTTGGAAGGGAGGTTTAACTGAGTTCAATTTTCCCCCCTTCTCCTGAAATTCCACTTAATTATTAAACCAGCCACAGTAGCACTTCACCCTGGGCAAGTTTCCCCTCAACCCTGCTACACATCAACCCTTTCACAGCGCTGTAAATGGAACAAACATTTCGAAGTGTTCTGTTATTCGCGAAGCCTGGTTCACAACATGACGTTCAGTCGGGACAAATGAGCCTCTATTCAGATGCTGTTTTCAACAACGTCGCATTTGCCTCTCGACCCTCGGTACAATGAAGCTTACTGTATTACTGTTTATCCCTAATTGTTTCAGCAGTAATTCTATGTGTATGTTATCATGTAGTAAACTTCTCTCTTCAGAAATCAGATAACGTATGTTGCTTCTATTTTATTATTTCAAGTTGAATTGTAATATCCTCCGACTAATACGCTATTTCACAGTTCCATAAAAACTGTCAATACGGTAATATACATTTCTGTGTCGGCATTATCGTTCTCTATATAGTCTATTATAGCTGGTAAATTTAAATACATTGTTCATAGTAATAATTCAAGTATTACATGTACGTATCAAATAGCAATATACATTCTCCTAGGAAAGTAGGTCTACTTATGAAAACTAACCAAATTTATAGAAGTTTCACACAAAAATGTAATTTCTCACCTACATTAATCAATACTTATATATAATATAATATTTTAAAGGATAGGAAGCAAGGTTATTAAGTTATGGGAATAGCAATCCCGTTATTTTTGGCCTACAAAAACCAAAAGTTGTGTCTATGGCAACGTATTTTTTGTAAATAATTGATTAAATGGCGATCTTACTCGTGTTAATTATGTAATCATGTGCGGCTTACAGCTGTCTCGGTGCTACTTGACACCATCCTCAGAACCTTCTGTGTCTCGGTGCCATCTCAGCTTCGCTGCCTGTTGTGTGGGTGCGTTCGTGTGATGAAGAGTTGTGTCCAGTTACTTATATTCAAGTGTTAAAAGTAGTGTACGAAAGATTCAACATGGAGTATTTTTTGTGTTCTCAACCTCTTTCACAAAGTCTTACACCGTGGTGCGTTACTTGTTTGCTTACTAATAATAATGATTCTATCATACAGACAAGTCAGTGAAAAGTATTATTGTGATATTACTCAATGACAGACCAGGGAGCATAGCGGAATAGATTCATTCACATAAGAGGTTTTAATTTGACAACACAGTAACAGTTAAGTTGTAACTATGAAAGACTTAGACCATAGAAGAAAAGAATCAGAGCAGGCTATTTCGGGGCGGCAATCGTAAGTTTTATACGTGAATACGTTCTCGAGATAGAATGTTGAATGTAGGCCTAAGTTATAAGAATGAAGAACTGTACTCAAATAAAATGTAATAATATTTATACAATTTGATTTACAACAGGTCGCCATCTTTCATGCATTGATAAACAAACACGTCGGTTGCTATAGTGGTGCTTTATCGTTTGCTGTCCGTTGTTTGTACGTCCACTCCCATTTGCGCTACATAGGCTTATGCCTCAACATTTTAAATTTTCTCTCTTCACTCTATTTCACTCGAGAATTTTTCCAGTTTAACTTGTCGAATGCTGACTGTTGCTCAATTGAGATTATAGCCGGATTCGTCACCGAATCTTTTAATACCACTGCGAACATTCTATCGCTTCGCATTCTCCAGTTACACTGCCTGAGCTGCCCCGCGACTCGCCATTCGTGTCTCAAATGTCGTGTACTTTAGAAATTATAGGCGCGACAAAGCTCGCCTGAAAATGTGTCGGTCGACGGTCTGGGATGGTATCCTAGTAGGTCTACTAGGCCGAACTTATATTACTTGATTATTTAACGGTTCTGTATTAACTACTGGTTATTTAGTTTCAATGAATTTTACAATAATGAAATGGTATTTGGTGAGATGAGGCTGTAAATTAGCCATGGATTACCTGACAGTAGTCTTACAGTTGGAAAAAATCTCGGGAAAACCAAACCAGGCAATCAGCTGAAGAGGGAATCGAAGTCACGCCCGCGTGCAACTCTAAATCAGCAGAGGACCGAACATATAGGCATATTCTCGTCAAAAAGTGGCGAGTGTTTAAGTGAAATAAGGAAATCTTATTGTGAGGATAATATTGATGAACAAGAGTGCTTCCACGCCAGGTCTGAAATTTAACAGAGTTCTAGAAAATATAAGTGAAGTAATGGCATGAACGGAACGTCAGTCAAATTGTGAACATATGCACATATTATATTTTGCCGCATTGAATAATATGCTTTACATAAACGTTCACAACAAGTTCCACTGACAAAATTAAGCGTTTTTATAAAGAAGACGAAAATAAAATGTATGTACAACTATATAGTAACTAAATTACAACACAGTAATAATAAATAAAGCTGTAAGTGAAGTTCATAAGTACATTAATTAATTTTTTATAAGTGGTGAGTAAAAATTTCGTTATGCCGCCTCCACGTTTTGTAACGCTGCTGGTGTAAAGTATGTACCTCGACAGTTGCGTTCTAGTAGAATTTTACTATAATAACATTATTATTATTATTATTATTATTATTATTATTATTATTATTATTATTATTATTTAATAGCGCATAATACTTGAGGGAGGAGATTATATTTACATAATCTTAATATTAAAAACAGGACTATTATTTAAAAGTAATTCTTATAATGTGTTGTTCTTAGAAAATTAATCTACACAATGCTTTTCGAGGGTTGATATACGAATAAAATATTTTCCTCATGACTCATCGTGGCATTTAATTGTCACCACGCAATATTTCTCTCTTAGGCTCTCTGGATATCCTATTTCAGTGAAAAGGGGAGACAAAGATGGACAGACAGAGAGGCAAGTGAAATGGAGAAAGGAAGAAATGTTCGACACTGAGAAATCACAGCGAATTTCTTTCGAGAGGGGGTGTTCATCCCCCTAGGCGCCAATTTCTCAGCTCCCCCCTTCTGGTTTGCTGAGAAAATGGACTAAGAATTGGATACTTTATTTTCCACTCCGCAGCGGTGACTAAAAATTTTAGTAGCAGGTGCAAAGAAGAAAAAAAATCAATGCTTTTGAGATCCCTCCACCTTCATAACTTCTTCGCAGGTACTGCAGTGTTGCCAACATCCGATATCTAAAACCTTGGTATGGTGAATACCGCACCATTACCGTGGATTCGTCATCTCAATCGTTGGCCAGAATTTTTCAACAAGAACCGAGTATCGAACCATTGTGTTTGAAGTAATCTACCGTAAGCGGCATATTATTGAAAATTGTTCTTTTTTATACGCGTTATTGTTTTCAACTCTACGTAAGTATATAATTTAGCATAAATGATATTACGTGTCTACTAATACAGACGTGTTTGTATATCTGTTAAAACTACTATAATATATTTTCTATTCAATCTCCTATGGGCCTCTATTTTTTTTTTTTTTTTTTTTTAATTTAGACCGGCCAGAGACCGTTTAACAAAGTTATCTTTGTTTTCTTTTTCATTTGTTTCCTTTGTTTTACTTACACTAATACAAACACAACACCCATGCCCGAGGCGGGACTCGAACCCACAACCCTTCGCACCAAGCGATAGAGACATGCCGTGCCCCTACCGCTTGAGCCATCCGGGCCGGCTCCTCTTCAGTATCAGTGACTTTGCAGTCAGAGACATCTGCAGTCTGAATTCAGAGAATTTGTTCACAAACAGGGAAACGTGGTGGGGCGAGACAGAGATTTTCATAATTTTTTTCCTGGGGCAGGTTTTATTTACATGCCTGAAGCCTTCGACATCGGATATCTAGCCTCACTTTAGGTTGGAAGGAAGACATACTCAGGGTTTTTGGTTAAATTTTAAGATTACTATTCACTACTAAAACATATCGTGTAATATGTATTTGGGATTTCTAATGTTTGGTGTAATGTACAAAATATATTTTGTACTATTCTAAAAATTTACGTATTACATAAATTTTACAAGGCACCTAAACCATTTTATTATATACCTAAAATAATACAAGATATTTTCTTCCATAAAACTTCCTTACATTCTAGCTAATGCTCGAAACAACATTTTTGTACAACAACAGCAACAAGAAAGTAAGGAAACAGACTAGAAAGAAAGAAAGAAACAAAGAAAGAAAGAAACAAACAAACAAACAAACACACAAACAAAGAAGTTTACTGTAGTCGAATTATTTTCAAACGCTATTGAACCCTCCTCTGCCTCCTCTTTCTGTTTTCGGTAGGTAGTTTTCTTGCTTTTGGGCAAAAGTTAGTCTTTGTATCGTGAAGTTATAAAATAAAATTTTATTTAAACCTTTTGAAAATTAGGTTTCCTATTTCTTAAAAAATATTTTTGCATAATGTTCGACATCGTTAGAGCTTTTTAAAGAGCATTTGTTCATTAGCGTATGTTCAGTTGTTCACGAGATATAAAATGTTTTAAATGGTAGAGTATAAAAATCATAGGTCATGGCCGTAATTATGGCAGTTTTCAATAGCGTATACGCATAATCCTTATCTTTCATTGTTCACATATATAGTTCACTACTTTTTACGAAGTAGGCGGGAACACTGAACAAATGTAAGAATTCAAAATTCTGAAACCGCTAGCGCCGAGGTGACCTTCCCATGTGTACCAAATGTACAGTAACACTTTTAAGTGGAATATATTCAATTTTTGTCAGAGGTAGTATCTTCTTTATATTTTACACCTCTTTTATTTTTTAATCAAAGAAAATTTCCTTACTTTAATGCGAAGTTTTGAAAATTAAATCTTTTCCATTTTTTCTGCAAAAAGAAAAATTTTCCTCCACTTAATATCAATAACTGAATGTTGTTGGTTTAAGAACAAGACAAAATAATTATTGAGTTCAATGTCATCACTGCTCACTTGTTGCAATATAAGAAACAAATGGTTGACATTACGTTACAATGACAAGCAATCACTTATCCCTACGCTTGGAAATGAAATCAATATTAAGAAACAAATTTTATTGGTGTGAACGGAGCTCATAGATTATGGATTCAGCCTGCTTTATTGCCTTGGTTCGTATGTAGGGCACGTTGTGCTTACGTAACTTAGGGAAATAGGAGAGTCATATAGTTTTACCCATATTTGCATTGAAATTCAATCGAAGCTGCCAAATTAATTCTATCGAGACAATTAAAAAAGAATTTCCGAATCCTCCATCGGACAATCCCTTAAAAATTTACACCCACCATCATACATTTTCTCCCTAAAGGAAACGAATGAAATCCAAGATGGCGTGTTAAAAGCTAAAAAGCTTCGGAAGGGTTGGTGATGAGGACATCAGTATGCAAATGCCGCAGGCGTGGTGAACTACCCCCATATACAGGTCATGCCGAACAGCACCGCGTGTAGCTAAGGGGGTAACATCAACCCCTGCGGGTGTGTTTTATATTGAGCAGGGTGGGCATGATCCATGTTCCAGGTAATGTAACCCGCATCGCTTGTTCCGCTCTTGCAGTTGAGGAACTTCACCACACGGTACTAAAAATTATATTTTTCAAGAGTAAATCTAACATTTTATTTTATAGTCACCGTCGTCGTGATCATAGCTACGTCGTCATGGTCACGGTCACCGTCGTCGTGATCACAATCACCGTCGTCGAGATCACGGTCACCGTCTCATTGTGGTCACGGTCACCGTCGTCGTGGTCACAGTCACTATCGTCGTGATCACAGTCACTATCGTCGTGATCACAGTCACTATCGTCGTGATCACAGTCACTATCGTCGTGAACACAGTCACCGTTGTCGTGATCACAGTCACCGTTGTCGTGATCACAGTCATCGTCGTCGTGATCAGAATCACAGTCGCATCGTGGTTACGGTCACTGTCGCATCGTGGTCACGGTCACCGTCGTCGTGATCACATTTAGTCGTCGTGATCATAGTCACCGTCGTCGTGATCACAGTCACCGTAGTTGTAATCATAGTAACGTCATCTTGATTATAGTCACCGTCGTCGTGACCATAGTCACTTCGTCGTGATCACAGTCACCGGCGCGTCGTGATCACAGTTCCCGTCGTGATCACAGTCACCGTCGTCGTGATCACAGTCACCGTCGTCGTGATCACAGTCACTATCGTCGTGATCACAGTCACTATCGTCGTGATCACAGTCACCGTTGTCGTGATCAGAATCACCGTCGCCTTGTGGTCACGGTGACTGTCGCATCGTGGTCACGGTCACCGTCGTCGTGATCACAGTCACCTGCGTGTCGTGATCACAGTTACAGTCGTCGTGATCATAGTCACCGTCGTCGTGATCACTGTCACCGTCGTAATCACAGTAACGTCATCTTGATTATAGTCACCATCGTCGTGACCATAGTCACTTCGTCGTGATCACAGTCACCGTCGTCATGACCATAGTTACCGTCGTCGTGATCACAGTCACCAACGTCATGATCACAATAACTGTTGACATGATCACAGTCACCGTTGTCGTAATCGCAGTCACCGTTGTCGTGATCGCAGTCACCGTCGTTGTGATCATAGTAACGTCATCTTGATCATAGACACCGTCGTCGTGACCATAGTCACTTCGTCGTGATCACAGTCACCGTCGTTATGATCATAGTCACCGTCGTCGCGATCACAGTCACCAACGTCATGATCACAATAACTGTTGTCGTGATCACAGTCACCGTCGTCATGATCATAGGTTGTGACAATGTTGATAAATATCAAATGCCCGTAATATTTTACATATTGAAATATTTTATGCTTATTGCTAGATTACATAACAGTCAAATGGAGATTCATATAAAGCCCTCGTCTTATATAATCATTTTCCAATGTAATGTTCCGCCGTAAAACCAATATGAGCGTCGTATTCAAAAGGCACTGCCATGTAAGTCGTTTGTATCATAAAGCAAATATTTTTCTAAATATAATATCCCTGCAGTTGTTTGCTTATCTATTTCAAACGAGTAGTCTAATTTTACAGCAATACGAGTATCTAAAATAAGTTTTTCCCTGATTGAAAAATAATAAAAATAATAATGACAATATCAATAATAATAATAATAATAATAATAATAATAATAATAATAATAATAATAATAATAATAATGTCAACAATAATAATAATGTCAACAATAACAATAATAATAATAACAATAATAATTATTTATTTATTTATATTTTTGTGCTGGACAATAGCCATTGGCCAATAAAAGTCCAGCACAGTGATATAATTAATACATTAAAATGAACAACTATGGTACAATTAAATACTTGAGTTAACAACAAAATAAAGAACATACAGTAGATTAGAATAATTAATTTACAAGAATTAAAACTATAAAATATTAGGGAAAGGAGTTGATTCATACTACCAATTTTTGTATAAGGATTATGCAAATAATATTAGCAAAGACATTGCCATATTCTAAAACTTCTATACATTGAATGGATCGAAATCGCCTACATGTAAGTTAGCATGTTTAATACATCTGGAGACCGGCGAGGAAGATTTAGAATTCTAATATAGAACAGTTTGTGATGTCTCATGTCCTTCATAGGAATACGAAGGCTGACACTGTTTAAGGAAGATTGACAATTAATGTCACCTTTAAGGACCTTACATAAGAATAAGTAATCGAGATAATAATAATAATAATAATAATAATAATAATAAGTAATTTTTTGTATTTTGTCTTTACTACTGTTCACTGTTTCTAGGTTATATATCTCCTTTGTAACTGTATATAATTTTGTTTTGACTATTGTTTATTCTTTCAATATCATGTATTTAAAAATCTTAATTTTACTGTAAATCATTTCATGTGTTATCTATTTACTATCGTTTATTGACTGTAAATGTTGTATTTAATTTGTAATCTATATGTCATTTCTGTATTGTCTCTTTATATTTCACTTGTAACTAAGTCTATTTGTGTGTATTATCTCTTTATTATTGTTTACCGTTTATAAATCATGTAATGATTTAATTTGTACAATCTACAACCCTAATGTCCCTAACGGTAAAATAGGATTTCAATCTTTGGACGATGATGATAATAATAATAATAATAATAATAATAATAATAATAATAATAATAATAATAATAATAATAATAATAATAATAATAATTCGACAGTAAAGCATAACCAATACAACCATGTAAAAGAGACGCCACGCCGTCTCTTTCAAGTACGGAGTAACACTAAACTGATTATGGAACCTGTAAGTTTAATATACGGTATATGTACAAATAAAATCATTCTTCATTAGTTTCATCGCAGACATCAGGTAAACTTATAATCTCTGTTTACACCCGCTCTGTTTACCACAAATTAAACAGCATCTTCAGAACATCGAACCCAGGTTGATCTGATAAGTTAACGTAATGTAAGTTAAGGTTGTCATCTGTATCGAAGCACGTGATCAATTTCTTCGTGCAGGATACTTGCCGGGCACTATAGTAGTCAGCTATAACGCGCAGCCCGCAAGCTTCTGCTTGTAATGGCCACAGAATTTTCTAGGATACGGGTTTTTCCCCTCTTTCAGTCGTTCAAGATTTGTTTAGACAGAGGCAAGATTGTCCCTTACACACAGTGGGCCAATCATCGGGCAGGACACACTTCTTTGCAATCCAATAAGAAGTTAGGGCGATCCTGCACAAAGGGTGGACAAAAACACTACGTAAGAGCGGTTAGAGATACAGAGGACACACATGGAGTATCCCAAAGCACTAATGGCGTACCGACTGTGCTGCCGGACTAATCCGATGCCACCAACCTCTCCAGTCATGAAATCGGTAGCATATACAATTCCACCGCATCTCACAGAGCTACATGAGTCGTCACGTCTCCTTGAAACAAGCAAGAACCTGAGGGGCTCCGATGCCTCTTATATAGATCTTAGAATCCATCGCCACAAATAGGGTGAAGGTTGGTAAAACTGTGATACGAGTAATATTGTGATAGTTATTTTTTAAGAATTTATTACAGTTTTACCAAACGAAAGAAGGACCGGTTTTGTGCAGCAACTTGTCCGCGAACATTCCCTTAATACATTAACACATAAAATCTATATTCCTCTCGCTCAGTAAAATTGTAATAAATTCTCAAAATGAACAATTACAGTATTACTCATATCACAATATTAGCAACCTTTACCCTACATCATAATAGTTTACCTACTTTATTTACTATAAATGTTGCAAGTGTTACAAAGGGCCTGGGCGTTAATATCTCAATTGAGGTACTGCAGACTATCCCTTAACCCCCCCCCCACTCCACCTACCCCGGCAGAGACATATGTACAGTACTGGCAAAAAAACCGGACCGACCCTTGTAGCTGATTTCAGAGCCTTGTTCACTCCAGAGCACGATAGACTGGTAACTAAGACTTTCGTGGTTCGAATCCTGCCTGCGAAGGAAACTTTTTTTGTTCCTTATTCAAATTTATTCCCAATACTTTTCGATTGCTGGTAAAATTCATGTTCTGGGAATAATAAGTTAATTAAGTAGTAAAATATCGCTGCAATCGAAAAGTATTGGGAATAAATTCGAATAAGGAACAAAAATAGTTTCCTTCCCAGGCAGGATTCGAACCACGAAAGTCTTAGTTACCAGTCTATCGTGCTCTGAAGTGAACAAGGCTCTGAAATCAGCTACAAGGATCGGTCCGGTTTTTTTTGTCACTACTATACCATACCGATAAGAGTAGACCTGAAGAGAAGCATTGCTGAGTGACGGATTGTATAAGACATGCTCACGCTGGTCTTCTAAAATCAACCACTGATACACAGTGCTTCACTATGTGTTTGTTTCTGAAGCGGTGAAGCGGAAATGACATGGGCGAGTGTATGTCCTTTCATTTCTCCTTCCATTTTATGGCCAAGTCTGTGTTATAGACAGATAATATTACAAAAAAATATTTAGTTCTTTCAATAAACATTACTTATTTTGATACTGATGTTGTTGTTTAGTCAAATGTCCGAAGATAGGTCTGAACCTCATAACTGACACCAATAAGGCGTTACTCATGAGTCATGAGGCAATTAAGCTAGAAGATAATGGGGTAGGGTGGTCAGTTCCTGTCTCCCTCCATTGCATACATCGCTGATTAATAACATATTATGCTAATCAGACTTCAGCTTTATGCAGACAATAAAATTGTTCTTCCTCTGACACATATCGTCAAGTGAGATGAACTGCCTGATAATATATGTACAGTACTGGCAAAAAACCTTACCGACCCTTGTATCTGATTTTAGAGCCTTGTTCACTCCAGAGCACGATAGACTGGTAACTAAGACTTTCGTGGTTCGAATCCTGCCTGGGAAGGAAACTTTTTTTAGTCCTTTATTCAAATTTATTCCCAATACTTTTAAACTGCATCGATATTTTACTACTTAATTAACTTATTATTCCCAGAACATGAATTTTACCAGCAATCGAAAAGTATTGGGAATAAATGTGAATAAGGAACAAAATAAAGTTTCCTTCCCAGGCAGAATTCGAACCACGAAAGTCTTAGTTACCAGTCTATCGTGCTCTGGAGTGAACAAGGCTCTGAAATCAGCTACAAGGTTCGGTCCGGTTTTTTTTTTTTTTGCCACTACTGTACATATCAGCCTGAACCTCAATCAGAGGTGTAAAAATGAAATATAAAACAATATGAGAGAAGTATTCACGTAATGATCGGAATCTTTTTCTTAATTTGCTTCTTCTTCCCGTTAATACGTTTCCTTGTCTTCAGACCCCTTTTATCCACTTCATTTCTTTGTTCTATCGTTTCCCTTTATTTTCCTTTCCCCATTGTTTGAATGTTACTTCTTTTCTCTTTTTTGTCCAGCTTCGTCTTCATGATTTCTTTCTTTTCTCTTTTTATTATTCTCCTTTTTCACTTTATCATGTTTTACCTTCACATCTTGTTTGCTTCTAAATTTTTCCCAGTATTCATTTTTTTATCTTCCTTGCGTTTCTCTTTTATGTCCTACTTCAATAATAGCTACTCTGACGCTGTACAATAATAGAGTCCTCCATCCTGAAGCTATATGATGTACAACACTCATTTTTTTATAAATGAGGTATTCAGTAGTTTTCAATATAGACACACGGCTATATAATGGTCCACTGCCACTAATGTAATGAAACCCCAATCTTACCTAATCACTCATGGCAACCCATTCCTCGGCTCCTGCCTGCAGCAGTCGCTTCATCTTCCGGGAGCAGTTCCCCAGCCCTCTCTCCCGCGAGAGTTTTAATTAATCAAACTTGGGGAATTTTTTTATTATAATGAAAGTTGCCAGTCCCAACCCCAACCTAGACCGATGGTGCAGCTCATCACACCCCACCCTTCGCCCTGCACACATCATTACTCTAGAAGTGGTGCAACCACTCCGCGAAAGCGGAAGTTCAAGTATTACGTTGCAAGCCCTATTACACAGACCTTCCTGTTTTTCTTCTCTCGATTCTAGTTGGAGATATGCAAGATATTTCACAGTGTGCACAAACCATGGCATCAAAACTTCCTTGCCACTGGCGTGGTATAGAGGACGCGTAACCTGAAACTGAGCTCGAGCGTGAGCTGGAATTCTGCTTGAACTGACAACTCGAGTGGGTTTCTTCCTTGGTTTTCCCTAAATCAAAGGCGATTTTCAGATATTACCACTGCCAAACCTACAACACCACTCTCTAAAATACTATTTCACTCTCACCATTCTACCCGTGGGTAGATAAACCTGCTGTTGATAACGTGTCGTTAAATAACCAATTTCATAATAAATAAAAAGCGAGCTTTTTCCATGATGTAATACTTTACAAATGGCTTTTAAGGAACCCACAAGTTCATTGTCGCCCTCACATAAGCCCACCATCGGTCCCTATCCTGTTCAAGATTAATTCATTCTCTATCATCATATCCCACATTCCTCAAATCCATTTTAATATTATCCTCCCATCTACGTCACGGCCTCCCCAAAGATTTATTTCCCTCCGTTCTCCCATCTAACACACTATATGCATTTCTGAATTCGCCCTTACGTGCTACATGGCCTGCCCATCTCAAACGTTTGGATTTAATGTTCCTAATTATGACAGGTGAAGAAAACAATGCGTGCAGTTTTGCGTTATGTAACTTTCTCCATTCTCTTCTAACTTCATCCTCTTAGCCCCAAATATTTTCCTAAGCACCTTATTCTCAAACACCCTTAATCTCTGTTCCTCTCTCAAAGTGAGAGTCCAAGTTTCACAACCATACAGAACAACCGGTAACATAATTGTTTTATAAATTCTAACTTTCAGATTTTTTGACAGCAGACTAGATGACAAAGTTTCTAATCCGAATAATAACAGGCATTTTCCATATGTATTCTGCGCTTAATTTCCTCCCGAGTGTCATTTATACTTGTTATACTGTTGAATTTTTTCATGGTGTAATATAAAAATAAAATAGCAATAAATGATTCTTCATTTTTCTATATACACGTTTAACACTTACATATCACTGATTCTGGCTGAGAAGAAACTGCCTACTGAAGGATGCACTGGAAGGAATAGTGAACGGGAGAAGAGTTCGGGGCAGAAGAAGATATCCGGTGATAGACATTAAGATATGTGTAGGCGGAAACTCCACACCGCTTTTCGAGGGACCCACTAATCCTATCAGGATACTGCACACTTATTCACGAGGGTTTTACTAATCTTACCCGGAAACTGCACAATTTATAAAACATGTTTCTTTTGCATTTGGCTGACTTTACATTGAACATTCGCTTTCGTCCTTCATTGCTTTGCAGTTTAATATATGTCTCAGTTTATGCCCAAAAGTTGATTCATGAATTTATACAAAGAAGGATGACTGCTATAAAAACTGGCATTAAAATCTTTATAAAATGATTCACAGTCATTTGTTGTGCGAGAGGTCGATGCAGTCATAGCTGCCCATATAGTAGGAGGGAAAATTGCATCTTCGGAGATATACGTTTCTAGTAAATAGTCTGCAAATTTCTCAAGTCTAGTATCTATCGGTTTTACCTAGGCCAGTTCCATAGCGAAGAAATCCCCCATTTCCTATGGATTTCAAATACATTATTCCAAAACCATCCTGAGCCACTGTCCTATCTCACCGTCTTCTTTGTACTCCTTCCCCAGTCCTACACGATGCTTGCGCAAGATGGAAGCGGCAACCTACGAGTATAATATTAACGTATTCCCAAGTTTTCACCATTGCAGCATGTATAGCTAATTCAAAGTCTATTACTACATTAGATGGAGTGAAGCTCAAGTTACACGCTGCACATTTATTTGTAATTACCTGCAATACCTTTTCATACGTTTGGACACTTTTATTAGGTAAAGAACAAAAAATTAAAGGGGCAAATTGATCGTTCATTACGGCGTGAATTGTAAACATTTAGTATGAAAACTGAAGACAATAACGAAAAGTTCCGTCCATGTATACTGTAACAAGTCCACATAAATAGGCTAGGTTAGAAACACAGGTGAACACAATTTATTCCACTGTCTTTGTCATTGAAAAGTACGAAATCTTCCCCTCGGTTAGTAATAAAGTTTAAATGACTCAGTCTGTCATGAACTTTATCTAGAACAGACTGAAGTTTTCTCCGCGATCTGTATAAATTAACTTTTATTGGAGATATGTCACGCACTTTCACGTTTTCTGTAAGCAAGATTTGACAAACAGCATGAAATATTTTTGATCGCTTACTATTAACATCATCGATGGTTCTTTTTTTCGTAGCTGTATTAATTATTTGGCGACTTAATTTGCTAAGTCCACCACATGGTTATACTCACCGCGTTCTCTGATAAATTCCATATTGTTCAGCAAGCTATAAATTTTCGCATTGCATTTTCTAACACAACACTGTCACATCACTCATAGTTTTTCAATTCCTGGGCTTTATAAAATTTACAGTCCACATATACCAGCACTAAATTTCCCCGTTAACTCTCAGATATAAACAAACGCTCCATTTCGAACAAAATTAAAACAGTTCGGTAAATTAAAATCATGTATAATATCGGCAAAACAGGTAGAAAACATTTTGGTGTGCAGTTTCCATATGACTAGACGGCGGGCTTGGGATATCTTTACGTCGGCAATAGGTTGATCCACAACGGCTCATAGGTAGGCCTACACTTTGTTAAGAACGCAAAATGACCTGTCAGCCGACCCGTTACTCACTGTAGGAACCGAACCTAAGAGCGTATTCCGAATCTCACCGGACCGGTGGACAACAATGAGGTCACGGTGCAGCGAAATAGGAACAAAACTGCTGGAAGGATCGATGGCTGTCATGGCGACTGTGTAAGTTGTCTGTGCTACGTTAGCAAAATTTTTCGAAATTTCCGTACTGCCATCTCATTCAAAGAAAAGAGAGCATAAACAATTTATTTCTTGAACCAGTAGTAATAACTGGTCCGTTGACATGTTCGCTCATAACCCATTAACATATTGTTTTTACGTTGTGATCATTACAAACAATACAGCAGAACTAAAGCAGAACAAACCGCCATGACACAACAGTGCACGATGTCATTCGTCTGCTAATTCCCGCTCTATACAAGAACCAATCAGATTCACTGATGGCGGCTGATGGAGACTGCCACCACCTCTGCAAGCTGATGGCACCGGTGCGACACCGTGATGCCATCAGATTGCTCAGCGCTGAGATTCGGAATACGCTGTAAGCCAGTAGAGTACTGTGCGTAGTCATAGTGAACAGTTGTCTGATGTTAGTGTCGAGCTTGTTTGTCATAGTGTTTACGTGTACAGTAAAGCGTCTCTTTTAGGCACAGTGAAAACATAAACAAAGTGCAGGTAACGTGTGGGAGAGGTCGAGCCGTACAGCTATACAGATTACTATTCAATTTAAAGCATATACAATATATCAGCCAAACTATACAAACATATATACAATAGAAAGTAAACAGATTAATTCAATTTACAAGCAAGAAACTTTTCTACATTTCGTGGCAAAAAAATAGGTTTACTCGTACTTACTCTCAGTTTATATTATAATAGTTTCGTACAGTGGAAAGCCCATGAAATTTTAATTGTTGCTGACGATATCATGGAGACACCATTGAATAGGTTATTATTGCAGCTGTCAGGAAATAACAGCACAAAATACGCAAAAAACACGATACAAAATATAGCTGCCCTTAGAATTTTTAGTGGTGTATTATTATTATTATTATTATTATTATTATTATTATTAGTTTATATAAGTACAGCAAGCTAGGTTTATTAACCAATTACAGCATTCATTACAACAAATTAGATCACATGGATTCATTCCTCGCTTAATTAAACATAGTTTAACATCGAGCAATGTCAACGTTTCATCCCGTACTGTGAGTTCCATTTGCAGAACTCAGAGATCCTCGAGGGCCACAACTGTTGGCAGTGAGACCCACAGAGGCCCCTGGCTCTGGCACAGCGTTTGCAATAATAATTAGAGGTGAGAAGCAAACAAGCACCGCACATACTGAAAAGTGGCCACGTGGGGAATGCAGCATTAGCACAATGGAATGCAGGTACACAGGCGGGCTTCAAACTCTGGAAACTACAATATACGAACTCAACAAATTCAGCTGTTAATACGAGTTCAATGCCCTATATTCGAGGGTAAATTGATAATTTTTCAGAAGAGGTGTAAATTAATTAATGATTTTCTATAGATTGTGATGAATATGAGAATGCCACAATATTTCCAAGGTTTCAGAGCTTTTGACCGTAGAGCCAAACTTCGATCCCTACATTCATTAATGCAATAATGAATATTGTACTACTGGTTTTTCCTTTGTTTATAAAAATTTTTGAATATACAGCGAAATATGAGCAATCTGAATTTAAATTCTTCAAACAATTGATAATCAGTGGTGTTTAATTATCACATTCTATTTTTATAGCAATAGACCCTACTCATATTAATTAATTATATTTTTATTTGCTACTAATTTCCGGATCCTCGTGGTCATCCTTAATTATGGCCGGACGATTTATTTCTCTCTCTCAAACACTTGTATTAGAATCGAGATAAGTTAACTCACAATTACAGAAACTGATCCAAAATACAATATTTAAAGTAAATTATATAAGGCATGAGTAGTGGATTAGAAAATATTTAGGCTATATATGTACATCTTTGATCGGCAGTATCAGTGCTCTCCGATATCCATTCCCCACAGTAATCGTGGTCTCTTTTAAGGACATCGACATATAGAGCAAGTACTTATACTGATTAATCTTCTCTATAGTTTCGTCATTAATAACTACTTTAGACCTGATTGGTTGTTGTCAACGAAATACTATAACTTTAGATTCTTATTAGGTATCCTGAAGTTATTGAAATATATACTTTGAAGAGGTGAAAAAATTCAAGGTAGTTTTGGATTTTGAGGTTGGAGTTTGAGTTTGGACTTTGGGATTGGAGTTTGGGTTTGGAGTTTGAGTTCAGAGTTGGAGTTGGGTTTGAAGTTGGAGTTTGGATTTGAACTTTGGGTTGGGTTTGAAGTTGGAGTTTGGGTTCGGAGTTTGGGTTTGGACTTTGGGTTCGGAATTTGCATTCGGACTTTGGATATGGAGTTCGAATTCAGAGTTGGAGTTGGGTTTGGAGTTTTGGTTGCAGTTTTCGTTTGAAGTTTGGGTTTGCAGTTTTCGTTTGGAATTTGAGCAGTAACAAATATAAGTGCTATTCTGGAGGAAATTAAACGCAGAATAAATATGGTAACTGCCGGTTGAGAAGCGTTTGTCATCTAGTATGCTCTCAAAACACTGGAAGTTAGAATCTATAAAACATTTATATTACCGGTTGTTCGGTATGGTTGTGAAACTTGGACTCTCACTTTGAGAGAGAAACAGAGGTTAAGGGTGTTTGAGAATAAGGTGCTTAGGAAAATATTTCAGGCTAAGAGGGATGAAGTTACAGGAGAATGGAGAAAGTTACACAACGCAGAACTGCACGCATTGTATTCTTCACCTAACATAATCAGGAACATTAAATACATAAGTTTGAGGTGGGCAGGGCATGTAGCACTTATGGGCGAACCCAGAAATGCATATACAGCGTTGGCTGGGAGGCCGGAGGGAAAAATACCTTTAGGGAAACCGAGAAGTCGATGGGAGGATAATATTAAAATGGATTTGAGGGAGGTGGGATATGATGGTAGAAACTGGATTAATCTTGCTCATTTATATATTCCTCTGATAATATTTCTGAACTGCTACCGAACACGAGAGCTGCTCATTCGGTCCTCAAATTTATTAATATTATTTTATCCTCTTTTTTATATTTATCTATTATTTTATTCTATTTCTATTGTCATAATTATATCCTTTATTCTACATTAAGAATTTATATTCTGTATTCTATATTAAGAAATTATAAGGATAAGAATTGGTCGCTCGCATTATGAATAGAAGACCAACATTTACTATTGTCTACAGAGCTGAAAAGTTTATTCAATTGTTGAAATACAGTGATACTTTTGAAATATATTAACAGTATTACATGTAAGGAAGGTCAGCTGGAGAGTACGAAGTTCTTGAAAATATTCAATAATATTCTCATTATTATGGTAATTAAATAGACTATAAGAGAGGTCAGTTAGAGGGCAAGAAGCTTTACGCTTACTTTCTAACAAGCTTGAACAATCAAAGAGTTGCGGAAGTCTATTTGAAATCAATTGTAGTACTCACAGAAGGGGACAGTGGGAAGTTGATTTCTTTGATTACTATAAAGTGGGTCTGCCTTTACACTCTACAAAGAAACTCTTTCAGAGTAGAGCGCTCTTATTTTTTCTCTATTCCAGTTCGATTCCATTTCAACTTCCCATTTCCTTCCCTAATCTACTGCTGGCAGGAGCGATCTGAACAAGAGGGAGACGAGACATGAGGAAAAGTAAAAACAAAACGCTGTAAAACATGATCCCATATCCTTATCTTATCCTTCCTCCCTTTTCGCTTTTTTTGCTACACTTTCAAAAACAGGATGACAGTGAAATGTGTGAACAGAAAACTCCTTTCAGTATTCGTCGTGATTCCTCTATTAATAAACTCCGTTTAACTCATTACCTTAACTATAACGATATATGCAAAAAGTTTCAAAATCCAATGCACAAACTATGAATGGTAATTTGTCAGAACAAAGAAACCGTTTTTGTCGAACAATATAATGTGGATTAATCGTCATCTCGCTACGAGACAACCAAATTGTCAACGTTGTACCACAGTCTAGTACATACAGCACGAAGCTTGAGGTGATTTTTTGCATTTCTCACGATACAGCGCTCCAAGTGGTTAGCAACTGAGAGAACTAGGAACAATAGACTGTGCGATAGTAGCGATCCTAAGGGCTAGTAACTAAAGTTCAACTGTCATTGGATGCATATTCCCTATGTACTGACCTTCGTGACTTATGTACTAGACCAGGCATGTCAATTGATGCCCACAGGAGCAAGTGCGCGCTTTAGAGCCCAGGAGAGCCTGAGCGCTTTACAGCGGAAAGGAAAGAGACAGACGAAAGAGGTGGTATATGCCGCTTGGTCGAGCTATATTCAGGGATGTCCAGCACTGATTCAATAGATAAAGGGAAGAGAACTTAATTAAAACTGTATCCATGTTAATTTTTAGATTTGCCTGAGAAGTATAAGTGCATTATAAGAATGTAAATTTTAATTTTAATGCTCATTTTTCACAAGTTTGATTTTTTATTCAAAATAAATATTTTCTCAACTTTTCGTGCAGAATAGTGAAATTTTCAGGTATAGGCCTACTTATTTAGTAGCCTTAGAGAATGTTTTCGTAAATCTAATATACTGTATATACGTATTACTGAAGATAGTGTATTGAAAATTTTGAAAATATTCGCATGGAAATTGTTTGTAAGGAAATGAATAAATTAACAAAGCAACTACTATTACATCATAAGCAAAAGATACGTGCCCATGTGTTGTAAAAATGTCAGCTCTGTAGCTTCAGCAGATTTTGAGAAAATAATTTAATATTCTGATGATAGGAAGTTGCTCAAAAATATCACCTTGAAAGCATAATGCGATACGAGTTTTGTTATGTAATATTAGTTACACTTAAAACAGATACAGTACCTAGGTAACTTTGCTTTGCACTGTAATATTGTTTTGATTAGTTTATTGATTACTTTTGTAAGGCTAAAGATACCATCAATATAATTTCCAACTTATCATGTCATTCTCAATCTCTTTCTTTGGAATATCACTTTCTTTATGAATGATGTGTTTCATCCACTTAATACAGTATAATATTATACTACTATGGAATTTAAGTGAATATTCCTTCTTAACTCTCTATTATGTTATTAAGATTTAAAACACAAGTGCAATATTAAGAAATCAGTGTTAGTACTTTTGTTTTACAGACAATATAGATAATATTAAACAGAAAGAAGCCATATAAAAATAAAGACATAAAATTTTACGTTCCGTTTGAAGTTTGTGCACCACTGTTTTCTTAATCCAACAGGTTGCTTATTCATATACACAACCCATCATTTTTCCATACTTAGCACTTGCTGCCCGCGCACGACGTCAAGGTCAGAAAAATGCGCTTGCTTTCACATCACTGTACTAGACTGTGGTTGTACCTCAACGCAAGGTTGCCGGATAAAGGAGTCGAAACCGTCGTACTAACTTATGAAAACTGTCGTACTTCAGCATAAAATTATCGTACATTTCTCAACTTCCTAATGTATTTCTAGTCCACAACTGTGTAGTAATGGTTAGCATGTCTAACTGTGTAACGAGCGGGCCGGCGTTCAAATCCTGAATGAGAGGAGTTATCTGGTTGAGGTTATTTCCAGGTTTTCCCTCAACCCATTAAGAGGAAATGCTAGGTAACGTTCGGCGCTGGAGTCATGTCGCTGGCCCTATCACCTTCATGTCATTACGCAATTGATAAATAATCGCAAAATAAACCTATATATAACCTATTTGTCGAACAAACAAGGAAGTTAATAAAATTAAACTCGTATTACTTTGTTATAACCGCGCCGTATACGTGAAACCTAGATCTCAAGATGAAAAATTATGACTTGCATAGTTACCAGATCGATTTTAAAAGCATCCCCCCCCCAAAAAACATGTTTCTTTCGTATTAGTCCAGGACATAACAAATGAAGAAAACGTTTAAAAGGGACGAATTAACCATCAATTTTATTTCAATTATAAAGCAACATTAATAAAGCAACATTATAATTTCTCAATTATTTTTCCCTTCAATGAAATTGTCGTACAAAATTGCGTACGACATACAGTGCGATCGTACCTCGTACAATTAGTGAAAATAGTCGTATGCGTACGACCATATGGCAACCCTGTCTCAACTAATAATATTGCTCTGGTAACTATGGCAATCATCTGTCAGTTGATAAGGTTGTGTCTATATCTACAGTCGGTTCAATCTTCCTATCATCGCGCCTGAAAGGTGACACCAGTTTCTCAAGGAAACGCTCTCTTCTTTGTTTAGGATAAAAGTAAGGCTATCTTCGCCGTTGAGACAGAGCATGTGGTACTATGGTATTAGGGCGATGGTTGTCAAAAATTCATATTCGTCTTTATCTGAATACCATCTTCCTCCACCAATGAAATGATGGTGGTATACTGTTTGTTCGACTACAAAGATCACAAGGTCTTTCTTGCTCGGAATTCTTTTTGTGGGGCCGCATGGGCGATTTTGTTTACGTCATGGCAGTCAACGACGAGGAAAATCTCGTTCACGGAATCATGGCAACACCATATGAAGAGTCCACTGCAAGAATGATGGATGTCACTTTCTTGTCGAAAATGAACCAAGACTGTCAATGCATAGATTAAGACATATAGAATGTACATAAGCTTACAGAGTTATATGGCATTAACACTGATAGTCATTGTCCAGTAATGAACGGAAAATCACAGTTACGCTTTGAGCGCTAAGCATTTCAAACTTTCAATTGCTTCTCCTGAAAAATGCATTCCAAATGACATCCATCATTCTTGCAGTGGACTCTTCATATACAATCAGCAATACTCCAGGAATATTGAAACGAGTGAAACATTACATAGAGCGCCGCTGTGACCATCTTATTCATATGGATTGAGAACAATTTCAAATATTTTTATATTTTAAGAAATAATCAAATTTTCTAATATTTTCCTTATCAGATTTTTGTTGATATGATTTGATCGTCGCACAGTTGAATAACGTAACGTCGCCGATCCCATGTTGCCTGACAAAAATGGTTGCCTTGACATCCACAACTATCCCTGCCACTTTTTGTATTGGATTCTGAAACATTCTATATAAGTATTGATTTCCTTTCTTTTTGTCCTTTAAACTATTATTGGCAGTCAATTATCTTAGAAAAATACTGAGATACACAGATGCAGAGAGGGATTTTAGTAAATGGTAACCTTAAGAAATACATATGACGGTACAATTGTTCTATCGCTTTCTTCCTTCCTTTCGCCCTGATTCTCATTCTCTTTTTTCCCCCCTCTATCTTCATCTTCTATTAAACAGACAACATTACTTGAAGTATTAAGATTCCAATATATATAAAAGAGCTCCACTTTTCAGCTTCTTTAAAGTTTTCTTGAAATAACGCTACTATCTTTCTTCTTTAGTACGTAATCTTAACTACACACATTAACATGAAATTATTTACTTAACTTCAGAACTATACTAATTACTTCGGTAAGAAGACATGCTTAGAAAGTGAGCTAAGGAAAAAGTAAGTACAATAATATTCTATTGCATTTTTATATAATACGTCCTATAAACAGATGAGAACAGAATTTGAATTTAGAGAAACACAACATGAAAGAAGGTTTTTAAATTTTTTTAAATGTTCCGACTAACCGTTTCAGTTTACTCATCTATCTTAAATACACTAGTACACATTAAATTATTAGCTTTCATTTCTCTTTTAATTCACATTCAAGGAAGCAGAGGGACTACTGGGTGTTCATTTCAAAGTGTGTCATGACGTCACTGTTGTGAGTCAGCGATTTGAAGCGAGTTTCAGATTTTATGTCAGAGAAGATGCCTATTAATCAAAGCGTTCAATCTGAACTTGAGAACGTGTACAGTATAATTTGAACGTCGTAGCAACAGATGGCGGTCTGTACTGTCTGTGTGCTACCATAACCTCTTTCAAACTGTGTTTTGCGCGGTCAAGTCGTACGCAGGGTATTTGTTATCGGTTGCGTACGGTAACATTCCACAATACAAATCAAATGCTCCGTGTCCATGTTGTCCGTCGAAGTTAATGTCAACAATTACGTAAGAAATCGTCTTAACCCTCTCTCCATATCCCGACAGTAAGAAAAAAACCCACTTCAGTACATGTTTCCAAACAGTTCACATTCCTGCCACTACCGGCGTTACCGTACATATCGGTAAGTACTCTTCAGAATGAACGCCGTACTTGCTAGGCAACTTCTCTGACATAGGTTATACACCTCTGCGGAAGTGTAGGAAGATTGAATTCTCTAGGCTCACCGACTAGCCATATGACGGCATACAGTGAGCCATGACACACTTTGAACTGAACACCCAGTAGAAATGACAGCAGCGAACAACACAAGTTACGTTAAAGGAGAAGAGAGTACTGCAACAAATTGCCTTACCTATAACTGCTCGTATAAAGTTGGTTTGATACGTTTTTTCTTTCATAATTTTAGCGTTTCAATTCAAGAGTTTTAGAAATAGAGATGTATTGAAAGTAAAATAACTAAACAGTTTAAAACATTTTTCTCTCGATAAGGCGAATTTCAATAAAAGATTCCACAGACATCATAGGCCGACAGGTTAGGATGTATACATATAAAAATTAATTGTTAATATTCTGTCAACTTGTGACGGTTATTGGCGGAACCTTTTTACTCAATTTCTAATATGTATTCAATGAAAGGGATAAGGAAATCCACAGTTGAAATGTTTAAATCATGCAAATTTCAAGGAAATGTGCTTAAAATTTTACCACAGGCTACTCTACTACTATAATGAGTATATTATAAAATTTCATGTTTATTGTTTTATTGCTGTATTTTTGCTAACGAGGTAAATACCACACACCAAGAAAGATTAGTCGTTTTGTGAAAATAAAAATGTTTTTCCTTTATGCAAATAATAACAAAAATGGTCATAACGGATTTTTTGTACCTTCCTTAGGAAAATCCTAAATTTTAAACGTTATTATCTCTAACATATATATTCTGCTGATCACATTAACAAATTCCTATCTTCAAAAACATGAAGTGTTGACAAAAATCATGTACCAGTTTCTTAATTTATATGTTGTAAGGCTGTATTGAAAGTTGGATGAAAATTTCATAGTGTGGAACATTTTGAAATGTAGAAAAAAGTGGGAAAAAAATGTATTTCAAGGATAGCAAAACACGTGCATATGGATATTTAAAAGATTATGTGACGCCCTTTACATAAATCGCAGACAAGGAATATTCAGAAATAGTTGTTCATTCTGATATGCAAAGCATACAAGCATTTAATGAGAGATTCACGTTTACCTCAATAGAAATGAAACAGCTTTTGTGCGAGATCGTGCGCATTTATTTGGTTTCCGCACAAAACCAATCCGCGGAAAGTCTAAAATTCCACATTCAGTATTCCCAACCTAACACACATAACAATTTCCCTCTTATCGCGTAAGTGACATATTGATTTTACTGCTTTAGGCTTTTAACATATTATTTTTAGAGACGTTCAAAGTAGTAATAATTATAAATTGGAAACTTACCACTGCAATTTCACCTAAATTGCACTGTTAACTATTGTTTTTAAATATTTTCAAAAATTAAGTAAACTCTACAACTCCACTAAAGTTACTGCATTCGTGATGCAAGTAACATTAAGGAAGCCGTGAAAAAATCAACAAATTCCAGACATCCTAAACTGGGGGAAAAAAAGACAGACGTATATCACGGCCTGCTGGAGTATAGTAAACACTGAAAACATTTTAAAGCAACAATGTTGAAGAAAGATTTTTTTTTTTTTGCAAATTTTGCCGCCATTGAACAGAAACCAAGATGGAGATTTCATTGCAACTAATTAGAAATTCCTCTTTCAGGTATGTAATAAACGATCTTCGCACAAAATAATGTATGATACACGAACGGTATGTTTTCTTTCAATTCTCGGAAATTAAAAAAGCTCAACTACGTTTCGCTTTTTCAAACTTTTCCTCGAACATGAAAACTTCAACATACCGCTCTTGTAACGCATATTACTATTAACTATAATTGGATTAACCTGAATAAAAATGAAAGAGCTTTTAACTGTAAATGCGGATGATTTATGTGAACCACAGGCAGAACTAATAACTTATTAACCAACAGAACAATATCTTCCAAATCCTGGATTTTTTACTAATTATTTTTTTTATGAAACTTAACCAAAAATAATTTTCTTTCCTCTATTTAAACTAGTCATCTGTCTCTGAATTTATTTCTTGTCAGTTTCTCACTAGTTAAAGTTGTAGTTTTAAGAATCAGATCCTTATAGCTTTTTCAGAGTATCGTGTGACTCACGTTATCTAGTAAGGCAAATTTGGCTACATTGTTTCCAAGATCCTGTTGCGAATTTATGGATATCAGATGACAATTTTTCCAGAAATCCCTGTAAATTGTTCCTCTTCCCCTTCCACTGTTTTCAGTCAGCCGTCCGAAGACAAGTTTGAACCTCATAAGTGACACCAATAAGGCATCACTCATGACGCAACTAAGCCATAAGATAATGGGGTAGGGGGCCAATTCCTTTCCCCCTCCATTCTATGCGTCGCCGATTAGTTACATGTTACACTAATCAGACTTTCAGATGCATGCAAAGAATCAATTATTGTTCTTCCTCTGACACATACCGTCAAGTGAGATGTCCTGTCTGATAATATAATGTACATATCAGCCAGAACCTCAATTAGAGAATCCCTTCCACCTATAACAATATATTTGCTACTCTATCTCGGACTTTCCTTTCGGCCACGAAGCTCACTCATATGTCGTCTGATCGAAATAATGAAAACCGTTATGGAAGAGACTAAAGCGGACAAATCTGCATTTATTGATATGGTCAGAAACGTCATTAAAACGACCGACAGAAATATTTTATGAAGTTATGCAGCTCAAAATAACAAATGCTTTACATTAACTGAAATCAAATACTGGCACTGTGGTAATTTCAGTGTATTACTTTTTTACATTTCATAATTTTGTTCATGTATCACAAAAACTGTCGGAAGTGTCGGATGCAGACATGAAAGCAGGCATGATAGCGATGCGCCGTGTTTTGGATCTGGTACCAGTGGCCTCAACTTCCAAAGGCTTTAGGGATACATGAACACAATCATAAAATATAAAGAATAACGCTATGTACTTACAACGTTGCGAGAATTTTATTTTCCACTAATAAACAATATTTGTTATTCTGGTCGGTGTAACGTCATAAAGAGTTTCATTATTCTATATTTAATGTATCTATTAATTTATAATTCTTACTGAAAAAAGACCGCTGCTCATTTTTAGAGAGTCAGTACAAAATGTGTAACAAGCACAATGGAATAAATAATGTAAAATGGCTAAACTAAGTTAGCACTAAATTTGCTAATTTTCTAAACCAAGTAAACTTTTAGTCCTACAGTAAATATATTGTTATTTCTCAATTTTTTAACATAAGATGGTCGCGAGTTACATACTAGAGATCAACAACGATCGAGAAAGGGAGACTAAGAGCTCCTGCAAAGCCGAAAACCCGCACGACAACATTGTATTACGTCGCGTCCTTGACGTAAAGACTGCTTGTGAGTGTTCCGAGACTCGAGTTTGACGACTCCCGAAATCCCGAAGACAAGCAGCCTTGAATCGCCACAAGTGTTTATACCTGACTGAACTTTTATCTACTTTGACAACTGTTTTATATATGTAAACAATGAAGTTGCTTATTTGAAACTCCATCTCTACCTTTCTGTGCATCATAATCCGTTACCCAGTCTTTATTTAATTACTAGGCCCTCGTTAAAATGCTAAGAATTTTCTTTTCATATATTTAAGATCAAGTAAAAGGTTATTAACGTTATGTTTTATGTTTCTTAGAAATGCAAATTTGGTTGAGAATTGTTTTTTTCTATTTATGTAACCATAAGTAATATCGTATAAAAGAACCAGAATATTTTGATAACTATGATACTGTTCTGTTTTGTCTATTTGTCTCATTTAAACATTTATAATGTTATTTACTTCAATGATGTATGTTATTCAAAGTTACGAAATCTTTCTACGCCGACCAAATGCTATTTCGAGAATGATGAGCGAGACTCGAAGCGCACGAGAATGACGAGGCGAGACTTGAAAGACAAATGCAACGAACACAGCGAGCGAGAGCGGCAGTTAGTTTTGTTCATCTCTATTACATACAGAATTCTCCTTATAAGATGCTACAGGACGAACAGAAACGTTGCCTCCCACGTTGCAAGGTATGGCTCGCGCCGAAGTTCAAGGGCATCTGTCGGGCTTTGCATGCGTGTAGTTCATCTGTCTGTTTAGAGCTACAGAAGGAATTACATATTCGTGCGTAATGTAATGTAGGCTATTTTGTGTTTTTTGTAATTCTTTCAGAACACTGAAAGAATTACTCGTTCGTGTGTAGTATAGTGCCAGCTAATACATTTCATCTGTTTGAGATACTGAAGGGATTACTCATTCGTGCATAGTGCAAGCTATGGTGTTTTCTTCTAATTGTGCATGATTGCAAAGAATTTTTGTAGTTTTAAGTTATGCAAAATAAAGCAAGAAATTTTCGGACAAGACATTTCAAGCACTTTGTAATCAGAGATTAGTCAATATTTCAGAACAATCTTCGGAGATGTCAAAAATGTATTTAAGCAGAAGGACACTTTCAACATCTCTTGTGTTACAGTTAAGATGTACTTGTATTCATTTTGAAGTTGTTTATTTACATTTTCGTAGTTAAACAGGTTTTAGAAACTAAAGTTACTGCCATAGAAACGGAGGCCGACTTCGCGGTAAGTGTGCGAGGAGTATAACAGAAAGTTCTGTTGAGCTTGTGATTTGCGGGAAGTGTCATGTATGTTGCTGTTGCTTAAACATATTATATCTTAAACTTTTAGTACATACTTTGCAATGTCACTATGAGTCATATGAAACTGTAGTTCTGGCTTGTATTAAGATCATATATTGATTCGTTAAGTGAAAAGGTGAGATTACTATTAGAAAAACATTTGGAGTATACCTTAAACATATTATAGTCCCGTCGCTCTAATTTCCGGCAGCCAATCGCGTTGCAGGTCGGCTACATTTAAACGTGTGCGTCTTGTGATTCGCTGATTCATTTCTTAAGGCTTGATAAATACTTAATATACGCTCTTTCGTTGGCGTTCGCAGAAAGCACACGAAGACGTTATTTGCCGCTCAATTATTTGCTGAATTACATTGCGTTTGATTTATTATCATAGGAGCTACGACATGATAATGTTTAACGGTGTGGTAAATAGATTCCTCGTATGGTAGCTCGGCAACGTAAGAACAAAAATGGTGAACGATACTACCTACCTAGACTTTATAGAGCCTTCACTTTCTAAGACGTAAGCAAAGAGGCGGAGTCACGCCGGAAATAACAGCGTCGGGACTATAGATATCTTTAAGCGCATGGTCCAAGCGAGGGGTCCAAACCCGCGAACCCAGCCTGCTCTGTGGGTTAGGTTCGGACTGAGATGTTTGACTAGTCGGGCTGGAGCCGTGTACAGGCAATTAGAATAATACGGGGCTTTTCTTGGACATTACAGAATTAATTTTCATAAATAAATTGTTAATAGTAATTATTCACTGTAAACATGAGAAAAAAGGGAACTCTGCTGTAATATTAACCTCATATATATATATATATATATATATATATATATATACATACATACATACATACATACATACATACATACATACATACATATAATATATTACTGAAATTCCTACATTAATTTGATTATTATTAGGTAGGCCTATATTAGGCATTGATTAAAATACTTTTATGGAAAATAATATATTAACTCTTACTAGAATTATCTGGTAACTTATTACGGCACATCCGTATTTAAATTCCCGATCTACTTTTAAAAATACTAATTAATTCAGAATAAGTATTTCCATTATAAGAGAAATTGATCAGTCACACAAGATTCCGTCATGTTTACCGACTGTACGCCACTGAATAAGACTTTAAATATGCAGTGTGAAGTCACAAACATTTGTCAGTGTTTCATACACGCTGAGAAAAATGCAACTTCTGATGTCTCTTGTAAAGCACGTGGAAAATAAGAGCCAAAGTGCGAAGTTACAATTAAACAGCATTCTCCCTTCCTTCTCTTACACCTTTGGCAGTCAGCTGGAGAGTGGGCGCGTGAACGGGCAGGAAGATAATGGCGGGAAGGAAATTAGGAAATACATATAATAGTAATAATAATAATAATAATAATAATAATAATAATAATAATAATAATAATAATAGTAATAATACAGTCAACTCCGGATATAGTGAATGTCTGCGGACTTCCATATTTCGTTCGATATATCCGAGGTTCACTATACCCGAAGTGTCTCTCCCCTAACCTGAAATGACAGAAATGAATGAAATTGTGAACAAGAAAATAAAATATTTCATTTTTGTGGAATGGATTACACTGTATACACTTACTCAAATTTGATTTACTTACACTATGCTGTCGATCCACGTCCGCTTGCGAAAGACCACGTTCAATGTCACTTATAATATTCGTCTTATCTTCCAAAGAAAATACTTTACGCTTCGACATTTTTATACAGTGCATTCACTGTTGGAACGCTAGAAGCAGACAAATGCTGTAATGGTGTGACTGCGTACTAAGCCTTGGAATTTCCCAGGTCACTTAATGGAAACTGGGAGAGGATTGATGGAGTTTGAAAGCCATCGAAATCTTACCTTCAGTTATGCTCTGGACATAATGTCCGTCCCCTTTTAATAAAAGAAGACAATTTCATTCTCATTTGTTTCGATGCTATCCGTCATAATGGAAATGTTTCTAAGAACAAGAGGCAATCCTTTGACGGTGGAGTATTACAAATAACATTAGAGTAGTGTGCCTGAGAACAGAATGTCAACTCCTCGACGGTGGAGTGAGGCAAGGTCGTCACGCATTGCCTAGATATACAGTACAGCTCATTGTTTAGGAATTACTAACCCTACCTTTGTCCTTTGACTAAAGGAGTAAGAAACTTAGAATGTTGTTTTCAACACATTCCTTCAATTTTGTACAAGAAGATCTGACTTCAAAAAAGAATTTGTCAGGATACTTGGTTCACTATAACCGAAGCGAGGGTTCACTATAAACGGAAATATTAATGCACTTTTTTAATGTATGCAGGTCGGGACCAACGATTTAGGTTCACTATAGCCGGATGTTCACTATAACCGAGTTCACTATATCCAAAGTTGACTGTATATTTTAAATTATTCAACTCTGGATACCATTACGTTCAATTAAATCGATAGTAAATAACTATTTACAATGAAATACGCCTCTAAAAACAGTTTATCTTAATAAATGAAAACTAGATTTAAGACTCATTTAGAAGATGATGCATCCACTGTAATATCACAAATACGAGTATATCGCTCTGGTTTAATCCGTTATCTTCAATATAACAATAGACATGATCGCATTAAGCGAAATTGTACCCCAACAGTATTGACATGTTTCAAAGGGAATGCTGCTATTAATATCAGTTGCTGTTGACTGTTCAAGTATCAACAGGAAATTGGTCAACATTATCACCGGATGCTGATACTGAGATATTGGTTCAATTATATATATACGAGAGAGGGTAGTATCGTTTTGTGGTGCCAGTGCCTTATAAAGCGGAGAGCGTCATATCCAATATCGTTTTATTGAAGACAGCTACTCTGTTGCTAAGATTCAATAAAAAGAATGCAACGACGTAACCTACTCACATATCATAGTTCGGTTTTGTATATGAACATAATGTTTTAAAGCAAGAAGTAATAATTATAAGGTTTATGAGTGACGTCCACTACAAGAAATATTTAATTACTTATTTCATGATTATATAAATGTACGTACAAAAGTGACAAGGGACTCGTCGAATATGTACATTGAGTCAAAAGTTTATTCTGTTCGTGATTCTTAGTGTGAGAATGATTGGGAATGTAAGGATGTTGTAATTTGAAATAAAATCTTGAAATTTATTTTCGTATCTGTCTTTATATTCCCAGCATTTAAGTTTCTTTGATCGGCGGGTAAAGACACTTAAGTAAAAAAAAAATAATAATAATTTTTCAGGAGAGACTTTCTTTTTAATTTACTTTTAACTGAATATAAGTAGCCTATAATAATGAAATTCATGTATGTTGGTTAAAGTAAGACTCTTTTCCATTTAAAATATAAGAAATCTTATTATTTCAAAACTTAGAAAAAATACTAGACTTAAGTGATTAGATACAGCAGAAAAATCTACTTTTTTTTTTTACTTATGTGCCTTTTCCCGCTGAACAAAGATTTAACAACGTGGAACCTTGTCGTTAATTACCGTGATAATTGCTTTCTCATGCATGGCGTCTAATTTCCAGACAACAATGCAATCTATAGTCGAAACGATTCAAACATCAATATGACGGCAATCAGTTCTTTGAGACAATAATAAATAATAATGTCATTATAGAGGCCTGAATTTATTTCGAAATTAGTACCACATTTATGTATTTTAAAATTAAATTATGTTGATTTTGCAATTCATTTTGAGGAAATTTTCAGATTAGTCTTTCAAATTCAATTTATTTTTCTGTCGGTGACTTAACAAGGTACAATTCCTTTATATTACATAATTCAACGTTCGTATTAATGTTCTCATCGCTCTTGATTGCGACGTCATCAGATACGTTTGTTGTTTTACAAATTATAATATGTTAACCTCTTATTCTGCATATCATTTGAATATCAATTAAAAGTTGATCTAAATGAAGGGGGAAAGAGCAACGGTGAATTGTTCAATGGTTGAGCTGTTTGAACTTTTTCCATTGCTAATTTTCAAAAAATTGTAGCAATTGAGAAAGTCCAAACAGCTCAACCACTGAACTAAAAAGTTAATAGTACATAATTTAATATATACTTTACAAGCCTTCATTTATTTGTTTGTAGTCCTATAGGACAAACAAATAAATGAAGGCTTGTAAAGTATATATTAAATCTTTGCAGTGTGTCGAAACGGAACATATCCGGAAAAAATGTCTACCACCCTCGATGCTAAGTCAGAATATGAGTTCGCTTGCATGTCTTGACCTCATGGGAAACAGAGAATGGGAACAAAAGACTGGATTGTTCCTCTTGAAGGCGAGACAGATTAGAACTTCAGCTGTTGAAGTTTGTGATGCGAACTGACGAAAGGATACTCAATTATACACTTTCATGCATGTTTAGGTTAGGTTATATTATATAATGTGTTTTGTTGTGTCATTTTCATTTTAATCTGTGTGTTCTTTTAGAGAGTGGTTGGATCTAACTAGCCTATAGGTGAGGAGGGGAGGTGAAATATACAAAGTGGACTTGTTTTACACAGCACGTACGGTCAGAAGACCCGTGCATGGGATTTAACAGAAAATTCTGATAATATAGTACATCTGTATGTGTAATATATCTCAATAAATCCATCTATGACTATTACTATTAAATCTTGTACTTTTAACTTTTACGTGTTTTTAACCCTATTGACATTGATATTCAAATGGTATGCAGAATAAGAGGTTTTATTATAATTTGTAAAACAACAAAGTTATCTGATGATGTAGCAATCAAGAGCGATGAAAACGTTAATACGAATGTTAAGTCACTGACGGAAAAAAATAAATCCATTTAATTGAATTGGATTATGTTAAATTAATTCTTCCTATCTTCATACCACCCACAGTTATTCATAATCTCGTTTGTATACGAATAATAAATTAATTATGTTGTCAGATTAATTTGTTCCTCGTCCATATTTCATGACGGCTGACTGAAATCGAAATTATTTGGTTTCAAATACATCCTAATTCCAGTCGCGCGCGGTTAACCTTAATTAATTATACTGTATTAACAAAAATGTGAACATTGTGCGAGCTTATCTTCATTTTTGTTTCATTTATTGTTTTACATAGATTCTGTATCAAGATTTTTGGCTTTGAGATTAGAAAAAGTGAAAATTATACTAAAATATTTATAATAGGCCTACATAATATGTAGATTAATTCAATTTACAAGTGCAAAAATTCTAAATCGTCATGCAGATAATAAGACTAAATAACTTTCCAAATGTCTTGCACAAGAGACTAAGATTTCACTCTCAGAATTTCAGCTTGTGCACAAGATCACATTCGTAGATCGATCCAAATAAGTTGAGTTTGCAAACGTGATTCTGTGTAAAACTGATGACGGTGGCAAATTTTTACGGCCAGTGATTTTGAATGAGGAGGCAACGTTCCATAACAGTGGTCTAGTTAACAGGCACAACTGTGGCATCTGGGGACATGAACTCCACACAAAGCTATTGGGCTGCCCAAAACACATACAGTATGGCGTTATACATGATCCTGTAATTAGACTCTGAATATGTTACTATCTCGTGGAAAGAAGTATGTTTTCATATGCTGCAATCTCTCATATTTCCAAAAATAAAAGAAATAGTGAACGATAAGAAGAAAGAATTGAAGTTTTATTTCAACAGGACAGCACTCTACTCCAATCTTCCGTTACGAAATGCCCTGAACGTTACATTTGTAAGAGTTGGACCAGTGACATGGTCTTCGAAAACACCAGAACTCACTTCAGTGGGTGTTCTTTCTGTGGGGATTTGTACAGAAAATCTTTTGCATAGAGCAGCTCATATATTTGCCTTGTTTATGAGAGCAATCGTAGTGGCAGTCACCATTTTAAATATTAAATAGAATACAGAAAACTATTCTGTTCTATTGTAAAATTAATTAAATTTGATAACTATAGTCCCGTCGCTCTTATTTCCGGCAGCCAAACACGTTGCAGGTCGGCTACATTTAAACTTGTGCGCCTTGCCATTCTCTGCTGGTGACGTTATGCACTTCCTAGGGCTCGATAAATACTTCATATAATCGCCCGCCATTTTGGTTGTTTCGTTGGCGTTCGCAGAAAGCACATGAGGACGTTATTTTCCGCTCAATTATTTCGTCAATTACAGTGCATTTGATTTAGTATCATAGGAGCTACGACATGATAATGTTTAACGGTGCGGCAAATAGATTCGTCTGGTAGCTCGGCAACCAAATAACAAAAATGGCCAACGATACTACCTACCTAGACTTTATAGAGCCTTCACTTCCTAAGGTGTAAGCAAAGAGGAAGAGTCACGCCGGAAATAGCAGCGACGCGACGCAATTGCGTCACATTTGTGACAATAACAACATATACAAGGTTTATTCATTAGGTGAGGTTGTACTGGTAAACAGTTCCTCAAGTGCTAAGGGAAAATAATTTTTTCCTATTTTTACACACTGCTTATGTTTCAATGCGTTTCGACGGTATGACCCAACGAAAACGAGAATCTTTGCAGTCGTTTCACATTAACATTACGGAACATTCTCCTTACAGCCCAGACTTAATCACATCCGATTTTAATTTGTTTCTGAAACTGAAGAAACATCTTGAAGGGAAACTATATGTGGATGATGCAATTGTGCATGATCTGTCCAAGATTGCTTGGAACATCAAGGGTCACATTTCTACCGAGAGGGAATCTTCACGCTTGTGCCACGATGAGATAAGTGCATAAATTGTTTATGAAGCTATGTACAAGGTGGAGCAGAATGAACTCATGATTTTGACTTACGTAATACCCATCCGATAGTTGAGGTGGATTGGAACTAGGCATGGCGTAACATTGGTCAAGGTAGGCCATTTAAGGTTAGGGTATCAATTGTTTTGGTTTACATGGCAAAATCCTAGATCATATATACCCAGATTGCTCGGCGTTATACGTTTTGACGGTAACAGCTTTTGTCAGTTTTACTATGCTGCCATCTAGTTGTTACATAAGGAGTCACGTCATAACTCCAATTTGAATTGCATTAGCGACTGTACTGCCATCTCGTATTCGTTTACGGCGGACAGGTAGCGATCCTTGCGGTTATTCTCTTCCAAGTGCAACCGATTTTAACATAGGAATGAGCAATCTATTTGTGATTTGGGCTGAAATCAACAAATCTGAATTATTTCAGTAAATGTATTAAATAGACATGCATCGTTGGTCAGCAGAACATCGGACACTCATTATTGAATTTTTTTTTAAACGGAGACTCAGTGATAACAACACAGCGATTATTCAGGCGGCATTTCAAATTTGCAAGACATTGAAGAGTTCGGATCGCAGCACAATCAATAATTGGATTGAGGTATTACGAACGACAGTTTCTGCAAGAGAAGAGAAACCTGCAGCCAGAGTTCGAACTGTGAGTACATCGGAGAATATCGAGACAGTATCATTCGCAGTCCAAAACGATCTGTAGGTCGACAAGTTGTTTCCCTTAACACATCCAACGGTCTCTTCGTCGGATATTGCACATAAACTTAAATTACCATCCGTACAAAATTCAAATAGTACAAGAATTGTCGGACTGTAACTTCATCTCAAGAATGGAATTTTGTTATGAATGTATTCACTCAATCAACATGCGATACTGGAGCGCTCACAATCCACGTGAACTGCATAGGAAACCACGTTATAGCCAGAAGGTGACAGTTTGGTGCGGGATATTCTCCGGTGTACGCACAGATTCGAGCTCTGCCTGAAGGTTTGTAATCTCTTGCAGAAGCTGTAGTTCGTAATTTATCAATCCAGTTATTGATTGTGTTGCGACCCGAAACTCTTCCAAGCCTTGCAACGTTGAAATGCCGCCTGAATAATCGCTGTGTTATCAGAGAGTTTCTGTTTTTTTTTTTTATGTTTCAATAGTGAATGCCCGATGTTCTGCTGACCAAAGATGCATATTTATTCAGTATATTTACTGAAATAGGCCTAATTCAGATTTGTTGATTTCAGTAACAAAACAGAAATCGTTGCCATATAAAACAAAACAATTGATACTCTAACCTTTGACCAATGTTATGCCATGCCTGGCTTCAATCCACCAACAATCGGATAGGTATTACGTTAGTCGAAATCATGAGTTCATTCTGCCCCATCTTGTTGAAAAATAATAGGTGAGACTGTTGTACCTTTAGCATAGTGTACCTTTGACCATTTTTTTTTTATTTTTTTCTGCTACCTAGAAGATTCAAACTGAAGTAGATTGTAGAGAAAGCCGCTAAGTAGCTCTCGTCGTAGTTTTGGTTTGATTTGCTGCAAAGTGTGAGTTCTGAGGACAAAACAATTTCTTTAGTACCAAAAGTAAACATTTCGTTCATTGATATATGTTTTCTAACACAACACAAAACTGTATTTCTTACTATAAATCAAGAACGCTGTGTTCCCTATCACCTGCTGAGTAATAACGTATTTTAATTTCCATTATTAATTCGAACCTCTAGTTTTGGGATCCATATTTGTTTAAACGTGCAACCTCTTGTACCTTTGAACACAAAACATCTTGTACCATAGAATATGTTTCAAGGTACACAATACTATCGGTCTTTATTTTTCTTTTATTTTAAGATCATGCCACGAAGTAAGTCTGGAGTTAAGAAGCTTCCAATTGATTCGGATGGCTTGAAGAAAGCTGCAGAAGCAGTTATTGCTCAAACAGGAGATAAAATCTCAATCAGAAGAGCCTGCTCTTGTTTATGATTGCAAATACATTTTAAATATCATTTTGAATTTTTACAGCTATATTCCCACCTATAATCCATGTGTTCCAACTTACAAGAGGATGTGTTCCAAAGTACATGAACTTTTTGTACGTTTGAAGACATTACATATCTCTTCCTTTTATTTTTTCCATTCTTAATAGATCTATAAAACAGGAAAATACATATAAGAAGTTGTACAGGAATGCAAATCAGGAATCTTCAATAACCATTTCAAGCATTTTTTCATTTACAAAAATTTCATTTCCCAAAATTAAAAAAAAAATTAAGTGTGATGAGTGTTTTAAGGTACAACAGTCTCCCCTAATCAGTTTGCAGTTAAACTTTTTTTAATGTAATTCGTGTATAAGTCATTCATATAATCCTTAGCAAACCAGGGAACATTAATATCGGACCTTAGTGTTTTTAAAGGCTCGTATTTAATTTCGTGTTGTAATATGCAATATCGTTATTCCTTATTATTTAGTCTCCATTAACCCGCAAAACTTATTAAAAGAATCATCTCATCAGACGGTAAAATCTGTCGTTTCTTTGACCAAGATCTGATCTCCACAAGCTAGACCCATCACAGATCATTAATGGTGTACTAAATTTTGTTGAAAGTGGTTCATCCATTGAAAAGCAGTTATTGGCTGACATACAGACGTCAATTAATTAATACTGCTACCAGTAACCATGGTAACAGAGCTGCAGTTGGAGCGGTCGAAATGTTGATATTCCGTATGCACAATTTTCAATATCCGGCAGGATCGGTGGACCGTAAACAGCTGACTGATGCAGTGCGAACGCATCCGAGTAACACCGAGATATAAACACACATCCCGATGATCTAATCGTCAATCACCAACACAATCAATTAAGCACCCAGTTCAGAATCAAACAAACGTGTCGACGTGTTAAGTCAGGTGTGGTCAGCCATGTATCAACCACTTGCAGTCTTTTCAACACTACAAATGCAGCTCCTAGCAGCTATAAACCTAGTCAGTTTCAATAACATAAACAGGGAGTTCATATTTTGGAGCGTATGTTTCGAGACGTTCATTAAAGTAGTGATATCGAGCTCAAATGGCGCCAAAAATCACATAGTAAATAAAGAAGTTTAGTAATTGTGAACCTAGAAAAGGCGTTTGACAGAGTGGATTGAAATACACTGATGAGAATCCTATAGAAAATTGGCGTGAATTGGAAAGAGACGAGGCTGTTCAATGTGTACGGAAAGCTACCGCATTAATTTATCCTTCCCAAGAAAAACTGTAAATATGGCAAAAATAATGCCAAGAAATATAAGGAGTTCAGGACTATCAGCCGAATATCGCTCTCGGAGAAGATTCTCCTGTGAATACTAAATCGACGTTTATATTCTAAGATGGAAGGACAGTTGGAAGAGGAACAATTTGGCTTCAGAAAAGGAAAAGGTACAAGGACTACTACGACCAATCGGCGAGAGATACCTAGAGAAGAATAAAGAGGTGTGTATAGTATTTGTGGACTTAGAAAAGGCTTTTCACAGAGTGTATTGGAACAAATTGATGGACATCCTGAAGAAAATAAGTATGGTTTGGAAAGACAGGAGACTGTTCAGTAACCTTTATATTATGAAATAACGAGTCAAAGTCAGGATAGGAGAAGAAATGGCTCAAGGAAGTGAAATAGAGAGAGGAGAACGAAACGGATGCCCTTTATCACCTACCATGTTCAACATCTACTTGGATAATTTAGTGAAGAGCTGTTTACAGAACATGGGAGGAGTGATAATAGGAGGAACAAGAATAAAGTACATAAGATTTGCTGATGATATGGCGTTGTTAAGAGAAAAGTAGTTTATACTAAACGAAATGCTACTGAAGCTAAATGACAGCTTTGAATAGTATGGAATGAAGATATATATGTAAGTGAGATGAAGGCCATGGACATAGGAAGAAAAGTAAAGAGGGTAAACTTGCGAATCTAAATGAGGCAGTAAACCAAGTGGACAGCTTCAAACACTTGGGGTGTATTATAAGCAGTAATATGAGCAACTTCCAAGAAGTCAAAAGGAGATTAGCAATGGCAAAATAAGTTTTTAATAGAGAAAGGAACATCTGCGGATCTCTTGAGAAAGAACTAAGGAAGAGAATAGTGAAGTGTGGAATGTAGCATTGTATGGGGCAGAAACATGGACATTACGACGAAGTGAAAAGACGGGACTAGAAGCATTTGAAATGTGGATATGGAGAAGGATGGAGCTTTTGAAATGGACAGACAGAATAAGAAACGAAGCTGTGTTGGAAAGAGTCAGTGAAGAAATAATGACGCTGAAACTGATCAGGAAGACGAAAAGTAATTGGCTGAGTCGCTGGATGAGAAGAAACTGTATTCTGAAGGATGCACTGGAAGGAATGGTGAACGGGAGAAGAGTTAGAGACAGAAGAAGATATCAGATTATAGAAGACATTAAGATATATGGGTCATAAACGGAGACTAAGAGGAAGGCAGAAAACAGGAAAGATTAGAGAATGCTGGGTTTGCAGTGAAAGACCTGCCCTTGGGCAGAACACTATGAATTAATGAAAAATTATGAAGAGATTCAGGGCAGATAAAACCATATAGACGGTTAATTTGAAAAAGGTGAGGAGGCGGAGTTGAAAATGTATTGATAGTGTTCTATCAATGAACAGCTATTGTACAGGGACATCATTTTATTTTTACTTCAATTTTTATTGCACCTGAGTTTTTGAATGTACTTCACTCCCACCCCTTCTACTAATAAAGTTTCAACTGTTTTCCAGACAGAATCAAGGCCGCTTATAGTAAACAGCACTGAGTCACTGAGTATAATACGTTCCAGAAATATGTTCGCGTTTTCCAGTGACGAAAGAACTTTTAATATTGAATCATATTTTCGCACAGGTACTGTCCGTTTGCCTACGTCACATCCCGATTTCCCCCATCTGCTTCTGCACGGCCCTCTGTAAAAGCAGGGCTGTCTTAGCTCTTTTCTGAAAACATTAATTTCTGTTAGGAATTGGACGTTTACGTAATATTATACAACTGTATAAAATAACTTAAATAAAAGGGCCTCGTTAAGTAATTAACTGTCACGTGATTTCCCTCCTTTCTACGATCCTGCGGCATAACCACTTGGATGGAGAGTAGATAGGATGTCCGAGTAATTTTATCTATGCGGGTCGGGCAGAAGTGAAGATTGAATTTACATTACATAAGGTACTCTTTTATAGAGTAGGTACAGAATTATTTCAACATGAGTTACTAGTACGAAGGACGAAACTGGTAATTGGAATTAGATGCAATAGTCTATAGTGCGATAATATGTACAAAAGAACTGAAGCCTGTAGGCTATCGAAATGAATGGCCACCATCTTCAAAAATGTGTTTAAATATCCATTTTATGATTATTTTTCAATTGAACTTCATTATTCTCTATATTGTAAGCTAATGTGCTGTAGACAGTATAATGTACACTACATAATGAACACGTTCGCATGGATAGCTCAGTTCGTGAGTAAAAACACTCATTCTTAATACAGTACTGCATTTTGATTAAATAAAAATCCTAATGAAAATTATCGAACTCAAAATCGCGATATTTCCTTGTTTACGTAAATGGATGAAGTACTTTTCTTCCGTCCTATACCTAGTAAAGTGATGTGTTTGTGTTTTACGCCAGTATCATCGAACTCCAGTTGTGGAAGGGGGTAGCGAACGGGTTTTCCGGTTCTCTAAAGGTATAGCCAGGTTAATATTAAAAATGTTAGTAAAAATAAAATGATGTCCCTGTAGTTATGTGCAGTAAGTAAATCTGTAAAGTCACGCAGCGAATAACTAACACGAGGTGCCTCTGCCGAATTAAGAGTTCTCCCCGGTTAAATCGGTCCCGCAATCACTGCAAGGAAAATAATAGTCTCACAGGTTTCCATTCGTAAGATATTGGAAATGCCATCCATCGTATGCGATGCAAAACTGCAATCTCTGGAACAAATTCCCATTCACATGTAGAATAAAATTGATTATGGTGCACTTTCGTTTTATACGGATGTAAGTTGAGCGAAGTTTCTTCATAGCTCTCACCGCTGACGATTTCGATACCCTGGTTTCTTGAGGTAGGCGATATAAAGATTTTTACGGAGATAGTTCGAGTCTGGCACGTTTTCATTTAATTTATCTTCAGTAAAAATACGAGGCCAACGAGATTTTCTTTTATGTAGAATGGAGCCTGTTTCTTCTAACTTTTGCACGACTCTATGGATTGTGGTTCTGTTAGGAATGTTTTCAATTGAAACCTCATGTTGAAACAATGACGACATTTCTGTATAGAACGGTATCTATAAACACTACTTCACAAAAAACAAACTTCACACATTGAAAGTACATTAGTAGGACTACGACTGAATAGCAGCTTATGTGACCCACCGACTTCCGACCAACTATCCGTCCTTCCTTCCTCACATCCGCCGGCGGTATAGAATGAAACATTCTGAGTTCAGCGCGGGCCACAAGTGATGTGTTACTTTAGAGACTCCTTCTATAGGGCAATTTACATTCATGCCAAGCAAAATGTCTTAAATACATAAGCTTAGATTAAATATAGTGATGTTAAATATTAGACAATTTTAACGTCTTTAACAGCTATTGCTAGATAGTACTTTTGTCTATGGACGTCTGTCGTAGTTGCAGAACTGTTAATGCCAATCTCAATGTAGCTTTCATGTTCTTGTGTCGGGCTGCAAACCAGTATTTATTAAGGGGTTAGGTACAGCTTACATCAGTAAAATTGTGAAAATAGTCAACATTTTTTTTTTGCTCCATTACTGTATCTTGTACATTAGTATGTGTAAAACACTGTCCTTCTGCTATATGAAAAAAAAATATATTTTTTACGATTTAAAAAGTTATTTATCTATTCATTTATTTTCAAAATTCAGTTTACTGTGCAATGATGAAGCGTTTCCCACATAATCAAAAAACTATTTAACATTCTGTGATGAAAGATTTTGTGTGTATTTATGCATGTCATATCTACAATATGATGCAAGATCACTTCTCTACCTTTGATAGAGTGTCTGATAAAAAATAAATTCATTTTTAAAAATAGTCAAATATCAGTATTTTCTTTTAACACAAAATAAACAAGTATTATTTACGAAGGAATGTAGTTGAAAGAGCATGATATTGTAAACATGAGATTCAGCAATAAAGTAAAAGAGAGAGAACATGAAAAACTAGACAAGTTTATGAGTTATGAGGGAAACGCTTCATCACTGCACAGTGAACTGCCACCATTTTGAATTTTGAAAAAAAAAGTAATATAAGTATTTTTTTAATACTAAAAATATTTTTTCATATAACAGAAGGACAGTGTTCTCCACATACCAATTTTCATTATTGTACCAGATACAGTAATGGAGAAAAAAATGTTGAATTTTTCCAAAAAAATTTATTGCTGTAAGTTGTACTTAATCCCTTAATGTTTCAGAATTTTACTTGTGATAATTTTACGTTCAGTTCCATATATCACTAAACAGCCATTCCGGGAAACTGGGAATTCCAATGAAAAAGTATTTTTCAGAAATATTTGTTCATTATTAGTGTAAAACATACTCGTAGATAAAGCTATAAATTTATATATAATAATGTTTTATTTGGGCATTGAATATAAGTAGACTTGACTGGGTAATGGGTACCGTTTTATTTCCCTAAAGTTTGCAGTACTTACTGGTAGAGAAATCAGCTGTTAATGTTTGTTTTTCAAGGAGCTATTGTTGAAGAAATATTTTGAGAGTCTTCACTGTTAATTCACCATGATTAGGACACTTTTTACTCTGTCCTATATTCTTTCTGCCATTTATTTTCAGTAGTTCGGGTTAATAACAATTAATCTTATAGTTCAAGTGAATATTTTGACTTATAAATGTCACAGTTGTTTTGAAACTGGAAAAAGAAGGACATTAACTCATCTATAAGTAGGCTAGGAATAGATAAAAGAGTGGTGCTATGGATCCAAGAATTCTTAAACGGTAGAACCCAGAGAGTTAGAGTAGGTCATGAAATATCGGAAATTGGAAATATAAGTTCAGGGGTGCCACAGGGCAGCGTTCTGGGTCCATTACTCTTTATGATATACGTAAATGACCTATGCCAGAATATTACATCAAATATGAGGCTATTTGCAGACGACTGCATTATCTATAGAAAGATTAGAAATAATTCAGATGTAGATGCTATCCAAACAGACTTGAATAAAATTTATAACTGGGCGTTAAAGCATAGGATGAAAATAAATTGTTCTAAAAGTAAGTCTATAACATTTTGGAAAACCCGAGAGGAAACTAGTCTTAATTACGAATTCAGTGGTGTTGTAATTCCGCAAGAACAATGTTGTAAATACCTAGGAGTGTATTTAAACTCCAAACTTTCTTGGGGAGAGCATGTTGATAATGTTACGGGTAAAGCATGGAGGGCACTTCACTTTATTATGAGAATCTTGAGAAAGGCTAGCCCCAAATCGAGGGAAATAGCATATCTAACGTTAGTGCGACCGTTAATGGAATACGGAACTACATGTTGGGATCCCTATAGAATATACCAGATAAATTCCTTAGAAAGAATCCAGTATAGGGCAGCGAAATTTGTTAAAGGTAAAAGAGAAGATGGAAACGATACGATAAAAGAACTTAAATGGGAAACTTTGGAAAACAGACGTAGGAAAACTAGAATAACATCATTGTATAGAGCACATCTAGGTCAGAAGGCATGGGTAGACATAACGGCTCGGTTAGAAAAGCCAACGCACTATGGTAGGAACGATCATGATTTTAAAATCAAATGTAGGAAACAGAAAACGGATGTAGGTAAATTCTCATTTTTAAATAGAACTATAAATGATTGGAATGACCTACCTGCAGCGGTCTTTGAGGGCTGTCCTTCCTTAAGGAGATTCAAGAATAATTTAAAAAGTTGTATATAAAGTGAAAATTAAAATTAAGGTGACATTCAACATTTAATTTTTTTAAGGTGACATGTATTTATCTAGGCTGACGAGTTTACTTCCTTGGTTTGAATTGTAAATTATTTAAAACTAGCGTGTAAGAGGGCCTTAGACTAGAAATGTTTAGTTTAAATGTAGTTCTGTTTATAAGTATGCATAAGGATGTAATTATTTGACTTATTTGAACTGTTGTATCAGTGAAGCGAGGTGAGTCAGTGAAGTTATGGTTTTACAGTGCAGTGAACAGTTCCGATCAGTGATAATTTATAGCGTCAATGAAATGTGTTCTATAGTGTCAGTGAAATGAGTTACAGAGTGTCAGTGAAATGTGTTCTATAGTGTCAGTGAAATGAGTTACAGAGTGTCAGTGAAATGTGTGCTAAAGTGTCAGTGAAATGCGTCATAGTGCCACTACAGGGAATGAGATGAGAGTAAAGTGAAAGACTATTGAAAATTATGTAGGACCTATAGATAATTATGTAGGTTGTATTGTAAAATTAGGTGTTTTATTTTATGTTTTATTATTATTGTGTTAAATTTTATTGTATATTATTATTGTATTGAATGTAAAATTGTATATGTGTTGTAAAACTGTATTGTGTATTGTAAATTTTATTGTGTATTGGTTATCATTTTATTGTGTATTGTTAATATTGTATATACCACTGCCACCGGGTGCTGGCCCACTTGCAGTGTAAATAAATACATACATACATACATATAACAACCGTGACAAAATGCGTGTAACATCCGAAACATGGAAGAAACAGCTATAAAATATTTACCGAATGTGATTTTGTGGTCAAAATGGATGCCATGAGATCTGTATAGCTTACACAAGGACATTATGAGAATGAATCTCTTTTTGCTTGCGGCAGAGACCTGAATTTTAAACTTTTTGTTAATTAGGCGTTAAGTGAGTTCACAAATCTTGTAACATCCATGACGTATCCTTTTCTTTATTTTGTGCAATAATAATAATAAATTTTATTCAACAACTATTTTTCTGTAAAATGATACTAATCTTCTAAATTGATTATAATAACAGAAGTTGACAAAAGTAATTTCATTTTCAATATATAGAGTCTGAAAATAGTAAAAATGTAACATCCGTGACAACTGGAATGGCTGTAAACACCAGGAGAAAAGATAGGACTAATGCTATGCAATAGTAAAAGTGTATGTAAGCCTTGATTTTTCTGAACCCACGCATGGGCCTCGCACAAATCCGGACTACACGAGATAGTGAGTGGTTTCTATAAGCTATCTCTCGTGAAGTCCGGATTTGTACGAGGCGGACTTTCCACCTCGCATGCGTCGATTCAGATAAACCAAGGTTTTATAGTCACAGGACAACGAATACAGCTGTAACTTGCTGTAACTTAGCCTTCATAGTGGAACAAAGGATATTCATTCTTTAACTCAACATACATACCCGCAGTTATCAAGACAGCGAAAAAAATTACACAGAACTTTCCTGAGACAAGTGGCCACAGAAATAGGGTATCGAACGCCTCTACGACAAATTTAACGCCACGGGAAGTTAAACAGTTGTACCGAGAAATGGTCGTCCAACAATGCTGACAGAGGACACTGTAACGGATATTCAGCTGGAACGATTGTGACTCCCAATAAGTCCTTGCGACATATATCCCAGCAAACTGGTATTATATCTGCATTCTGAGTACGCAGCTGTCAGGAAAAACCGCATCTGTTTCAGCGTCATGTAAGAATTTCAGATAGTTAACCACGCTCTTCTTGCACAATATTATCAATGGTTAATGAGCACATGGATCCATATGGAAAAAAGAAACTTCGATGATTTGTACTGGACGGACGGACGGACGAAGCGAAGATAGTGATAGGAGGATGAGAAAAGGAAACGGAAGTAACAAAGAAAACCCTTCTGCAAATCTTGCTTCGTCTATCATAAATTATATCTCGATTAAAAGAGATCGAACTCGGAACACCTTGATGGAACACAAGCGTGCTAGCACTGAGCCACAGTCGCGACTTTAACCAACACATACTGAAAAGCAATTCAAACAGAAAAAAAAATTAGTTGGTGTTTTATTCCAACTTATTCAAAATTAACAGAAATCTTACATCGTCAGGAAGAGTGTAAACAAACGAGAAAAAAAATTTAAATATTCGATTTTCGTTATCACCGATATAAATTATGAGACCACCTCTGTGGTGAAGGGGTCAGTATGCTGGTCTCTTACAACAGAGGGCCAGGGTTCGATTCACGGTGGGGTTGACTTTCCTGGTTGAGGTTTTTCAGGGTTTTTCCAAAACCGTAAGGCAAATGCCAGGAAATTCGGGCCACAACATCCCTCAATATCACCGGCCTCATTCATCACCGAGATCATATTCATAACAAGTCAGTAATATATATATATATGTATATATATAGCCGCCATCTAGTTCTCAACAATAGAACCAGTCTCAACAATAGTACACAGGCCTTCAACCAAACTCGTGATATGACCAAAGATGTTAAAGCGAGTATAAATAACAGTGAGATAAATAAATAAATTATGAACACATAGTCTACAATGGTAAAGGTTTATTCACGACCACCGAGAGACATCCTCTGAGAAAATAGTAATAAACACTTGAAAATAGCATTTTAGGTGGAAGGTAGGCATATTTGAGCAAAATAGGTCTTACATCCCAAATAGACAATTTTAGGCAACCTGAAACTATTAATTTATAAATAAACTGCAAATGAACTAAAACGAATAAATACCGAACTCAATATCTCATGTTTTAGGTTCACAGAAGAGATGAATAGACAAAATCCTCTTACATTCTTCTCCTTCTTCTTCTTCTTCTTCTTCTTCATTTTCTTCTCTTTTTAGCAAATCTACTCTGTGCATTGCCTCTAAGTGATGTTACGGCTGATATGTACATCTATTATCAGGCAGTTCATTCATTCATTCATTCATTTATTTTATTCCATAGATCTTACATGAGCAATGAAGCTTTAAGATGTGGAACATGTCAACATTTTACAATATTACAATTACAATTTTTACAAATTTTTATAGTTTTACAATTTAGTAATTTTCTACAATTTTTACAATTTTGTACAATTTTTTTACATTTTTTTACATTTTGGCGAGATGTAGTGAGATGAGATGAGGTCCGAGGATTCGCCAAAATATTACCCGGCATTTGCCTTTTCGGTGGGGGAAACCTCGGAAAAACCCAACCAGGCAATCAAATCAAAGGGGGTAATCAAATCAAAGGGGTTGATGCCAAGGACTCGCCATAGACCATCCGGCTTCAGTCCCACGGCTGGGGAAAACCTCCGAAGAAACCAAAGTCCAAAGGGGGATCCAACCCAAGCCCGAACGCAGCTCCGGATCAGCAGCCCAGCGAGTCTGTCGACTGAGCAACATCGATGGCTCTACTAAAAGTATACAATACATAGCCAATCAGATTATTAAATTTACAAACGCAAACGATCATTCATAAGTTGAGCTATATTATAATACAAAACAATTTAATTAAATTTAAGGCATAAACAATTCAACCAGTTGTGATATACAGAAATTGATAATACATATCATGCAAACTACTTCAAATTACAAACACAAACAATTTATCAGTAGAGCTATATAGATTACTATTCAATTTAAAGCATATACAATTCATCGGCCAAAACTATACAAATATATACAATACAAAGTAGCATACTTTCATTAAGCTATACAAATTTGTACAATTAATATCAAGTAGATTAATTCAATTTATAATCATAAACAATTCATCAGTTGAGCTATACATATTACCATTCAATTTACAGTAGGTCTATATACAATTGATCAGTAGAGCTACACAGACTAGTAATCATTTTAAGAACATATACAATTCTCACTTGACGAGATGTATCAGAGGAAGAACAATTGAGGCGCTGACATGGGAAAGGTAGTAACTGCCAGAAACAAAAATTTTCAGGGGAAGCAAAAAACAAATTTATGAACACTTTCTCACTTACATTATTACAGAAGCTGCTTTAAATGAAAGGCATACACTCATGTTTGTGTTACATATGAAATTTGAAAAGTCTGGCACAGATTTATCTGTGAAATCACTCCTTAGCCAAACTGAGAATTAACGTTATTTATACGTTATGCACAAATTTTTTGGTAAAATGCATGATACTTTTCATCGAGGAAGTCTAACATAGATAACAAGTCTCTCATTTTGGCATCAGGGACGACTGGTCTTCTTTCAAGGCGTTGCAAGCACTGCAAGTTAGTGATTGACGTTAATGACTGTCCTTTCTTAAAAATTCTGTGCTCTGTCCACATTTCAAGGTCATTAAATGACTGTCTTGTTTTTATCAGAGGAAAATCAGCTCTTGAGAGTCTAATCCACTTGAGGGTTCTGATTTTGATAGGAGTTGTATTCAGAAACTTGTCACATTCTGCAGAAAAATCGAAGAAATCCTCATCCTTCATCATTATTATATTATTAGGCCTTACCTCTTCTGGAACCATAGTCTTGCATTTTTTTTTTCTTTTCTCTATGATGCCAAATTCCCTATCACATGGCATGTAGGAATGTTCTTAAACCAGGAATTTCAAGTCCATTGAAACAGAATGTTTCTTGGCAATAATGTAAATCAGGACCATTAGAATCATCCGATTCTTATTCTGCCCTGCACAGTTATCAGCCCATATTTGTCTAGACACACTCTGATGTTGTAAAAGGAGTTACTACCTTCTCCGCGCCAACAGCTGTGCACATACAACTTACAACATCTAGTGACTACGTTTCCAACTTCGTTTCATTACATACGGACATACTACCTTCTCTGTGCCATTGGCATGGCCATTTACTACCTTCTCAATGAAAAACCTAAAAATTCGAATTTTTGGCAGTTACGACCTTTCCCATGTCAATGCCTCAATTGTTTGTATGCATCTGAAGTGTGATTAGTGTAATATGTAGCTAATCGGTGATGTAAGCATTGAAGGGGGAAAGGAACTGGCCACCCTACCCTAGCCTAGTTTCCTCACAAGTGGTTACTTGTTGGTATCACATCAGATTCAGACCTGTCTTCGAACAGAGGACTAAACATCAACTCTGTGCATTTTAATACTATAATGGGGTAGAAAAATTATCTCGCACAAATTATTTATTTTTATCATCTATTGATTTAATTTCACCTTTGCCAATGTTTATTTCTCGTCTCTAATAAATACCATGTCGCGAAGCCAGCAAAACATCGGTTTATGTCTATTACGTACACCTAACACCCTTTAAACACTTACTGGCCTCTCACAATATGCGAAGTGGAGAACACTTCTCTCAACATAAGAACATATTTACCTACACTAGGCGTCAGGTCACATAGTAAAATTTACAGATGTATGCTTTCGTTCACTGCAATGTTGTAACTGCACAATTTAGAGAAGCCATGTATGTATTTATTTATTCACACTGCAAATGGGTAAATACCCGGTGGCAGTGGTTACTAATTACACTCAATAATTACAATTAATAATAAATTACAATTCAATGTGTGAGCTTTGTTTGTTGTATTTATTTAAATTTTCTATTGCAATGATAGCATCTTGTAAATTATGGATTTCTAGTATGTCTGAAATTAAATTTCCATATGTTTTCCTACGATCAATATTTCGTAACCTATTTCGCCTATTTTCAATATGTTGTTGCCTAATTTATGTGGTTTTTTGTTACTAGAAATCCTCAGCCTAACATGCAGGATTATTCAGGAGGAAGGACATCTTATCAGGAGCCGCTTTTGTTCTCTACGCAATTTGGGCCGCAGATGTCATGTTACACGCAAACGTTGATGAATTCTGGTGAATATTATATGAGCTGGGTGACATCGCAAGCGATATTGTGGTTAATAATCCCACTTAGCTTTCCTGCCAACTCCTCTAGCTGCCAAACACATGAAGTACATGTTATCAAGTTCTCATAACGTGTACTGGGTCATACTACCAACAAACGTAAACTAAAGTGGCGATTTCGAAAACAAAGTCTAATTTTCACATGAAAGTGGAACCTCAGATGGTATAGAAGTACATGATATGTCAGCCACCTAACCAGAAGCGTCTAAAATGTAACAACATCCCAAACAGCTACATTTAATTTAATAATATCGCATTAAATTGAAGAGAAAGATGCCTGAAGTTCTCGTGCCTGACAGGGACACAATTCAAGCATTAGTTTAAAATCATTATATTTTTGTAAAATTGCAATCAAACGAAAAAGAATCGACAGGAGTATAGCTTTAGTACGTTGCATATCTCTACGTAGAACTTAATGTTCTCTTTTTATTCCCCTTGTTCTCCTTATATTCTCCCCGTTATCCTTGTCTTCCCCTTGTTCTATTTGTATTTTTCCTATCCTCTTTTTATTCCTCCTGTCCTACTCCTATTCCTTCTGTTCTTGTATTCCCCTAGTTTTCCTTGTCTTCCATTTCTTCTCTTTGTCTTCCTCTTGTTCTCCTTGTAGTCCTTTTGTTCACCTTGTATTCCCGTTATTCTACGTGTCTTATTTTTGTTGTCCTCGTCTTTACCTTGCAGTTCTTGTCTTTCTATTTTTGTCTCCCTCTGGTTCTCCTTGTTTCCCCTCCTCTTTGTCTTCCTCTTGTTCTACTTTTATTTCTCCTTCCTCTTGATATTTCTCCTGTCCATCTTGTATTCTTCCGGTCCTCTTTGTATTCCTTCTGTTCTTGTATTCCTTAGTTCTCATTGTATTTCCCTACTACTCCTCTTGTTCTCTTGCATTTCCCTTATTCTCCTCCAATTTCCTCTATTCTCCTTGCATTTCCCCTGTTCTCTTTGTATTCCCCCTGTTCTTCTTGTATTTCCCTTGCTCTCTTTGCATTCCCTTGTTCTCCTTGTATTCCCCTTGTTCTCCTTGTATTCCCCTTCTTCTCTTTAGGTTTTCTTTTGCGACCAATAGCGAGAAGAGATATACATAGTTTCTACGTCAAGAATCTTGTTTTAGCAACAGTAATCTCATTAGAGGTTTTTATTTATCTAGAGAAAATGAAAACTCGAGTGGGGTTTAATTCACTATTACACGATTAGAAGAAAGTATATAAAGATTAGAAGTAACGAAGTACTCCAATACAATAAAATATTAATTGACGTACGAAAATACAACTGTCTTCACATGTATTATTGTACCATCTCAACATTACAAATATTACTCTAGATGGCAGTAGTGTGTTATGATTAGCTGTTTTCTTGTTATTAGTTGTGCCAACTATGGAATCTTCATTGAACACTATGCAAGATTACTAGTCAAGAAGTCTTTGTTGATTCAGTTTCATTTTTATTAAAACAGTTGCATTCCACTTCAATCAATAATCAACGTCAATTGATAGATGATTTTCAATAAATATTAGTATTAAACAATCTGTAATACGTGAATATCCATAATATCATATAGAAAAAGCTATAACATAACCTAAATAATATAAACAAGTGTTAGAAAAGTGTTAATTAGGTATGATGAAATAAACAAGAAAAGTTTTAATTAACGATGGTGAAATAAAAAATAAACATGAATAATTTTAAAAGGAATAATTATTGACAGTACAATTTTCAAATTTGAATGTTTTAGTGGTTGGTGGTTCAGTTGATGTTATACTGGACGTGTGCGTAAAAGAAGTGGAGCTCGTTGATGTACATGGTGTATTCCTCAACTTATTCAGGATTTCCGGATGGTGCTCTTCATTTATTTGTAAATAGGGTTTCAGGGAAGATGCATAACTGTGACCAGTGATCTGTATTAATTCTTGTTCTTGAATGCCAATGCGAGTCCTATTTGAAACTGCTGTGCATCGACTGGAGTGGTTTGTAATTTTCTTTTTTTCTTTCTTTTTTTTTCGTCTAGACCAGTGCAGTTTGAAATGTTGGCAAACAAAGAAACAAATTCTGGAGTAGTGATAAAAATAAACAAATACTAGAGAAGCGATAAAATTAAGCAAATGCTAGGGACGCGATAAAATTGTGCGATAAGCAGCCATGATTGGTTGAAAGACGTTCTTTCGTACTGTTTTATTGATGAAAAATAGTATGACGTAGTAAAATTGTAATAGTCAGAGTAAAAATTTAATACTGAATTTTAGTAACACTGTTGTAAATTCAATAATAATAATAACTTAATAATAATAATAATAATAATAATAATAATAATAATAATAAAATAAATATATGCAAGTTACCACTATCTTCAATGAAATATAAATTCTGAAATCTGCATTCTGGATGTCAAGTTGTATCTTAATGAGCTAAAATGTAAATAATATACGCTTCTGTTCCACACGACTAGAGATAGGAACGATATATTGGTTTTTACGAAATACCGATATTTTCGTATCGATATATCGGTATCGAAATTTTGATTCAATATATCGTACAATATGTCGGTTTTCCGATAACTTTAGGTACCGTATTTTATTTGTGGAATTATCATCATCATCATCATCATCAACAACAACAAAATCAATACTAGACAACTCCGATTATTCCCTGAGAGATGACGCTAATGAAGGTGAACAGTTGCATAGTTGTGCAACCTTGAAATATCCAATCCAATCAAAACCTTGCTCTGATTGACTGGACTGCAATTCTGATTCAAACTGTTTAATATGTAGTACCAAATTCAAAATGCAAAATGTGCGAACGTGAGACTGAGACGGGAGGGCTATCTAGTACTGTTTTAGTATTAATGTTCTCCAAGCAGGAGCAACTGCCACTCTGAAAAGGAACCGTCTGACCTCAAAACAGCTATCAAACTTCTATGTTCTGAAATGGAAAAAGAAACAAGGATTTATCACCGTTAATTTGTTTACGGCTTGGGTTTTATGCACAACCTAGTACTGACATTGTTTTTCCTATTATATCGTTTAGTGCATAAAAATTCTATTCGTATCATCATTACAAAATAATTGATGTTTGGAATATTGGAGTGTAACAACAACTTGCAATGGGAACTTATCATAGAATGAATGTATCAAATCAATTGTGAAGTTTGTTAAAACATGTGAAGTACTGTTTACTTACTATTTTAAAATGAATACAAGTACTGTTTACTTATATTTAAAAATGATTACGTTGTTAGATAGCAAAAAGAGGATTATATTTGTGTTCTGCATTGAATCCTACATAAAACTATTACTGTTAAAGTATCAAATAGTGAATCACGTAGAGTTCACCTAACTCTTTCCCACTGTATAATACCTTACTTCCACCATATTTACGATTTAGATTAGGAATTACATAATACGGTATTGAAAATTTGTTTATCGTTACATTTTGGCATTTATGCTTTTGACTGTTAAGAGTGTTAATTTCAATGGTAATAAGAAATATTAAAATATAATAAGTAAGTTTACCTGAAATTGTAATTGTATTATCTATTAATTTGCTTACGGAACAGCGAAATTTCGATAGTTTTTCGATATGCCGATATATTTTCTGCAATAAAACCGATTACCGAAATTAGGTGTGCAATATATTGCAGTATCAATATCTCGATATTTAAATTATTACCTTGATCCCTACAGACGACAACGCAACTGCATGCACTGCAATTATTCTATTTCTATTGTAAATAATCTGTTTTCTTGACCGAATAGTAGCCATAATTTGTACCAAGAAAACGCACTAGCCCTATATGACTTGCACGATCATTGCCCATGGAAAATCTGAGAAAGCATTCAAGAGATATAAAGCCGAATTTAACAAAAGGCATAAATCTACTGTATATCCTATACTGTTCTTAACAAAAAGGTAGATAAATGTTAAATTAAATTTCTCAGGCATTAGAGAACACATTTTCTTACCGAGATTTGACCGTTCTCTTGCCGGCATTGCTAGTGATTCGTATCACAGTACACCGAAGTCATTTTCGACAAATGCTCTGTATAATAAATTGTTGTACGAATTCTCTTCTAGTAGTGCTTTCTAATTTTCATTATATCATCTATGAATCTGTAAGCGAATTTCAACTTTTCCACGCTTCAAAGAGGAAAAATAAATGGGACGCTCGAAAGAAAACATTTAAAAATTAATGAAAAATTAAATACATAATTTGAAACAGAGATTCACAAAGATAACTACTCAATGACTGATTCACTTACATTACAGGAAGAGAGACTGCACATTGGGTTGGTGCTTACCTGAAACAAAAAGAGAAAACAACTGATATTTGGCGTGCATTATAATGAAATAATTATGTTTTAATATAAATCGAATTGATGTTTTTCTTACTGATCAATAAATGTTAACAATGTTGAACTCAAAAAATGTTTCCAGAAAACATAAAAATATTAGCAATATCACTCAAATAATTATATTTCCACTCACTCATTTCACACTGCATTATGCAAAATTATTAAAGCTACTGGAAAACTTGTAGAATCCTGTAGTCTATGTTATTTAATATAACTTACAAAAATATTAATATATTACTCTACTTCATGCATATGAATGTATATTTATTTCAAGTTTCCAAACGTATTTATAGAAGATCGCAAAACTTGAAATTTCCTTAATTCTGTCTTTATGGCAAGAAATTTTCTTCGTAAATATTGTCTCTTCCTTAGCACCATGAGAAAATTAGTTAAGTAGCTCTCTATAATAATAATAATAATAATAATAATAATAATAATAATAATAATAATAATAATAATAATAATAATAATAATAATAATAACAACAATAATAATAACAACAACAACAATAATAATGATAATAATAATAATATCAATAATAAAGTCAAGTATAACTCGACCGAGGCGAGTGGCGAACCGGGCGTAATGTGAACTATCGCCATGACGCTATACGAACGCAAGAGAAGTACAAGTGGCGCTCCGGGCTGCAGGACTCCACTGGCCTCGGTCGAGTAATACACATGTATACATACACAATATACGGTACATGTACATACTGTACATGCATATGTACATACTGTACATGCATATGTACATACTGTACATGCATATGTACATACACACATAGACCTACATATATACATACATGTAACATTACATTTTAGCATATGGGCATACTGCTACGCTCATAAAAATAGATCATATAACCACTCATGTTGGTCAAAGTAACAACTCTTTTCCTTCTCTGCCGGCATTGAACGAGAAAGACATTAGAGGCTTCTCAACTGAAAATTCCAATGAAATTATACATATTGTAGATGGAGATTCTTGACTTGTCACTGGGAAATTTATAGTGGAGAGTAATTTACTTAGGGAATGGTTAGTGTGATCATAGGTTTGATTACTAATGATCCATGTATTATGATAATTTTAATTTTAAGAGGGTGATTAGTAATTAGTATCAATTTATGTAAATGGAAACAGTAAATGCAGACAGTTCAAATGTAACAGGTGTACACCTGAAAATAACTAACAGTGCGCTTAGCGATTATTAGGGTATTAATTGTTGGTGTTTATTTGATAATATGATTACTGAATATATTTTGGGGATATACATAATTATTGTATTATTTTACCAAGTATATAAAACTCTTTAACTTTTGCTACTGGCTTAACTGATAACATTAAGTAAAGGCATTGAAATAATATTGAACTAAATGTTACACTAATGTTTATACACAATGCCAAAATGTATCGTGTTTCTCTATTTTCTATAAATGTTATGTTTTATTTAACGACGCTCGCAACTGCAGAGGTTATATCAGCATCGCCGGATGTGCCGGAATTTTGTCCCGCAGGAGTTCTTTTACATGCCAATAAATCTACTGACATGAGTCTGTCGCATTTAAGCACTCTTAACTGCCATCGACCTGGCCCGGGATCGAACCCGCAACCTTCGGCATAGAAGGCCAGCGCTATACCAACTCGCCAACCAGAGCGACTATTTTCTATATCATTGTAATATGTAGGAAGTATAATATTTAATCATATGTAGGCCTATAACAATTTACATTTGCTGAACAAGGTTTCAAGTTACTCAACATTATTTTATTAAGCATTGTTTGCTTGTAATGTTTTCGTTAATGCTATACAGTAGAGCATCGATTATCCTAATACCGATCAACCGAAACTTCGGTTAACCGAAAGTATTCAGTTGGGAAATTCAAATTTGCTCGAGATTTGGCGGCAAAAAAAAAAAAAAAGAGTCACCTCTGAAGTAAAAAAAAAAAAATTGGATTTCTTTTTTTAACTGTAGACTAACTTTAATGACCACTTTGAACTTGTCAAACTAGGCTAGTCAATTCTCTGTTTTATTTGTAAGACGTGTGGTACAAAATATAATAGCCTATATGTACAGTTTTGTGTTTAATAAGAGTGTATTTTTGTTTCATACTGCTCCTATGACACCGGTACAATTTGCTTTCGGAAATGATCGGTTATCCGAAACATCAGTTACCCGAACACCCCCTGTCCCCAATTGTTTCGGATAATCGATGCTCTACTGCAGTTGTATATAAGCTTAGCATTGTGATATAAATAAAAAAATCCTGTATAAAAAGAGAGCGTCAGCTTTCGGTAATCAAAATCTCACGACATACAGGGTCTTTATTACATATGGCTCCCGTAGCAGGGATTTGGCTCCCGTGCAACATGTCGAGCATCAATCGATAAAATTGTGTCTACAACAGCGGAAACAGAGATGGATTGTGAAACCGACCTTACATTACATGTTGGAAAATTCATCCTTCCTCTCGTATAAAAGCTTGATATCTTGAGAATATGTTGTCACTCACTCGTCTAAGCTCAACAACTGAAATTTTTCTTATTTCATGCTCATTGTTAACCTGGCGTACCTCTAATGTGTGCGGATTTATGCGAAACACTTTTTTGTTAAACTACTCCATAAATAGGCCTATAGAAATTAAGAAATGGGAAAGGCAAGGAAAAATGCAAAAAAAAAAAAAAACAAAACAAAAGAAGAAATAAACAAATCAAGACGTGTAGAAAGGAGAGAAAATTGAAAAAATAAAAAAATAGAGAAATCAGAAACTGTAGAAAAGAAGCAAGAAATGAAAATAGGAAAAGAAGAAATGGAGAATTTAAAAATGGAGAAAGAAAGATGGTGCCAAATAGAAAAGTAAATCACGAATTGGACAAAGGAATAAATAACAAAAAAAAAGAAATAGAGGAAAGCAAGAAGTCGAATAAGAAAGGAGAAACGGAAAAGGTATGAATAAATAGGGCAATCAAGAAATGGAGAAATATTGGAAGTACCGATAAACAAAAGAACAAATAGACAAATAAGAAAATGTAAAAGAAGGGAAGAACGAAAAAAGCACAGAATAAATACGGAATCATCAAACGGAGAAAGAAATAAGACACGAAAACGAAAAGAAGCAAGAGAGAAATGAAGAAAGAAAGAAACACTACAAGAAGAGAAAAATAAATTAAGAAAGAGGAAATAGTGAAATAAAGAAAGACCTCAAGAAGGATAGAGTACAGAAGAAAAGCGTAACGCGACTGTGGGCCGGTGCAGTGTCATTTCCCCATGACGCATAAGCCGTATGTGGTAGATTTATATTTTATTAATGACTCTGTATAGCCTATATTGCATCACAAATATAATTTACTGGCTTACCTTATGACAAGTGCTGAAACTGTACACGGTTGGAGATTTGTACGGTTTTGTACGGTTTCATGTTATATAGGCCTACTCATCATGGATAAAGATTTGCTGTTCTAATAAAGTACCTGTATGCACTTCGATACCGCGAAATAAACTGAACTGCGCTGAATGTGTATGAGCGGTATAATAATTTTCTAACCTTGACGTCCCTTCAGCATATAGGTATTACCTGTCCTTATCACGCAACACGAAACTTTCCCACGCTCGGTTCAGGGGAAAAGTACACACTATTTGACGTTCGCTATGAATGAATAAATAACCGACGGCACTTCCAAAGCGAAAGCTGTTTTCCAGCACTATTACCAGGAATTCAATAAAATAATGGCAACAGTGCTCCTAGCTGTGAGCATCGGAATCTTTTAGTACGTAGTAAAGTAGCAATTATTGGATAAATGTGGGTATCAACAGTCTTTAAGTAACTATATTTTGTGAATACAGGGACCGTTTCTGATTTGTATTAAGTAATATCGCCCTAAAATGTTCAGTAAGTATGAACAAAGTTGCTTCATAATAATACAAGTTGCAAGAGGAAAAAATGTAACCCAGTGCTTTACAGCATCACAAGAAGCTTGTGAGAGAGAAGTCGACCAAGCAAGAAGGCATTCACCTGCAATGAAAAGTTTACATCCAAAGAGCTTCAGATCGATCAGTGAGAGTGATGTCCACAAATGATGCTGCAAATGATCTGCTGACATATCAGGGAACTGTATTTCAAGTATGTAACGCCAAAAGTAACTAACATTAATTTAGTGTGAAACAGTAACTTTGTTGCCATCACTTTTCGAATGCCCTAAAATCACTATTGTGTGCTCACAATACAATACACAACGGTGATGATGTTCTCCCTTAAAGCTGCATAAAATACACGGTGTCCCGCTTAGAGGGATAGAGTAATAAATGCTCACCACTTAAAATCAGATAAAGATATCGTTGAGATTTAAATCTGACAAGATGCAGAAACTGCCCAAGTTTATGCAACAAAGTTTGAAAACAGCTGCCTGCGTAACTTTCGTTTGTTTATGCGTAACTTTCGTTTGTTTGTTGCTAGGGCACTAAAACAAGCCTAGCGCCATTTTGTAGGAAAACACGCTATGGTAAACACCATGTGGACACCACTACAGAAAGTTCAGTGCGTGCTATGACTTGCAGAAGAAAAATATGTTACGCGAGTCATTGGACCATTCTTCTTCCTAGAGACTACAGGAAATACGTATCTGGACATGTTGCAGAACTTTGTTGTTCACCAACTTTCCCCAGGATCGGATTTTCAGCAGAATGAGGCCCCATCCAATTATCATCAACCGGTGGGTGAGTTCTTGGATGAAAAATTCCTCAATAGACAGATAGGAAGACGAGGACCCCTTGCCTGACCATCCAGGGCTTTGTGAAGGATGCTGTGTATCAAAGAGGCAGACCTAACACTTTGGGGGAGCTAAGACAACGCATCACAAATGCAGCTGCACTAGTGATTCCACAAATGCCACAGAACAATTGGCGGGAGGAGGAATACGTTTAGATATCTGCAAAGCAACTTAAGGCGCACACATCGAGTTGCATTGAGCATTTTCTGAGAGTTTTTACATCAAGTTATGTAGAAATGTATGTTAACAAACCATTATTTACACTTGAAATTATCACTTATTTCTCGATTCCTCTAAGAGGGACATGTTTCTTAAATTGAAATTCACCGCTGTCTCATTTTATCTCAAGTAAAATATAACAAACACTCCTAAAAATGGCATAACTTATTTGTATCAGTTAAAGTAGGTTATATCAGGGGATGCCAACGTTTACAGTAGAATTTCGAGATTTTTCTCCAATTCCGGTTTATACAGCTGTCCGCAAGTTTAAACATGTGGGAAAAACAACTCATGGTAGAACATGACCGTCTCGAAGCTGCTGAAGGTCAACATTATAACTGGCTCAGATATCTCTGCTATAGGCATCCAACAAGGAAAACTCGGTGCGCAGAAACCAGCGGGCGTGACTGAGACAGTCGCAGATGACGTATGTTCTCGTTTCCAGCATGATCTCAAGCCTACTGCAGGGGAGTAAGATGACTATAGCATGCACGCCGCGAGGAGTTCGAGCTGAGTTTTGTTTGTAGGATACCTATAGCTATATTAAATTGCTTATATTCGCAGTGTGGTTATTTTTTCGTACAGAACGATAAAAAAAGACTCCTTTTGTTTGCATTTATAGCCACAGTTCTTCGATCTATAGAAGTCTTGTTCACAGTAATGCTTTAAGGAAACTGAGGAAAATATGCTTGAGTCTTCAGAACCGCTACACATTAGTAGAAACTATTTCACCAAAATGTTTCTCATTAATAAATTCCTCGAGAGTAGGATTTCCAACTGTCCAGGATTCGGCGAGAATAAGCAGGAATTGTATGCAATGTCCCGGGGAAGGAACGTTTTACCTTACCGGTTCGCTAATAATTCCGGAATTAGAAAATTTACAATCAAAACACTTCTCTAACAACTGATATAGAAACAATAAGTTTTAATCAAGTGAATCTCTTATTTTTTACTATAATCTTAAAATTGATATAATTTTGAATAATTGTCAGTTTTATTTTTTTAAATTCTAATTTGTCTTTGGAAACTCTACTCACATGGAGTGACCTAAATATTTTGATTAATGGTCTACAGCTCCATTTTCACGTGGATAAGTTTCTTAAAGATATTCGCATTCTTAAAATTTCACTAAAAAGTATGCCTTTAACAGAACTCCAGAATGTAAGGAACTTTTGAACACAATTCCCTTTTTCTTTTCAGTGTCTATTTTAAATGCTTAGGCCCAATATAAAAAGGTTTTTAGTTTTAATATTAAGATATTATAAACATAGTAACATAAGTGATAATCGGTTAGAAGCAGGAATACAGGCGAAACTAAATTTCAATGTGACATATATTACGTTCTATGACTACTGTCCGATCGAGTGGTTATGTCGCATCTCGATTTCCCCCACTCGTTTCCGCTGGCCTCTGTGTAAAGGCTAGTGGCTGGGGTGTTAGGCTCTTTCCTAAACTATTTGCTATTCGGAATTTGAAGTCTATGTAATATTGTACAACTGTTTAAAATATTTTAAAGAAAAGGGCCCCCTAAAGTAAGTAACTGTCACCTGACTTCCCCCGTTTCGCCGAGCCTGCGACATAACCAACCGGTAGGACAGTATGTTAAATGTAGGCAAAACCTGATTAAGAGAACCAAACAAAAAGAAAATAAACTGATTTGTCTGCCATCACTAGTAGGTACCAGTATTGTCTGAAAGTTATTCCAACAAAATGTTTATGATTATATCTGTGAGCACATTAACTGTTAATTTTAAGTTTACCAATTGTGACGAATAAGTGAATAAATTAGTTTGTTTTAAAATTGAGAAGTGATTTACCTGTAAGCTAAATAATAAAGAAACTGAATTAAAATGCTTCTAGCAACCAATTGTAACAAGCTGCACTTTATGAAACAGATTTTCTCACACAAGTTGTGTTGTCGTTTTTGGTTCAAGGACTTGCTTTTCCTGTGTCTTGTTAAGTTTTCCCAGAATTCACGGACCCAACCTACTCAAGAGTAAGTCAGACTTGGTCAATCATTCTGCGTGTGTTTATACACAAAGTTTTTGGACAGTTATTTAACTATGTTACATCAGGTGTGACATTACCTAGAATCGATGGAATTGGTGGTAGCGATATGGAAGGTTGAGTTGTGAATTTGTCATTATAACATGATATTTACCTTACAGTTGGAAAATCTCAGAAAAACCAAACCAAACAGCAACGGAACCTACGACCGAACACAGTCTTAGGTGAACAGATAAATTTAAATGTATCACCACTGAGTGAAGTTGGATAAGTAACTAAACCTACATGAAACGATGAAATTAATATCAATTATTAGACCATTTCTGCGCTATGGTTCAAATGTTACACTACTGTGTCAGAATTAACAAAAATTTGTTTACTATCTACAGCTTTCAATAACAACGGTTCCTAAGATAGAAGTAGATAGATGTATTTACTGAGCAACATTTATACATACAGATGTACTATATTATCAGAATTTTCTCTTAAATCCCATGCACGGGTCTTCTGACCGTACGTGCTGTGTAAAACAAGTCGTACTTTGTAGGTTCACCCCCGTCACCTATGATTAGATCCAACCACTCTCCAAAAGAACACACAGATTAAAATAAAAATGGCACAAACAAAACATATTATATAATATATCCTAACCTAGAACAGGCTTAAAAGTGTATAACGACAAGAGTTCTTCTTATGATGAATAACATTTGGTTTTCTACTCAAGAAGTGGAATAAAAATATCCTAGAAGATTAGTCGACGTTCCATGGACATCTCTTCTTTTAATCCAATTTGTAACTTATAACTCATATTATTTGTTGTGTTGAAGTTTCTCCTCCTAAACTTTGGTAACTTCATTTACCAAATCATTAGCTTTGTGTCAACTATACTAGAGGAGGCAAGACCTGTCCTGTGAACTTATCACGCGCAGTGGCTGTATCACTAGTAAGTATGAAGGTAGAAAATAAGTTTTCAGTTTGAGTTGAATTTTCCTGAAGGTAGATTCGTGTACTATTAATCAAACCGGAAAAAAAAACTTTGTTTCTGACTTCCCATTCTTTCACATTTCGTGCAACTCATATGCCAGGTCTCGCCTCTCGAACTGTACTCTACAAAAAACGGTAGAGTAAAATAGCTTAGGGAATAGAGGACACTAATGTGCGTATTATACTAACGTAAACCGACCTTTAGGAACACTACGAATATGACTGCTCCAGCCATCACCACCTCCAAATCTATCACGATTAACAACGATGGTAATCGGAAAAAAAAAACAAACAAGGAAACAAGAACAACAAAAACGGTAGCAATAATAAAAGCAAAAAAAAAAAAATAATAAAACAGGGGATTTATAGAAACCCTGTATCATTCCTTGAAAAGTTTATGCTATCGTTTGGATGTTACTGTAATATTTAGATTTTTTAGAAATTTGTCTTATTTATAAGGATTGTGAATAAAATGAATGATAGTGTAATAAATTGTATGTAATTTACAGTATGTGCTGTATTATTAATAATTATTATTTCTTTCTTTTTAATTGATCATATATCACACATCTATACAAGTATTTGCAATGGAATTATTGCTTTATTTGAATTGGGTTGTTGGAGAGTTGTTAGCAGGAGTTTATGATAGGAAAAATTAAAAATATAAATTCATAAAGTAGTAAAGTCCATCCCTTTATGAAACATCATATTACGCAAGAGCATGATCCGTTGCTAAGCAAGTGACGTCAGAATAATATGACGTACTAACTCATTGCCGTTGTTAAGTGACTCAGATATTGAAATTTAAGTAACGTTTTATTCCTTTGATACTGGAGCATAAACGTTTCACGTTATAAGAAAAAAAAGGACTATAATAAAATGGATAAGGACAGAAACAATAAAAAACCGACCGAGTGATGTGGTTCAGTGGTAACATACTAGACTCGCATTCGAGAGGTCGCGTGTTGAAATCTCGTGAACGAACAATCTAAGATTCTTCATCAGTCACAAAGGCATGTGCTGAATTGGAAATTTAGTCCTGCATACCATGATTCATCACTATCTTAATAACCATTTTAATCATAACCATTAAAATGGTTACAAGTCATATAGCCTATAACATTATGACAATAGAAAATAATCAGAATAATCTATCTAGCCAAAATCCTATTCTATAGATGTTAAAGCATGAATAAATAAATTTAACAAAAGGAAAATAAAAAATAAACGACAAATGTAATAAGAATAGGTACGATAACGATGCGATGGTAAGAAGTATAAAAGCACGTTTGAAATTAAAGAAATAAAAAAAACCGTTCACAACAAGAATACAAGCAAAGATAACAAAATTACGTAACAATGACAACAACAAACACAAGAAGATTGGAAAGAAAACGAGGACAAGGCTAAATTATATCAATGCCAAGAACAAGAATAACGAAAACGGACTTGTAACGTTCCAAAACGTGTGATGTGACCTGTAAGAATTGACTTAGTTCACTATTGTTCTACAGCTGAGAGCACAGAACTTGCGTATACACGTCACGTGATGTCAATATATAAACAGCGGGAAGCGCTAGATCAGGGGATGTTAGTTATACCTGCCTTTGTTTCGGTCAGCAATCAAATGCGAATGGGGTCATGACCTTCCGACCCTAAAAGACCTTACTTCGAACCTCATGACCCACGTTTTATTTACAGTCATATCCGCAGTATCCTATATTAACAGAGCCCTACATTGTGCGCAGAGTTCAGGCGTATCCTCAAAACTATAAAAAGAAATAATAAGGAATAATAAAAAACAGAGTAGCAGCTGTGAATCTTAACTAATGCATGGGTATTGCCAACGCAATATCTTGCCTTGTGTGCAAGTCAGACTTCGTGCCGGCGGGTTTTCTTTTTAGGTTGTGTGACAAAGAAGATCGATAAAACTGGGATAATTTTTTAGGAGTGGTGTGCGAAAAACAAGCTCAAATGGTCCTCATTGGAAGAAGGAACAAGAGATTACTTTATAACACTGCGAGTGAATAGTATTACGCTTCGTCTGCTTTAACAACACACATTAATTAGGTAGAACGTTAAACAAGAGGCAGCGATGATTTAAAACCAAGACAGAGAGTATAAGCTCTGAATTAAGATACAGATAACAGAATTGTGCTCAACACAGAAAAAGAGGATAAATCTTATTTCTTTACCTTAGTTAATGTTCCCAAAGTGGGGGTCGCGACCCCCTGGTAGTAGTATAAAGAGCTGAAGGAGGTCGCGAAACGATTTACAAAATAAAATAAAAACTCCTTATTTTTTTAGTTTCTTATTTAACGAGTTTGAAGATGTTAACAAAAATTTAAGAGCTTCTTTTCAAAACTCTAAGTACTTTTTTATGCAAAACTGGTCAACGCTCTGATAATAAAAGGTCTAGTTTCAACATTCCAGCAATAGACACATTTAAACGAGTTTTTCCTTCATATTTTTTGGAATTTCAGCTAGTTCAACGCAATGGATTCAGTATCTATCTGTGAATGTAATAATTGATTTGAGTTTCTTTCTGAAAATATTCGACAAGCTGTTTTTAAAATCGTACTTCGGGTGCTATCCACTGGCTTTGAAAAAAAAAACAATTATTTACGATTTTTGGAATTGAGTCAAGACCGATACGGTAGTGGAAAGAATGTCGAAAACTGAAGTTCAACCGAGTCTCAACCTAGTCAAAAATAAAAATTACAAAGAAATAAATGTTACAATTTATAAATTTTTCTAAGCAGTATTAAAATATTCATTATTATTTCATAAAAATTAAATCAAAATTAGCACAGGATTTGGAATCAGTGAGAATTCAAAGCAAGTCACACGAGGTATGCGTTATAGTTTTTAATCATTTTTAACAGCTGCAAATTTCCCTAACCCGCCAGCACACGCACAATATTTTATAGCGGTAGCACACGCGTTGGGTATTTTTTACCCCAAAATAAATAAAGTGTTACTAATAACAAAATATAATCAATAATGAAATGCTATAATTTTATAATTGTTAGGAATATTTTAAAGTAATTTGAACACTTTTTTTTAATTTAACATAATCATATGAATACTAATTTTGAGTGAATGTCTTCGACAGAAAAACACCACAATATTATATTTTTTATCTCAATGCATACACAAATGTAAAAATGAAAGGAAAAGTATTTATGGGCATTACTCGTCCACTCACACACTATCACCACTTCCGGTATCAGCACACTCCTCACAAAAAGGCACCGAATGTTCTTTACAAATCATCTTGTTGCACCTATGGCATGAAGTAGTAGTTTTACGATCCTTCTTCCTAGGACATACCTCACATCGACATGAAGACATCTTAATTCGTTTCTGTGTTGGTTGGGTTAGTTCCTCCACACCATTCATTCTTCGAATAGTGGATCTGATTTCCAAAGGCAAATTCTTCAATGTCAACCGATGAGCCAAATCATTTTTCACTAATCCAAGAGCCAGTTCCTTCAGAAATGATCGGCGGATGATTGGTCCTTGTGAAGTAGCATTGTTAGTTTTATAAATAACTAGAGAATTAATTGCTGTGATGTTGAGAAGACCAAAAAACACGGTAAGTGGCCAACGTCGGGATTTCCTGGACACGCTGTATGTACCGCATAGTTCATCCAATACATCAATGCCTCCTTTAGTAGCATTGTAAAACGTTATTATTTCCGGTTTCTTTTCCTCTCTGGTGTCTGGATCAAGTGCATCATCATAATGCATAGTGGAAGCTACTAGAACAACTTTTCCTGGTTTTGGAACATAGGACGTGAGAGTCAGTCTATCCTGGAATCCAAAAATACTGGAAAATTGTTCACGCCTTTTCTGCACAAATTCAGGAGGAATTTCACGTTTATTTAGTCTTACAGTTCCAACACATGTTAAGTTGTGATCACTGACAAGTTCTTTGGCAAGTGGCACACTCATAAACCAGTTATCAAACGTAACATTTCTTCCAGTTCCACTAATAGGAGTAATCAGCCGTTTGACCACATCAGATGGAGAATTTGATTGACGGTATTGGCCTTCTGGTTGCATACCACAGTATATTTCCAAGTTCAACACATAGAAAGTGCGGGAATCAGCTAGTCCAAATATTTTTATACCATATTTGGCTGGTTTGCTTTTGATATACTGTCTGAATAAGCAGTGTCCTCGGAAGGGCTCCAATTTTTCATCGATAGTGCAATATTCAGCAACCGTATAACTTTTCTGGAAGTTCTTTATGATAGAGTCAGAAACACTTCTTATTGGAGCGAGTCTATCAGTCGCTTTTCTAATTTCTCTTGTAGCAATGTCGTCGAAACGAAGACACCACAAAAGAAAGAAGAATCTGTTTATTCCCATTGTTGCTGGAAACAAAGGAATTCCTGTTCCATCAGTTGTCCACAAATCTTTGCGTTGATTTTGGCTGACCTCAGTGCATCAGCAAAATATAACAGACCAAAAAGTGCTTTTATCTCAATCGGATCAGTTATCGAAGCATCACGTTCTCAAATGAAGTTGTTCTGGATAGATCCGATGTAAATATCTGTGTACTTGACAATATCATCTACGATGTTATCATCTATTAGACACGACCAGGTTTCTAGTGGTAACTTTGCTTGGCGAGCTTGTCCCTTACAGCCCGGAAGGTGAGTAACTATATTGCACGCTCTGGTCTTGACATTTCGAGGTGGTACACTCTTCCTCCAAGAAGTCCCGTCTTTACCTTTGTAAATAGTAAACTGAGATAGTGGAGTGTTGTCACAGTCATCATCACTACTCTCTGCTTCCTGTTCCTGTTCTGTATCGGTATTATGGTCACTTTCCGAAATATGATCATCTTCATCTTCCGATTCACCTTGAATAATTTCTTGTTCGTCTTCTTCATCCAGCCAGCCTACTATTTGACGACTTTGTCTAGAATCTAAGTCCATTTTGAAATGTAAAATACAAATGGAACACTATCAAAATTATTCGCTACCACTGCTTCTTAAGCACACGCGCGGGGTATTTCTTACCCGCTCTTTATATAAACATGTGTAAACTTGTGCAGTCACAAGAAAACTAACTCAATCATACGTACAACAATGCACAAAGATCTGAAAGAAAGATACTGAAAACGCGGGATGAATTTAAAATTGGTGGACAGTGTTGCCAACAAATAAAATAACGCCTGGGTATTTTTTACCCCAGCGCGTGTGCTTACGGGGGTCGCGACCCCCTGGTAGTAGTATAAAGAGCTGAAGGAGGTCGCGAAACGATTTACAAAATAAAACAAAAACTCCTTATTTTTTTAGTTTCTTATTTAACGAGTTTGAAGATGTTAACAAAAATTTAAGAGCTTCTTTTCAAAACTCTAAGTACTTTTTTATGCAAAACTGGTCAACGCTCTGATAATAAAAGGTTTAGTTTCAACATTCCAGCAATAGACACATTTAAACGAGTTTTTCCTTCATATTTTTTGGAATTTCAGCTAGTTCAACGCAATGGATTCAGTATCTATCTGTGAATGTAATAATTGATTTGAGTTTCTTTCTGAAAATATTCGACAAGCTGTTTTTAAAATCGTACTTCGGGTGCTATCCACTGGCTTTGAAAAAAAAAACAATTATTTACGATTTTACAGCGGTTTTTATTTTTGGAATTGAGTCAAGACCGATACGGTAGTGGAAAGAATGTCGAAAACTGAAGTTCAACCGAGTCTCAACCTAGTCAAAAATAAAAATTACAAAGAAATAAATGTTACAATTTATAAATTTTTCTAAGCAGTATTAAAATATTCATTATTATTTCATAAAAATTAAATCAAAATTAGCACAGGATTTGGAATCAGTGAGAATTCAAAGCAAGTCACACGAGGTATGCGTTATAGTTGTTAATCATTTTTAACAGCTGCAAATTTCCCTAAATAAGTAGTTGATTCTGATTGTAATTGTAGCCCTGACTTCATTACGTGTGTCGCGCTTCTCTTTCGAACATCTGTCCACTTATTGTTCATGACGAAAACACTTTTTCTGATATGCTTAGAACAAAACTTACCACTTTTTCCAATTCATGATATTAACATTGTTTGATTTTAAACTTGTGAACACTGAAATCAAATTGTGACAGTTATTATTTCCACAAAGGATACATTTAGTAGTAGATTATTTTACGATGCTTTATCAACAGCTTTGGTTATTTAGAGTCCGAATGAGATGAAGGTGATAAAGCCGGTGAAATGAGTCCGGGGTCCAACACCGTAAGTTACCCAGCATTTGCTCATATTGGGTTGAGGGAAAACCCCCTGAAAAAACCTCAACCAGGTAACTTGTCCCGACCGGGAATCGAACCCGGGCCACCTGGTTTCGAGGCTAGACGTGCTAGCCGTTACTCCATAGGTGTGGACCAAAGGATACATTTTTTATGCACTTCTGGTACAACAAAATTGTTCATAAAAATTATCTTCTTTCACGGTTAAATACAATTTTTGAAATAAAGAGTTTTAAATCATGCAACAATAAGAGACAGAAATGCTCGAAGAGAAGAAAATACGGAATCGTTGGTAACCCTAGTATATACAGAGTGGAAATAATATAACTGTGGACATTTTAAAAACTTATTTCTTATATTGACTTCAACAAAATATTCTAATACAATATTAGCCCAAAATGAATATTTTTCCAGAAAAAAAAATTAATTCACCCTTTAATGTTAACATTGTTTTACTCCGTAAGTACTAGTGTCAAGCAATGTTCGAACATGATAGGGGATATCAAGATATTATAAATTTCGACCCAACAGTACAGCTCATGCATTATGTCCAGACACTCCCCCACTTTTCCTACAGAGCTGTGCACGAGATCAGATGAGTCTACTTAAGAATTATAGGGGAATGGGCTAGTTTTTGCCTTGAACTCGGTAGACACACGCCCCACCTTCCCTTCTACTCCTACCCCCTCGACAGAAACGTTGTTCCCGTTCTGCACATCGCGAGTTTCTTGACAAAATGCATGAATTTTACGTGAAAATGAAGCTTATAAACTAAAATAACGGAGTCAGTTGAAAACCGGTAAGAGGCCGTATGTTCGGTTGATGTTTGCCGAGTCTCTGTGGAACCGAAGTTCTCTTTGCGTTTGTTATATTTTCCTTTCCTTATATATGTCCGGTGCCTTTCTTCTTAGTTCCTCCTCTCCCTGCGTCTTTATGCTTTAGCTGCATAAGGATGTCAGGCACATATCTTGCGAAGTTACGCACAGTAATGAGTATAGGTAATTTATTTTGTTATTAATATGATTAATCATTCACAAAAATATACGTATAAATAAATCAAGCAAACTATATTTAAAAAACGAGTATGCTCATAGTACCAACTGTATTGAGCAATGTTCAAACATGAGAGAGAAAACCAATTGTTTATTTTCATATGAAAAACTAATCGCAAAATGTATTCTAAAACATGAAATTGTGAAAGTGGAGGACAGCGAATATTTTTATAACAAGATGGAACAAACACAACAGGCCTGCTTCTTCTTCTTCTTCTTCTTCTTCTTCTTCTTCTTCTTCTTCTTCTTCTGCAGAGCGAACTTCGACGAATTTCGAACTTCGTCATACTCGACTAACTTCAATCAAACATAGTGTCTGTAATGTACGATGCGAAAAACTTCCATCAACCGTGTAGTGACACAAATATTGTTACTGAGCAACTGTGATTTATTTAAGTATTATGTGAAGAATGTAATTATAGCTAATTCCTGTTGGTAATTGTTATAGTAACAACTATCACGTATTCATTTTAATAACGTGATGCACCTATATGTACGTATATTTTTGTCGATGTTTAATCATATTTTCGTAATAAAAATAAACTGTTCTTACATAGAAGTAAAACTTCACAAGACTTGACCTAAAATCCTTACTCAGCTAGCTATAATCATGAAGGAATGGAAGGGAAGGGTAGGAGAGGCCAGCGAACTTCAAGGACACATACAAGACGCAAATTCGAGCGAGCTGAGAGAGATCCGCTTCTTCAAAGCAGACTTTGTTTCTTGTCACGCTCGACAAACTTGAACCGAACATAGAGCTTGAAATGCACGACACTAATACGTAAGATTACGAATTTTAACCTAATTCATAGACATTCTGCCAAAGAATGATTTTTTATTCCTATAAAATTTTAAAATAAAATGGACGATTCTCTTCTCAGCTAAAGAAAAAGATTAACAAGTATCGTTATTTCCTGCCCTTAGGAGTGTGGCAACTCTAGAGCTGTAACTAAGAGACGGAATGTTGCTATTCTGCCCGAGTTCATGTGTGTATTGTACGTGAGCCGGCGATGCGCTGTTGCCAAACTACGCAGGCTTTCAGCCTAATTTTCTAATTATCCACACACTTGATTACGAAACGAATAATAGATTTTTTATTTATTTCGATGTATTCCATTACCATTTCAATCTGCACAGTTATATCATTTCCACCCTGTATTTGCAACTGTATAAAATCCAATGACAGAGTTCTCGGCAGGGAAACGGTTTCATCTTCATTTTACTACATTTACGTATGATATAAGTCCTATGCTGTTACTGTGAAATTTTAATCGAAATCTTTTTTCATGTTGAATACATGATTTGGAATCCCTGTTTCTAAATAATGACGATGTTTGAAAATTATCATAAGATTAATTACGCAACACATAAAAGTCGCATTATTTGATGAATTTTTTTTTATGATTAGGATAATGGTAAGGCATGTGGGATTTTATTACACGATTATTACAACATTTTAGACAAAGAACCGGAATGTAGTCTACTATGATAGGCGGAGAGAGAATAGTTTCCTTGGGGGGGGGGGCATAGCAAAACCATAGAGTCCCGATATAATAATGTTATGGGGACATGATTTACCTTCTCCTCCCGTTATAGCTTGACCATGGTACAGTATATCGGAATAAGATCATTTAATAAAGGTATTTTCAGGGGGCATATTTCTTACAGTGTTACCTTCATATCCGAAATGTTTCGGACCAAGTTGTACAGGGCTTGAACTGTAGGTCTACTACAAATTATAATAGGGCATAACTTAAAACAATCTCCCTATTTTTTTTTGTCATACACAAACACATGCATACATAAGTAACACTATGTAACATGGCTAACAGAAACTTATCTGAAGATTACCTTCCTGAAGATATCATTATGAAATGTAAATTCTAATTATTTTACTTAATTTCTCGCCTTTAAATTTACACATTATACCGGGATCACTTTTCTTTTTTCTGCATTGATCTGGAGTATGTTAAAATGACGGCTTTACCTGCAGAGTACACATGAGTACGGGATGTTAGAAAAGAAACATTACAGTGCTTCCATTCCTCAAATGAGGTATAGAAATTCTTATACATTCAGAAATTTAAAATAAATATTATAGTCCAGACATATGATCTGAAGACATTAATTCGTCAATTTAAGCACAATTAAAAAAATCTTTTGAATGCAATATTTTCGAACGTTAATAGAAAAAAAAAGAGTTCTGACAACTTTGGGGGGAGCAATGTCCCCCATGATCCCCATAACTCTGCCTATGTCGTGGAGGAAATATAATCAGCCACCAGAGCAATAAGCTACCTAAGTGGCATCAATCGACCTGGCTTTATAACCGAAACACTTCTCTACCTATACAAAGCATTGGTGCGATCCCTATGCATACATCCCTCCATTTTCCTCACACAAGTCCCTCCAACGACCCAATCAAAATTCGAAGCCCGCGAATGAAGAATACTCCGCCAAATCTTCCACCTGCACAGACGCACCAGAAACAACACAGTTTAAACTACGACAAAAACAAAGCCACTCTTCACACACTTAACAACATGAACAGGAAATACACACATTCGGCAGTAAATCGGGTATATACGCATACAACACATCTTCGCAAATCCACCGAACACAAACAACAGAACAACACTGGAGAAACTCCTCTACAACTATCATCAGCCCCAACCACCAAACTAAAACACACAAACAAAACCGCAAACACGTGTTGGAAATTTGGATACTGTCTGAGAGGACACACGACAGCAATAGAGAGGCAGATCAATTAAATAACTCTACCCCATGAAAGTCTCCATAACCATTCAAACGCTTCTGCCACCGGAAGGGGAAACTTAAAAATCTAAAAAAAAAGTAAGTTCTTATGTATGTATGTATGTATGTATGTATGTATGTATGTATGTATGTATGTATGTATGTATGTATGTATGTATGTATGCATGCATGCACAGTGTTCTGCCCAAGAGCAGGTCTTTAACTGCGAACCCAGCATTTCCCATTCTTCCAAATTTGTTGCTTTCCTCTTAATCTCCCCAAATAATACTTAACGTTGTCTATCAGCTGATATCTTTAACCCGAACTCTTCTCCCGTTCACCATTCCTTAAATATTGCAAATAAACAAATTAGGCACACACCAAAATAAAAGGAATCAGTCACTCCACTCACACACCTACTGGCACTTATGCCAGAAGTAGTGTCATATATGTAAATATATTTTTATTATTATTTATGTACAATGGCTGGAGAGGGCATCCTGCGCGTATAAGACTCTAAAACGGCCTCTGGCTCAAAGCCAGAAAAGTCAATAAACAACAACAACAACTCTACTCTTTGATACTGTGGATAGAAAATACCTACAATAATCCAGTCATCCAAGCTGCTGTACTAGACTACATTTTAAAGGTTTTTATCACAATTTCGTGAAGAGTAATTTTTAATCGGCAATTTTTCTACTGAAGTTGATATAAACAAAACATTGACTGCGCCGGCATTAATGATAGATTATTCTGCCATATAACGTGGAGGGCTTTACCTCCATTGATAATGAGGCACTCGAAAACACTTTTACAGCAATTGACAAGCCTAGCAACAAATGACAAAGGTCGACGAAAACCGCGCAGTAATCAAATCAATTGCAAATAAGAGAAATGGCGCTGAAAATTTCAGGAAACTGTTCACCAAACAGAAAATATTCTTGGAAATAAATACTGGCTGCATCACTTGCGTTGGCAATACTGCTGTGACGTCCCCGTACAATAGCTCGCTTAATTGAATCACACACCAGAGTGCGCTGATGTGCATTGAAAAGCGTCCAGCGCTGCACAACACAAGCGTAATAAACGAGACTTTAAGTGGGGAATATTTACTAATTATCTAGCCGCTTAATGGCCACTTAGCACTGTAGTTTAACCACGAAGATGACTCAACCAGATCCCTTCTGCTGCCGTTAAGACCTTCAACTGTTTCTAATTGCAGTTATGTGGTTACTACGTTAAGAAATTACTATTATTACACTAAAATTTCATCTAATGAAACAGCCGTTACATTGATTCCATTTGGTCATTAATTAAAACGAAGCGATATTATAGAAAACACAAAACCACACTTTTTGACAATAGCTATAGGCCTATAGGCAATATTATTAACACCGCAGTGTTTATTTCATTAAATCCTACATTGTAACAATAAGGACACAAAAGTCAGCTTTTGAAATTGTTGTCAATGTTACTGATGACGGCAACACGTTAACAGGATCAGATTATAAAAAAATAGATTATTACGGATATTTATTTAAAGGGCTTACATTCTATTACACCTCATCACATCAGTATTATGGAGGCTTATAGCCAGTGATGCTATTACAGGTGAACAAAACCAATATGAACTACCACTCCCCCATCGAAGAGAAAATATAATAAACCTAGCTAAAAATACGATTTAAAAAACAAGAAATAATCACTCACATTAATGGACATAACTAACATTAATAAAGAAACAATATAGGGGAGCAAAATTAAATCGTAATCAATTAGATAAAAAGGAAATGGCTGCATCAGTTAACGTTAATGTGCAAAAATTTATATTTAAGTAGCAGTTAATTTTACATTTACTCTCTTAATTAGGTGAATTTGAAGGTAGTGCAGATGTCGTTTGTAACTCATTTATGTTCAGAAAATCAAAAAAATTGTGTTAAGATAGACAATATCATTGATACGAATATCAAAATCCTAAAGACATAAAACACACAAGGAAAAGCAAACAAAAAGCACACATAAAACGTACACACAAACAAAAAGCACACAAACGCAAACACAAACACAAACACACACACACACACACACACACACAAACAAGCACAAACACACACCTGTTTTGTATCTCCCTGCTTGTGCTCTTATATTTTCTTTTCCCTTTTTCCGTTTCATGTTTCTCTCTATTTCTCCCGATAACCTTCTTATTTGTTTCCATTTTGTTACTATTTACCTTTTTCCCTACTCTTTGTGTCATTCTATTGTACTTATTTCTTCCTTGTTTCTTTTTTAGTTGCAATATTCCTATTTTATTATTATTATTATATTATTATTATTATTATTATTATTATTATTATTATTAGGGGGAGAGAGAGAGAAGAATCCAAAAAGGATAGCTGCCCTTGAAAAAGGGGTACCGAGCGGTAACAGCACCTAAATTAATTGTAGGTCAACAATATTCTATTTTAAACTTAAATTTTATTTTTATTTTATTTTAATTTAATTTATTTTTTTGGGGGGGGGCAGCTATCCTCGACATGAATATTTTATTTTTCATATATAGAGCTGTACAGATGGTTACTTACAATTAAGAAGGAATGTCTTAAAACATTAATGGCTATATCTTGAATTTCCAAAAGATCGATATGGAAACGATGAAAGAAATTGATACAAAATCTTGATATAGTGCCCCTTGCACCAAAGAGCAAGCCAATTACTTCCCAGCGACAAAAGGGTATGCGGTATTTCTCTTCCAGATAAGGAAAGCAGGGTTCATAATGTCTTTTCTTTTCCAGATCTACTTCTTGTGGTTGGAATTCGGCACCCTCAAATCTTATAGTGGAATCGATTATGAAGCCAATCTTTTGATTGTTATCAATTGCTATGATGTCGGCAAGTAATAAATAAATAAATAGTAAATAAAATAATCATATTTTTTGTTTATTTTCCTACGTCTCATATTTTCCCAACATCAATCTACAATTCTTTTCCCTTTTTGCTCTTTTTCTCTGCCTTACTCACTCTTCACCCTTTTCCTTTTATTCAGGGCTTCCTCTGGTTTCTCACTACAGATTTTCTGTTTTCCATCTTTCTTTCCTCTTCTTTCTGGACGCTTATCACCTTCCTCTCTTCCCTTATTTCCTGTCTTGCATTATTTCTTCCTTTTCATTGCATTTTCCCTTTCATTTCCTTACCTGTTTTCCACTTTTTCAACAATTCCTTTCTTGTTTTCTTCCCTTCAGTTTCGTTTCAAATCTTGTTCTATTTTTTCCTCTTTCCTTCCCACTTCTGTTTTCTTTTCTCTATCATCGTTTCATGCTTATCTTGTTTTTGCCCCCGTATTTCTCCCCCTTCTTTTCCTCGCGTACTTTCCCTTCGTTTATTTCCTTCTTTGTCACCTTTCTTCAAGTTTTCTTCCTTCTCATTATCTTTTTTCATTCCATTTCCTCTATTTTCTTCTTATTCTCTTTCCTACTTTGGTTTCTCATATTTTTGTTTCTTTCCGTTTGTCCCTTGCATTTTTCATTTTCTCCTGGTCCTTTCATTACTTGTTCTCTACGTTGCTATATTTAATTTATATCTCATTTCCTATGGTGTCTATAGAATTGAAAGCGGTTCCAATCCAGTCCAGGACAATTTATTCCTAGGAAGCGATAAAATATGTCATCATACCTTCATTCAACGGTGAAGTAAAGTCGGAATGAGACGTCTACATATTTCGAACGTATCTGGATCGCTAACTTCACATCGAATTTGCCATTTTTAAAACGGGCAAAAACTTGTGTTGGCTACATAGGTTTTTGTTATTATGCTGTATAATGTGTAGTATACATAATGAGTGTGACGTCACAAAATGCCGATGTTATGTACCAGTTTTCAGTGTACAAACAGCTATCACGTAATACGCACTTTCTTGTCCGCTCGACAAGTGGCGCAACATTCAATTCACGGTCTCAGTTCCTGACGCTACCGAAATACTTAGCGTTTGTGGTTACACTATCTGAATTAACAAAATTAGACGAATGAGCTCTAAAAATGTTTCTAATTGGTTGATCCTAGCCTCATAGTGTTCTCTTTCTTAAGCGCAATACATTCAGTTCAGCTTGTTGTAAGAACGTAGAGACAAAGCACTGAACTTTGATATTCATATTAAGGGGTTAGGTACAGCTTATAGCAGTAAATTTTTGGAAATATTCAACATTTTTTTTTCCTCCAATACTGTATCTTGTACGTGTAAAACACTGTCCTTCTGCTATATGAAAAAATATTTTTACGATTTAAAGAAAATATTTATTTATATACTTATTTATTTATTTATTTATTATTTATTTATTTATTTATTTATTTATTTATTTATTTATTTATTTATTTATTTATTTATTTATTTATTTATTTATTTATTTATTTATTTATTTATTTATTTATTTATTTATTTATTTATTTATTTATTTATTTATTTATTTATTTATTTATTTATTTATTTATTTATTTATTCATTCATTCATTCATTCATTCATTCATTCATTCATTCATTTATTTATTTATTTATTTATTTATTTATTTATTTATTTATTTATTTATTTCACTGTGCAGTGATGAAGCATTTCTCACATAACTCAAAAACTATCCAACATTCTGTGGTGAAATTTTTTGTGTGTATTTATGCATATTATATCTACAATATGATACAAGATCACTTCTCTACCTTTGATAGATTCTCTGATTAAAAATAAATTCTTTTTAAAATGGTCAGGTATCAGTACTTTCTTCTAACACAAAATAAAAAATATAGTATGTATTAATGAATGTAGTTGAAAGAGCATGATACTATAAACATAAGTTTCAGCAACAAAATAAAAGAGAGAGAACATGAAAGTTAGCAAGTTTATGAATTTTGAGGGAAACGCTTCATCACTGCACGGTGAACTGCCACTATTTTGAATTTGTAAAAAAAAATATATGTATTATTTTTAATTGTAATATATATATATATATATATATTATTTTTAATTGTACAAATATTTTTTTTTCGCATAGCAAGACAGTGGTTTACACATACCAATTTTCATTATTGTACGAGATACAGTAATGGAGGAAAAAAATGTTGAATATTTCCAAATATTTTACTGCTGTAAGCTGTACCTAACCCCTTACATGTACGATATTGAACCTACGCTTTAATTTCCCTTTGGAAGAAAATTATCCAGAAGATCGCTCCTTAAAAACCCATCTTCCTCGTCAGGTTCTGAACCCGTGGTCTTTGGACTCAGTGCCAAGTGTGTTAACGTGTAAACCAGTATTACAGCAAGTAACACTGAGCCAGCTAATGGAGTGGGATATATTTTCATGGGTGAATAATTCCTGAGACGTCTTTGTCGAACACTTTTAGGTCTAAAAGAGATCAATAACTCTTGCAATTATGTGAAATATTACTATAAATCATCCGTGAGAAAGAAAAGTACACTTTCTTTGGGTTAGAAAAACGCTTTTATTACATTTTTCATGTCGAACCTTCAGTAAAAACAAAAAAACAAAAAAAAGTGCGGAACAGATCTTCCTCCGCTGTGAAAAATTGCAGTTGCGAAGAGTAAAGCCCAACTAATTTCCACACTCAAATCCATCCACATCGCAGTCAGCTGTTTTTGAGCCTCAGTGACTCGATCGACAAGGTGACAGTCGCTATGGTTACACATGTAGTTCAGACGTCCTAAGTTAAGAAATTAATTATTTGCGGGAAAACGTACTAGTACTAAAGTCTCTTTCGAAATCTTTATATGATAATATAGGCCTACGTGTGTTTAACTATACTAAAAGGATTTATATATTGTATATATTTCGGTAGATATCAAACTTTCACTCCTATATTGCTGCTGTAAATAACAAAACAAGATGGTCGAAGTTTGAACTTAATATATAATCTTTTTGCTGTTATAATAATCCTAATGTAAACACAAGTACGTGGTTCTCATACCTATTATTGGCTACTAGTCTAAAAAAAGATGCAGGAAAATATTCTAGTCATGTACGCCTATTTCAAGGTCAAAACCTTGTATTTATTTTAAAAGGAAATCTGAATTTTAGAAGGTAAATAGGATAGAACATATAACTTGTCTCATATGTGTAACGTTACGTAAAAGAAAAGGTATTTTTATATTTGTTATTCTCTATGAATTTCCCAACGAAGCAGATGAAACAAAGAGTAATACCAAGGTAGCCTATACTTGTAACAAGCTGGCGTCATTTGACCTTGAGTTTGTCTGCGTAAGCAAGTAGTATTAAATTATAAGCCTCCAGGTATCGATCAAATTCCAGCAGAATTAATACAAGAGGGTGCAAGGGCATTATCTAACGAAATTTATAAGCTTGTACGTGCTATTTGGGAAAAGGAAATTGTACCAGAACAATGGAAGGAGTCTATAATCGTACCTATCTTTAAGAAGGGGGACAAGACTAACTGTAGAAACTTTCGAGGAATATCACTTTTGTTGACGTCGTACAAAATTTTGTCCAATATTTTTTTGAGAAGATTAACTCCATATGTAGATGAAATTATTGGGGATCATCAGTGTGGTTTTAGGCGTAATAGATCAACTATTGACCAGATATTTTGTATTCGACAGATATTGGAGAAAAAATGGGAGTATAAGGGTACAGTGCATCAGTTATTTATAGATTTCAAAAAGGCATATGACTCGGTTAAGAGAGAAGTTTTATATGATATTCTTATTGAATTTGGTATTCCCAAGAAACTAGTTCGATTAATTAAAATGTGTCTCAGTGAAACGTACAGCAGAGTTCGTATAGGTCAGTTTCTGTCAGATGCGTTTCCAATTCACTGTGGGCTAAAGCAAGGAGATGCACTATCACCTTTACTTTTTAACTTTGCTCTAGAGTATGCCATTAGGAAAGTCCAGGATAACAGAGAGAGTTTGGAATTGAACGGGTTACATCAGCTGCCTGTCTATACGGATGACGTGAATATGTTAGGAGAAAATCCACAAACGATTAGGGAAAACACGGAAATTCTATCGGAAGCAAGTAAAGAGATAGTTTTGGAAGTAAATCCCGTAAAGACAAATTATGATTATGTCTCGTGACGAGAATATTGTGCGAAATGGAAATATAAACATTGGAAATTTATCTTTTGAAGAGGTGGAGAAGTTCAAATATCATGGAGCAACAGTAAAAAATATAAATGATACTCGGGAGGAAATTAAACGCAGAATAAATATGGGAAATGCCTGTTATTATTCAGTTGAAAAGCTTTTATAATCCAGTCTGCTGTCAAAAACTCTGAAAGTTAGAATTTATAAAACAGTTATATTACCGGTTGTTCTTTATGGTTGTGAAACTTGGACTCTCACTTTGAGAGAGGAACATAGGTTAAGGTTGTTTGAGAATAAGGTGCTTAGGAAAATATTTGGGGCTAAAAGGGATGAAGTTATAGGAGAATGGAGAAAGTTACACAACACAGAACTGCATACATTGTATTCTTCACCTAATATAATTAGGAACATAAATCCAGACATATGAGATGGGCAGGGCATGTAGCACGTATGGGCGAATCCAGAAATGCATATAGAGTGTTAGTTGAGAGGCCGGAGGGGAAAAGACCTTTAGGGAGATCGAGACGTAGATGGGAAGGTAATATTAAAATGGATTTGAGGGAGGTAGGGTATGATGGTAGAGACTGGATTAATTTTGCTCAGGATAGGGACCAATGGCGGGCTTATGTGAGGGCGGCAATGAACTTCCGGGTTCCTTAAAAGCCAGTAAGTAAGTAAGTAAGTAGTATTATGGTTTCTGCAACCTCAGTGAGTGTGGTTAAATTTATTTATTTATTTACTGCAGCAAGCACTTGATACAAAGTCATTCTCTTACAAATGAAGAAAAAAATGCCAAACAGAACATAGTTAATAAAAGGTAACAAAAGGAGATCATGAGCCTCGGTGCAGGTGTCTTGCTTCCCAGTACTTTTCCCATACGTTGTGTGATTAAATACAAGAGAGGAAAAATACGCTATTCCGACAGCTGTTGATCTTAAACTAAACTTTAAAATAATTTAATTAAGTAGAAAGTAATTGTTTCCTAAGTAAACGGATACATAGTAGTAAGGTTAGGCCTACTTTGACGAGTAACGGGAAATGTTTAACATGGAACAGAATGTATAGCAGTGGGCGGGATCATGCATTGAGAATCGGTGGCGGCAAGCTGTGACCAATCAAGTATCATTTCAGGCACGTGCTATTGTTCACTGTGGGATTATTCTAACTGAGAAAAATCTGAACATGGATTTAAGTATTTCCGAATGATTGCGTGAAATGTCTGTACTCGAATTAAATCATAAAATATAATATTACTATTTATTTAATACTTGTAATATAAGAGGACTGGAGCATAATTCATGGCAACTTTTTTTGTGTGTGTGAAACGCGGGTGCGAGATTTTGAAATATGCAATGAAAGGGCAAGGTACGCGTACGTAAGGGTAAGGTAGGGAAGGGCTCAAACCTCCATAAACGACACAACATCATGCTACTTCTATTTATTACAGTAGTAAGAGTAGCATAGGATAATAGTGTATAACGTATTGGCTTTTCCGACTCTACTGTTGTGGTAACTGGATAATCAAGCCAAAAGATAAATCAAGAATAACTACGGCGGAAATGAAATATTTAAAAACAGCAGGTTACAAATGGAACAACTACAAAACAAATATAGAAATTTTGGAAGAGCCGAGAATGGCATCAGTCTTCGAACAAATTTTTAATTGTAAGTCTATGTGGATTCAACATGTCAATAGGAAGCCCCGCAACAGATATTATAGCTTACGGGTACAAGAAACCCTGTAAGACTACTGAAATTACTTCCCGAACTCTAAAGTGAAACCGGAACAGGCCAGTCTGTTGTCAAACTCCTCGGAAGCTACAAGAAGAAGAAGAAGAAGAAGAAGAAGAAGAAGAAGAAGAAGATGATGATGATAATAATATGATGTGATAAGAGTAGCGTTACAGCACATATAGAATGTCCCATTTATCTTGTGCACCTATTGTAACGTTTTTGTTTGGATAGGTATTTGAATTGTTGTTTTTGAGAGTTATGTTAGAACGAGAGGCTAACATGAGTGTGGAGATTTTGTGCAAGTAACTACATTATGGTACAAGATACACGTGACGTCATCAATTTTTCAAATAGCACTACATACTTTAATCATGTTACATTGATTACACACACTAAGACGAGTTCAAAAATGTATCACAATGTCACTTGTCTTAATGTGTATAATCAATGTAACATGATTAAAGTATATAGTGCTATTTGAAAAACTGATGACGTCACGTGTATCTTGCACCAAAATGTAGTTATATGCATCAAATCTCTACACTCTTGTTAGCCCCTCGTTCTAACATAACTCTCAAAAACAAAAATTCCAATACCTATCCAAACAAAAGAGTTATAATAGGTGTACAAGATAAATGGGACATTCTGTATACTCACCTGTGAGAGTGTGATTATGTGTGTGTGTGAAAAAGATCAAAAATAATTTTTATATATACTTTTTTTTATTTTTCTGTAATATAACATAAATGGAGATTCTTTACACTAATGGGAAAAGCAATTTCATATATATATTTCCCCCACTTTTTGCTTCAAAAGTATGGGCTCTATCCATTACAGCTTTAAATGCTTCTATATATAGCACTTGTAATGCTGTTCTCAACTACTGGATTATATATTCTCTCTCTTTCTCTCTCTAATATACGCTCACTCCTTCAGGTAATTCCAAATAAATCACTCAGTTGCTGTCAAATCCAGCAAACGTAATAGCAAACCAATTTACGAATTTTGCGAAATTATTCGATCGCCTAAAATCTTTCTAAACAGCTTTATCGCGACTAGGACTGTATGGCCGTAGGTCCACTATATTTAAAACATATCCCGGCTATTCTGCACCGCAGGGAGCAAAATATTTTTCATCATGGCTCCATGTCATTCACCAGTAATCGTCGTTGCCCTGTCATATTTATTTGAAAGGACAGACCCCGTTATTCTCGGTTGCATTGTGATAACTATACTAACCGCGACCTCGATGCTCAGGACTTCAAGCCCTGCAAAGGTCGATGCATTTTAGAGAGTGATAAAGTTGTTAGCATGGCACAAGTGGAACTCTGTTCCTGGCGAATGGCACTATCATAAATTTGTCGCATATTTCTTGTCCACGTTGAGTTTAGACGCTGAATAAGTTCTACAGTTGTAAGTCTTTAAAGAAACTACGACTAGAAGCAGTACTACCACCACAACCAACACCACACCCACTACTACCACCGTTCACCAATTTGCAGTAATCGTTATCATGTTTGACCTCGAAACGAGCGGGTCCGGGTTGTATTCCTGGCTGGGACAAGTTACCTGGTTGAGTTTTCTCTCAACCAATTGAAGCAGAATTGCTAGGTAACTTTCGGCGTTGGACCTCGGACTCATTTCTTCATCATTACACTTACCCACTTTGATCATCATTTCCGTTTATTTCCTATATTTCGGTCTTGTTCAGATTTATAATCGGCTGCTGGCCGCTGCCACCTATTATGAATCCCGTAATGTGTGGTCATCAGCTGTTGGTGGTAGTTCTATGTAGTGTGAGCTCTTCCCTAGGCGCATGGTACCTCGCGGGACCTGGTGTTGAGGCACCGAGATGAAGTCTACTTAGAAAAGTGAAACTAATTCTGCAGGCTATAGGAGAGTTCGGGGGGCGTACCGCAGGGATATCTGTAGAGCGGGAGGTCTTAGACCAGGCCTGCACAAGGTTTGCGCTCTCCGAGCTGGCTGACAGCTCATGAGCGGAATGCAGATATTAGCTGCGCTCTGTATAAGGGTGGACTGGAAGAAGGGGTGATCTCGTACAAAATGTAGGCCTACACAAAAGGAAGTACTATTACGAGTGCTTATGAAATGAATTCCCGTTCAGTGTTTACAAAACTATCTTGGACTATTTTTAATTAATAAATAAACATTTATTTCACAGGGATAATAGAAATTCTATGGTTACTTAAATGTACATTATCATTTTGTTATATTTCTATTTATCAGTATATCAAAACCAGGTTTTATGTTGTTGGCAGCTGAAAGGAACAGTAGACTACTGATCGTAATGAAACATCAGTTACAGATGTTCGATGCCTGCCTTTATTAAAGTTGATTATTAGAAAACAGTTGCTCACAAATATAATTGTTGAGCCAAACATAGCAATCATTTTCACAGCCAGCCTGTGTAGTCTTGTAAAACTCAACCAAGCTAGTAGTATTATTCAAACTGTCTATAGCCCTTAGGCCACATTGAAGATCAATAAGTTCGAGCTGTAAATCGTTAAATGTTATGTTCCGTCTTTAGATTCCTCCATACTGTACTGTAGCAGTAGGTAAGCAACGTGAAACAGTTACTGAGAATAGGCCTACACACTGCACTCCACTAGATAACTGAGTTGTCGTTTTCGTCTCCTCTACCTAAAGCAAGTCTACGTCATTCTGACGTATCTTCCTCTCCGTTTCGACGAGCGGTAAACACTGCTCTCCCGCTCCGAAGAAGCACGCGCGCTCGTTGAGCGCTGTTTGTGCAGGTATGTCTTATTATTCCATTCCAGTTAATACAATTGGCCCACCCAAGCGGTCCGCGTGCGAAGACAGTTCCCAGTCCGTGCCCCTTCCCTTAATGGGGACTCATAGTCTACTACCACCACTACTATTACTATTACCACCAACATTATTATCACCACAATTACTACTACACTCATAGCAGCCCTTGGACCAGAGAGTAACGAGGGTGATGTACCTTGTAAACAAAATCCTTAGCGTACTTTTTCCGAGAGGGAAGTAAGTGTGTAAGACCTAAATTTTTTAAAAACATGTTTTATTTAACGACGCTCACAACTGCCGAGGTTATATCAGTGTCGCCGGTGTGCCGGAATTTGGTCCTGCAGGAGTTCTTTCAAATGCCAGTAAACCTAGTGACATGTGCCTGTTGCATTTAAGTGCGACCTGTAAGATCTATGTTGCACTACGAGGTCCAAATTTGGGAGCGACCCTCAACAGCTCTACAACTGAACAAGGCCGAAATATGGAAAAGAAACGGAGATGATGATGATGAAAGGGTAATTAGAATGGCGAAATGAGTTTGAGGTGCAACCCGTAAGTTGGAAATATTGCGCAGCTCTCAAGTTGGTAACGAATCTCATCTTCCCGCACCTTGTTAAATTGCGTTTAGATTAGCAGTACATGTGTCAGAATCAAGTTCAAGTGTGATAAGTGTATAGGTTCTGCCTCTTATAGCCTATTTGCAATTCTGAAAAAGAGTACCATTAAATATATAAGATTACAGCAAAAAAGTCGAAATTATCAAAGATGAAGAGGAACATGGAATCGTTACAGGGTTAACACGCAGATTAAGCGAGACAATTCACATGTATGCAATCCGGGCACATTGAATGAGTTTAAAAAACGTCCTGTTCCAGGACAAAACTTATTGACTTATTGTTAACTGAGCTGCATTTCTGTTTAATTGTTTTTAATCGTAGGGAATATATTTGTTGAAAATTTTATTTTTGTAATGTGTGTTTGTTTTATTTTATTTTTTGCCTTTCAAAAGCGGTGTGCGCGGTTTATTCGAGGGCGCATGGTATTCGATAAAATACGGTATTTACTACAATTCCATTACTTTAATTCGTATATAGATGTTACACGCAATCATGCGGATTTCCTCGAAACCACTGTCACTTCTATACAACATTTTAATCCGGACTGCAAGATTTAAACAGTACTGACAATCCGTAGGTTGCTTTTTTTGCAGAAACTCCACTTTGTATGGTAAATATGTAAATTTCTTCTCGTGTCATATTGATATCCGTGACACAACCAGCTGACCAGAAAGCCTTCGTATTGAAGTTACCCGTTCCCATTGAATACTCGCCTTCTCCCATTCAATATTCTTTTCCGAGTGGACTAAACGTGGTCACTGGATCGTGATAAATTCACTTCCCGAACTCCGTTGCTGAAAACATTCAATCAAGTTGCAACCAGTACACGCGATTACAATTCGCAGGCGTTACCTGAACTTTATTATCAGCTTGTACAGTAGTATAGAATTTGTCTCCGAGTTTTCCTTTCTCAGTCTTCATTCTAGTGAGCGTCTTGGTTTTCTCCTACCTTTCATTATCCTTACCATATTTCTTCTCACGCAACGTACAAGCAAGACAGCGAGTGGATCGTTTACTCTTAGATTCGGAGTCCAGTTCTTGAGTCAGATAACAGAAACTGCTTCTGAATTTAGTGTTCCCCGCGTCTATCAATCGAAGTAATATAATAATGACTAGTATAAATCTTTCGGATCTATTACTGGGATTTGATTCCAAATTCTAGAAAACCACCGTAGCAATTCACTTCTCAGAGGTATATTTTTTTCCTCTAACATTCGCTGTTCGGAAATCGTTATGTTTCTATGAAGTATTTTGCAACATCACGGCTCCTGCAATAACTCTAGACAAGCGCGACCTGCACTTCTTACCTTCCCCTCTGCTGTACTCAGTCGGAAACATGCGAAATTCGCTGCGTTGCAAGATTTATCTCTACGATTTTCGCTATTATTCAATTTAAATAAAATCCATGGGTGAACGGTTTAATTTGCAAAAAGGATTTAAGATATTAACTGTTCAGATTATTTTTACTTATCTGCTTGTAGAGCTATCAGTCATTTCTTTCGGGCCATTACGACAATAGAGCGCTGTAAACATTGAGCAAAAGCTATTTTTTCCTGCTTCATCGAAGGAAAAGTGTAGACTAATAAAAGTTTTATCATATTTGACACGTTGAATCACTTCTTAAACTTTGGTGCAGAGGTTACCATCTACACTGTATAATATACATCGTACAAAAAATAGTGTGAAAACACATAAGTTAAGTACATAATGGAATCTCGGAAACTGAAAAGCCTAGTTCTTAACACATGCGTGTGATTTTTTTTGTGGATGTACGTAAATATGTGTATAAACTGTTAGAAGTAGTAGTAGCACTTATAACGGAAGAAATGTAGCAAACACTTAAGACTACAATGAGAAATACGTATTATCTTCTTTACATCGATTTTTAAATTTAGTTTCCTATGGAAATAAAATTGTTGGTAAAGCTTTTGATTCTGTCAAAGTGCTTCGAAGGTCGAGATATTCAACATCCTATACTAAAGAAGGTTATATCCGATTCGTAATCAGAGCTGAGATCGTATTTTAAGGAAATTATTTGAGCAGAGATTCAGCCAGTCTCTCCTAATTCCATCCCCTATTGCAATGGAAGGCGTCCTGAATGAGAAGCAGGCGTACCAACTATTATTTCGTGATTTAAACGAGATGAGCAGACTGTCGATGTCTCGGAAATGGAAAGTGACGTCATTTTGATTCCGAAGCAAGCGCAAGGGTTGTCGAGAGGCAAGGAAATCAGGTGGAGGCAAAACAAGCTTAAGTGTGTTCCCTGTATCTAATTTTGTCCCTCCTCCCCCTTCGCCGCGTGCGAATTGGCCCACTACAATCAATCCCCTCTCGTCTTATTGCAATTCTTCGTCTTCCACACCCGCACGCATTTTATTTTATTTTTCGTCGGAGGGGGGTGGCAATTCGTCTTGGCTTGAGAAGGCTTGGCTGCAGTTGTTTGTACTGAAACTAAATAAATCAATTTCACTCTAGTGGAGACCATCAGTCTTTTCCTAACCCCCTACCCTATTTCTGCAACCACCACCATCCCCTTAAACTCCTTCTCCAACGCAAAACTTCTTTCGTTCAGCATTCCTCCCCCCTTCGTAACTTTAAAACTTTAAGGAGAGAAAAACTTTTTTCTCTTCTGGAACCTAAAACGTCTGCTGGCAGTGTGTGTCTGTGTGTCCCCTAGTGATGCTGACCAACATATAGTGCGCGGCAACGAATAACTTTATTGGGGAGCGATCGACAAGTGTAGTTTCTTCTTCGCCCCCTCCCTCTGACAGCTACCCCTTGAAACACCCGCGAACAATTTCCAATCATACTATGTATCCGAAGGCAAAGTTAAAAGCCAGAAAAACTTCTTATGCTATCCTTTCTACGCAATAGTACTAATAGGTTTCTGTTCAACCGATGCTGTAAAAACGAAAGCAGTGAAGGTATTGCTACTTCGTATTCGGCTCAAGGTATTCTATTACTTCAGGACAGTAAGGGAGCAGGAATAAGAAAGTAAATCTGTGACACCTCTATGAGATGAAAGTGATGAAGATTTCATTTTATTTCCTTTAATTTTAAAACTAAGAATTGAGTATTAATGCTTTTTATATAATAATGAATGAATGAATGAATGAAGTAACATTTCAAGAAAGTAGAAAAAAGAGAAATAATGGAAGAATGAATGAAAGAAATGAAATACGAAAGGAATAAAAGAGAATAATAAAAGGAAAAGAAAGGTTTAAGGAAAGAGAGAAAAGAGATAACTATGAAAGAGAGAAAAGAATCGTAGGAAGAAAAAACAAAAGGGGCATAGAAAGGATATAAGTAGTATGAGAGAGAGAATATAAATATTAAAGTGAGGAAGAAACCATAAAGAGGAAGCTAGTGAAGGGAAGTAGTAGAGAAGAGGCTATACCCCCACTTAAAAGGACTTATAGTTCACTGCGCGTAGTGTACCATTGCAGGTCAAAGCATCATGTCATTATCAAGACCGTTGAAAAATCCAAGAAAACGTGAATTTCGGCTAAAAGATCGATCCTTGTAAGAGATTCATCAAATATCATTTTCATTTTGTTAAAACTTAAATTTCCTCTTCTGTACCGTAATTTTATAATTAAATATTCATAATAATATAACTTAATTTTCATCGATTGTATATACTATGGAGAAAAATAACAAATATATGAAAAATATTATGGAGTTGGTTGTTGACAACATAAAGCAAATAAAATCAAAGCCATTAAAACATCGGCAGTTCCGAAAATTTGTTCACGATATGGCAAAGAACACAATATATGACATATTATACAGCTGTAAGGTGGTTAGCCGTGGAAAAATGCTTCGTCGGTTTTTTCACATGCGGATAATTTCAGCTTTTATGAAGGAAAAGGTACAGGAATATATCTCCACACGACAATACTTTTTTAAGTACTGGTAATTGTTACCTATGTTCGAACTGGCTTAGGATTTCAATATGTTAATATATAAATAACTGCTATAGGACATACAAATTTCCGAGTCGCAGGACGAAAATTGGGTACTAGATTTGACATTCCCTAACGAAATTTCACAACACCTCAACAAATTAAATCGAAAGCTTTAAGGTGATAATACAAATAGTTCATGTACAGGGACATCATTTTATTTTTACTTCAATTTTTATTGTACCTGAGTTTTTGAATGTACTTCACTCCCACCCTTTCTACTAATGAAGTTCAACCGTCCTCCACACAGATCCAAGACCGCATATACAGTCATAGTAGCCTTACGGTCATAGTAAACAGTACGTTCCAAAAATATGTTCGCGTTTTCCAGTGACGAAAGAGTTTTCAATATTGAATCATTTTCGCACAGGTACTGTCGTCCATTTGCCTACGTCGTATTCCGCTTTCCCCACCAGCTTTTATTCGCCAGGTAGTGGCTGGGCTGTCTTAGCTCTTTTGTAAGAACATTAATTTCTGTTAGGAATTGGACGTCTACGTAATATTATACAACTGTTTAAAATAACTTAAATAAAAGGGCTTCGTTAAGTAATTAACTGTCACGAAATTTCCTCCCTTTCTACGACCCTACGACATAACCACTCGGACGGACAGTAGATAGTATGTCTGAGTAATTTTATATTTTCGGATCGGGTAGAAGTGAAGATTGAATTTACAGTATGTAAGGTATTCTTTTATAGAGTGGGTACAGAATTATTTCAACATGAGTTACTAGTACGAAGGACGAAACTGGTAATTGGGATTAGGTACAATAGTCTATAGTGCGATAATATGCACATTAGAACTAAAGCCTGTATCGAAATGAACGGCCACCATTTTCAAAAATGTGTTTAAATATCCATATTATGATTATTTTTTAATTTGACTTCATTCTCTATATTGTACGCTAATGTACTCTAGAGAGTATAATGTACACTGCATAATGAATACATCCGCATGGACAGCTCAGTTCGTGATTAAAAACACTTATTGTTAATATTGTATTGTATTTTGATTAAACAAAAACCTAATGAAAATTATCAAATTCAAAATCGCGATATTTCCTAGTTTACGTAAATGGATGAACTATTTTTCTTCCCTCCTATATCTAGTAAAGTGATTTGTTTATATTTTACGCCAGTATCATCGAACTCCAGTCATGGAAGGGGGGTAGCAAATGGCGTTGATTCAAAGGTATAACCAGGTTAATATTAAAATGTTAGTAAAAATAAAATGATGACCTTGTATAAATCCATGACAGCAAAAATTCTTTCCTTTCACTTACAGATCTATGGAATCAAAATTTATTTGAAAAGAAGACATTAAATGTCCCTTGCTTACAAAAATTTGGCAATATATTTAGACATAAAATTACAATATTGTACTGACTTCTTGAATTAATTACACACAGATTTTCATAACAAAAGATTTTATTCAATTAAAAAAAAATTGGAACTGATTTCCGATTGTATGGAAATTCGTTGGGTTTAGAAATAATGAAATTAAGGCCTGAATTACAAGAGAAATTTGCATATTTCTTAAAAGACATGTCAATCAATTACTCAAATAACATTTTCCTTTTAATTACTGTTCCGGTTTTGTGTTATTTTAGCTTATCATACAGTATATTATTTTACGGAATTGTGAAAAGTGATCAAGAAAATAAATGGAAACAATATTAACAATAACCGCGGTGTTCAATGTTGCACTTCTAAGTTTACAGTCCGGCACAGCACATTAAATACTATGGCCTAAGAACAAGCGTAATCATCCTCTTTTCACCCCTTCCTTTTGAGTGCTGAGCGTGTTGCGTTCTGTTGACGTATCAGAAGGGAAGTTTTGCCGATGTATAGTTTAAGGTAATATTTATTTATTTATTTATTTACTTACTTATTTATTTACTGATTCCTTCATTTACTTATTCATTCACTTACTTATTCGTTCATTTACTTATTCGTTCACGTACTTATTCGTTCATTAAACTTATTCGTTCACTTATTTATTCGTTCATTTATTTATTCGTTCATTTATTTATTCGTTCATTTATTTATTCGTTCATTTATTTATTCCTTCATTCATTTATTCCTTCATTCGCTTAATCCTTTATTAATTAATTAATTCATTCATTCATACACTCATCTATTTATTTATCTGTTTATCTATTTATTTATTTATCTATTTATTTATGTATTTATCTATTTATTCATCTATTTATCTATTCATCTATTTATTTATCTATTTATTGCTTATTTATTTATGCACTTAAGTATTTGTTTATATTTATTTACTCATTCATTCATTCATTCATTCATTCATTCATTCATTCATTCATTCATTCATTCATTCATTTATTATTGTATCTTATAAATAGATGTATTCTATGAAATTCAATTAATTTATATTAACGTTGTATCATATTTACTTTATTGTATAATGAATTAACAACTCTTAAATACCCATTTCCGTATTGTCGATGATTTCCTGTCCATAATATTCCTAGCTTGCCGATTGCAAGAGACTTGTTCCACGTGTTATATCTAAGTAGACTTTCTCTTATATCGACGGAGCAGTGTACTTGAATAGGCCTACCTCACAGAGACAGAGAGCTGAGGCGAAGACATTGCAGTAACTAGCACAACCATACAGTACGAAGTAGCTTTGCGTGTGTATGCAGGCCCTATGTTTGTGCAAATTATTAGTAAACAAGATGGAGTCCGTAAGGCGACTTTTTTCTGATGTGAGGGCAAGCCAAATTGAAAACTGTTCTGCCTGCTTCAATCGCATTCGACAGAGCGAAAACTCAAACTTGGAGCAAGAGTGGAAAGGAGGTGGGTGTGCGGGGGTTGGGGTTTGGCAGTGGAAGAAAGTACGAAGAAAAATGTCGTGAAAGAGTAACAGAGAAAAAAAATCCATTAAAACACTAGAGAGAGCGGACCTGAGCACGGGATGGAATATAATTAGTTTCATGCGGGGGTCGGATTCGTAATGATATTTACAAAACTAAAAAGCAATGAAGATCACTGCATTAGCTGCTGAGCGAACGAGAATGCAACAGCACGTCCGAGATTTCAAAAAACGAACATTTAAATGGCATATCTTCTATTAGTATTCAATATCTTTCCCTATCGATGTCACGTCTGTATCTTAGGCCTATAGAGGTTTGAAATTTAAAGGACAAGAGAAGAAAGACAGAATAAAAGTGAAGAATATACAAAAGAATATAAAAAAGTGACAGGGGACTTGAGAAAATCTGTATGATTACGTGTAACGTCGATAAAGGTATTAGGGTAATGATATTAGAATAAACAATTCATACAATTTGCTATAAAATTGAAGTTTATCTAACGAACGAATTGAAATATGTTATAAATAATAGTAAACCCTCCAATAATAATAATAATAATAATAATAATAATAATAATAATAATAATAATAATAATAATAGCATGTAACGGCGATACAGAAATTAGGGTACTGACTAGAGCCAGGACATTGGTACCAAAACTATTAAGTTGTGTGAGCTTGGACTATACCGAGTGAAAAATATTAGAGCGTCTCTCAATGTCAGTGAAGCAGAACGACTAACATGTACAGCCGGGTGGTAACCAAACATGTGCTCCAATCGTCCAGAGCCTTAGAACAAGAAAATAATATAAAAAGAAATAAATTATACTAATTATGAAGTTCGTAACTCCCAATCTAAATAAATTTACCAATACATATAAAAATAACATACAAAGTATACAATTATGATTCGAGCCTCATTATAAGAAATAAAAAGAAACATTTGCATTTTATCAAAATAAATAATACTTTCAGGTTCAGAAAAAAAACTATATTTGTACGCTGAAAATATTCCTTCTACGTCACAAGACGTTACTGGAGCAAGTTTGAAATATGATACAGTATTTATTATTATCATCAGCTTAACAACTACTTTGTTAATCAGGAATAAGGAATATCGTAATTCCTATGTTGAACTTGGACTGTATCGCAACTGAATGCATAGGAGGAAGGGACGTCAACATTTAAGGAAGAATAATCACGGAAAAAAATAAACCTGTTACACGCTCCTGTTCTCATAATTATTTAATAACAGATGACATACGAGTTTACTTTTTTTTCTAATAATGCATAATATTCACATTACGTAAATAATACAATAATAACTGAATAGCTTACTTTGTTCCGAGCCTAACATATTAATATAAATTAACAATATTCTTCAAACTATTCACGACTCTACACATCCACAGAATGGTCGACCTGGTTGGCGAGTTGGTATAGCGCTGGCCTTCTATGCCTAAGATTGCGGGTTCGATTCCGGGCCGGTCGATGACATTTAAGTGTGCTTAAATGCGACAGGCTCATGTCAGTAGATTTACTGGCATGTAAAAGAACTCCTACGGGACAAAATTCCGGCACATCCGGCGACGCTGATATAACCTCTGCAGTTGCGAGCGTCGTTAAATAAAACATAACATTAACATCCACAGAATGCCACTATACGTTGTTTGTGAACATACTGTGTATCGTCTGTAGCGAGTGGCAGCAGGACGAGGCGCGGGTGATATCTATATTCTTCGCTGTACTCAGCTGAAATCTACTGCTCTGGTACGAACTTCCTAGCTCTGGTAATGACTAATGACATTAGGATAAGTAATTGCTTCGAGTTTCTTTGGGGAGATGTAGGTCCAAAATGACCAAAAATCACATTTTCTAAAAATGTAGTCTAAAAATATTACATAGTGTTGGGAATCTCTCCACAAAATTTTACGGCTCAAATGTTAGTCTAAATACTCTGAATGGGTTTGTTACTAATCAAGAAGAGTCACAATAGTTCTAGAAAAAAGATTGAAAAGGGAATTGCACTAGAAAATAAGTGTAAAAATTATTTTGCTTCAGGATTTAGAATAATTGATTTATCAGTTCTTTCGTTGTGCTATAAACAATGCCCGTTGTTATTGTTGTTGTAGGTCACAAGAGGTGAAAAAATAATTAATTATGTGGCGGCATGCATTTTCAGAATAAGTTAGTATTATTATTATTATTATTATTATTATTATTTTTTTTTTTTTGAAGATTCAAACTGTGCATTGTTATAGCACGAATGGCCATACAGGCTCGTGCGACGGATCTTGTGTCCATGAGTTTGCATCCATTATGTATAAATAATAATAATAATAATAATAATAATAATAATAATAATAATAATAATAATAATAGCATAATGTGTCCCTTGAAGGGCAAAGGCCTCCTGCTAGAGCAGTGACCGGCATGTTCCGTGCTCTGTGACGTCATACGACGTAGCCGCCTTGCTCTTTGCTCGGCAATCTCTGCATACTGAGCACAGCGTGGAGAGAGGACTTAACTGAACAGTGGTGGTGCGGCGTCTATGCACTGACAGAGCGCGATCCATTCTTCTGAGATAGTATGGAAACAGCACAATTACAATACATTTGTAAGAAAACAAAACTGTACGATAAATCAATGTAACAAAATATTTTGGTTTGTAATCAAATTCAATGTACTTACAATAATATGAAACTCATAATACAGCCACTTGCAGAAGCGTTTGCATATATAAATGAAATTCCGAAACTGCTATAAACATACAAACATATAAATAAATAGTTTAAGCAGTACTACAACACTTTATCTACTCGGAAACTTGAAAACAGTTCAAGTGTTTTTAACGCACAATTTTCTACATAATATACAGATTAAACTATATAGGCCCTATCTTGGTGAGTAGTATGCAAAGTATATTTCAACTTTTGAGACACATCATCACTTTGTGTCACTACCATGCCCAAGCTAAACGCTTTGTCAGATTTTTTCCTCTTTTCTCGCGTACTATTTTTGCGATATTTGGAGTCATAGCCTGGCTAACACACAAGCGAAGAATATGTTTCAAGTTCAGATCAGACAGGTGGTTTCTATGTTGTGGTTTGTAGATCTTCATACAGAAAAGAACTGTTCACATACATATGTAGATCCGAATATGCTCAACATCCTAGTAGAAAATCTATGCAATCGAGGGAATCTTGCCTGGGGAAAGCTTCTATAAAATGTAGATAGATCCTTTTGTTTTCAACAGTCCTGTTCTACTGCTGCACTGACGCCACTGCGCTGGTGTGTGCTAACATTAATACGACTCAACTGCTCGCTCTCCCAAGCTCTTGCGATCTGACTGGCTCTTACGTCACAACTGCAGCATCTGCCGGCCACTGTGCTAGAGGGTAGCTCTGTTTCACTAACGCGGTGAGCTACTCCGCGTTAGGTTGTGTCTAGTGTTTCTTTGTCTGATTGGAATTGATTTCGCTGACACTTTGAGTAATTTGATTTCACTAACACTTTTATTATATTGAATGCACTTTCACTGAGTCAACTTGGGATGTTGTTTGTGGCTGGCACTGTCTTCGTTTGTAGTCGACTTCCAATTGTTCTCCATGTTCCCCTGCTTCTTGCTATTCTGGACCATTGCTGGCCTGCTTGTGTTGTGTAGAAGTCTGCCCACCTCTTCCTTGGTCTGCCTCTGTGCCGGTCTCCTGTGCGCGGGTCCCACATGGTGGCTCTGTATGTCCATCTTTCGTCTTTCATCCGCGCGATGTGGCCTCCTCACTTCCACTTCAATTTGTTTGCTCTTTGTGTGACGTTTGTTGTTGATGCCATTTGGGACAGCGAATCATTGGAAATTCTGTCTCTCATAGTTATTACCAATATCTTTCGTTCCATTTTCCTTTGGCATATTTCTAGCGCATTCATCTGTCTGTTTGTTGTCGACCATGTTTGGCATCCATAAAGTAGTGTTGGGTAGACGCAGGTTTGTAGTACTTCGAATTTGAGTCTTCTGCTGATTGTCTTATCCAGAAGTATGAACTGGAGGGACCAGAAGGATTTCCAAGCTAAGGATATTCTTCTTCTTATTTCTTTTCCAGTCTTGTCTTTAAAGGAAATTAGTTGGCCTAGGTATGTGTATTCCGTTGCATATGGTAGCGTTGTTCCGTCAATTAATGCACTTCTTTCATTTATAGATTTAGAATGTTAGGTCTCAAAATTACTCCTGGGTTATGTAGATCTGGTGATCGGTATATGGTGCCTAAAGACCTCCGTGCATCAAGTTCTCTTATCTCATAACTTAGTGTAAAAACATGTTGGAGTTGTTCATTTCGCCTCTCCGAGTAGCGCACCTCGCCATTCACTCTCCGTGCATCTCGCATCTCGCCTCAGCAGAACATAGTGAAGCAATTCACCTCGCCATGATTCTCGCCTTACGCGGACAATGAGTACAGATGTGAGATTCTCCATGAACACAACGTGGTAAATACTAATAAATTTATTGGTCGTACATATTAGTACTTAAAAAATGTTTACAAATTCTGACAGTGTTAGCGATTTATCTACGAGTACTGCAATGAAGTGGTGGTTACTTTCCAACAGAAGAAGAAAATACAGCGTGCATCCAATCAATAAGGAACGCACTAAACTTGGTGAATTCTATCAATTGTATCAGCAGCTAAAGGCATTTCCAGATAGATTTTACGAATATTTAAGAATATCTCAGTCAACGTTCAATTACATCTTGATGCTAATAGAACCTAAAATCCAAAAAGTGTACACTAACATACATAAACAACCAATCAGTACTGAAGAGAGGTTGGTAGTGACTCTCAGGTAATTAATAATTATACAGTATATATAATATTGTAATATTATCAAAATGTATTACTTATTATTAGCAAAAATCTTTCATTGTCAATCACAGTAAGAAACACATATTCTTTCAAAATATTGTGCAAAAGTTTGACGTCGGTATAAACACTTTTTGTTCTGAAAACGAAATGAATAATAATAATAATAATAATAATAATAATAATAATAATAATAATAATAATAATAATAATAATGGCTTTAAAAATGAACATACTTTAATATAATAAGCAATTAAGAACTGCAAGATTTAAAAAAATAAGAATTTCCTTCTAATCTTAAGCCTTGAGAGGATGGATGGAGAGAATCATGACGTTCCGTTGCGACGACCGACCAATCAGAACGCTAGTTTCAGGCAGCTGCATCTTGAAAATCAAACCAGTTTGATTCCCGCTGAACGGCGAGATGTGCGGCGAGGTGCGTAGCGAGATGAACTACTCCAGCATGATTTTACCCATTATATATCGTTGGTTTGTTTCCTAATCGCCACACGGCGAGGTGCGCGGCGATATGCGTGGCGAGAAGAACAAGTCCAACATGTTTTTACCCTTAATCCCAGTGGCTGCAGTGCAGATGTACTTCCGACCGTATGCTCCACGTTAAAAAGAAACCTACACGCCGCGACGTAGCGTAGGTAGCTTGAAACTCACGAGCGTGGCTTCCACGTTGTGTTAAAACACTGCTATCACCACTAACGTAAGGCTGCCACAACAAAACTTGGTTCATTACCGAGTTGTTGCACGCACAGTGGCAGGCACTTGTAACCACAAAGTGGCGTCTAGAGGACAGATCGTGGTCCGCGACACACCTCGCACAGGCCGCTATTAAGCCGCCTGGAAGCAATTTTCTTGTTCAACGGGCTGAAGACGAGGCCGTCTAATTCCACCGCTTCAAGTGATCCATTATTCAAGGCCTCCTCCCTCCTGATACCCGGTATCATCATGCAGTGCCGCCTGTCGGCTTCTTTGCCTCGCTTCAACAAGTTCTTCTTCGTCTTGTTCTCAAAGTTAACACTTGTTCTGCTCGCCTCTGTCAACTTACAAGCGGGAGCTTCCATCTTAGAACCTCTCGCACATGGGCAATGCAGGAGCGACGACAATCTGGCCTGGATATTACAGAGTATTTTTAGGAATTTAGGAATGGGGGGAGGGAGTTAGTTCAGACACAATTCTTTTTATTATCAGTCTAAAATTTTCAATGTTGGACAATATATCGTACTAAAACTACAAATAATGCTCTAACATCACCACCACCACCGCCATTGTGCCTAACTTAGCAATTATCCAACGAAATTTCATATCGTTGCCTTTTTGTAGATTTCTGCCCAATGACTATTAGAATAGTTCTGAGAAAAATTATTGTGACTATTAAATTTGAAGTGTCGCAGTTTATTCCAGATATTAAAATTTTGATGACCTATTTTCTTCATCGTCGTATTAGGGAATACAGAGACATCATTTTATTTTTACTAACATTTTTAATATTAACTTGTCTATAACTTTAGAGAACCGGAAACACTGCTTGCTCCCCCCTCCAAATCTGGAGTTCGATGATACTGGCGTAAAACACAAATCACTCTACTAGGTATAGGAAGGAAGAAAAGTAGTTCATCCATTTACGTAAACTAGGAAATATCGCGATTTTGAGTTTGATAATTTTCATTGGGTTTTTCGATACAGGCTTCAGTTCTTTTGTGCATATTATCGCACTATAGACTATTGCAATCTAATTCCAATTGCCAGTTTCGTCCTTCGTACTAGTAACTCATGTTGAAGTAATTCTGTACCTACTCTACGTACTGTAAATTCAATCTTCACTTCTGTCCGACCCAAAAATATAAAATTACTCAGACTTCCTATCTACTGCCCGTCCAAGTGGTTATGCCGCAGGATTGTAGAAAGGGAGGAAATCACGTGACAGTTAATTACTTAACGAGGCCCTTTTATTTAAGTTAAATTAAACAGCTGTATAATATTAGTAAACTTCCAATTCCTAAGAGAAATTAATGTTTTCAGAAAAGAGCTAAGACAGCCCAGCTATTACAGAGGGGCGAGCAGAAGCAGGTGGGGGAAATCGGGATGCGACGTAGGCAAACGGACAGTTCCTGTGCGAAAATATGATTCAATATTGAAAGCTCTTTCGTCACTGGAAAACGCGAACATATTTCTGGAACGTACTATACTCAGTGACTCAGTACTGCTTACTATCTGCGGTCTTGGTTCTGTGTGGAGTTGGAATTTCCTTAGTAGAAGGGGTGGGAGTGAAGTACATTCAAAAACTCAGGTACAATAAAAATTGAAGTAAAAATAAAATGATGTCCCTGTAAAGTCTGTGAATTTTTTTTTTACATATTATAATATTACCTTCCTTGTTCTTACGAAAAGAATAAAATTAAAAGTCACTACCATTTCTACAAAATAAATTCTGAATCTCTATCCCGTTTATCTATTAAAACTAGCTGCATATTTCACAGTAAGTTTGGTCCAGTTTCTTTATCAATTTGTCATTGACATAAATGTAAAATATATATCATGTTACTTTTTAACTTTGCTCTAGAGTATGCCATTAGGAAAGTCCAGGATAACAGAGAGGGTTCTTGTCTATGCGGATGACGTGCATATGTTAAGAGAAAATATAAAAAACGATTATGGAAAATACGGGAATTTTGCTTGAAGCCAGTAAAGCGATAGGTTTGGAAGTAAATTCCGAAAAGACAAAGTAGGCTGTATGATTATGTCTCGTGACCAGAATATTGTACGAAATGGAAATATAAAAATTGGAAATTTATCCTTTGAAGAGACGGAAAAATTCGAATACCTAGGAGCAACAGTAACAAATATAAATGATACTCGGAAGGAAATTAAACACAGAATGAATATGGGAAATGCCTGTTATTCTTTGGTTGATAAGTTTTATCATCCAGTCTGCTGTCAAAAAATCTGAAAGTTAGAATTTATAAAACAGTTATATTACCGGTTGTTCTTTATTGTTGTCAAACTTGGACTCTCACTTTGAGAGAGGAACATAGGTTAAGGGTGTTTGAGAATAAGGTGCTTAGGAAAATATTTGGGGCTAAGAGGGATGAAGTTACAGGAGAATGGAGAAAGTTACACAACGCAGAACTGCACGCATTGTATTCTTCAGCTCACATAATTAGGAACATTAAATCCAGACGTTTGAGATGGGCAGGGCATATAGCACGTATGGGCGAATCCAGAAATGCATATAGAGTGTTAGTTGGGAGGCCGGAGGAAAAGAGACCTTTGGGGAGGCCGAGACGTAGATGGGAAGATAATATTAAAATGGCTTTGAGGGAGGTGGGATATGATGATAGACACTGGATTAATCTTGCTCAGGATAGGGACCAATGGCGGATTATGTGAGGGCGGCAATGAACCTCCGAGTTCCTTAAAAGCCAGTAAATAAGTAAGTAAGTAATACTCATATTATTGTATTGCTATAGTAGCTATTACACTAACTTATTACTGGTTAATTGCTGTTGAATTACACCTTAATATTGATAATATCTAAAAGAAAAAGAAATAAATATATAAATAAATAAGGTAAAAATATCCTCTATATTATACACCATGCGTGAATGCAGATAGAATGCCGTACTTCCGAGACCTCAGCACTAAAGGGATGTTCCAAAGGTTATAGTTTATATTCTAGATAATAAGATGTCGGTGGCCTATTTCTTTCAAGGTCATATAAGATAATATAACCCGTGGATATTTTATATAACAGCTTTCATGTTCCTACGAAAAGACTCAGAACTCACTATCTTTTCTACAAAATTAATAATGTCTCTATGCTCCTTCAACATTAAAACTGACAACTTTTATAGCAATAAGTTTAGTTCATTTATTTTGATAAATTTAGAAATCTTATAAATGTCTAATATGTACTATTATAATTCTTCTTTATCGTATTCAAACATCCATTAAGTGGGCAAAAACTCTCTCATACTACATAGCCTATCGTTATTGTTGTCACCGTATTCTCTCACGTGGCGTTAGAGTGTACCGTATCAAGTATGTACTGTAAGTATTATCATTATTGTGAGTTTTATTATTATTATTATTATTATTATTATTATTATTATTATTTGGTTCTAATATATTTTTCTCACTTATTTTCCGTAAGAATATAGTGACCGTCCGTTATTATTATTACAATTAATAATAATAATAATAATAATAATAATAATAATAATAATAATAATAATAATAATAATTTGTTAACATTGCATACGAACTTCAATGAATGAATCACGACTGAAAGGAACTGCGGGCATCATTAATGACTCTCCTAAACAATTTTCATACGTGTAAATACGGAAAGGAAAAATGACGTACGAAATATCAGTTATCCATTCAATAACACATAACATTAAGCTGAAAACTGTCACGTGAATATCATTGTACTTGTAGCTAAGGAACTGACACTTGTACGTCTACAACAGATTGGTGTAGTTTATTTGTACGTCGCAATTTAACTAAACCATTGTCTACTGTGAACCATATATTTCCATATACTTATTGGGATATTTGTGAAGAATTCTGCAGTATGATTAACGAGTATATATTATAGAAAGTCAAAGACATAACATTTATATTGGACCTACGGTTACTGCCTATTCATTACTAATAATGATTCATATAGGGTTGTGTCAAGCATATTCCAACAACATAAGGGTAAAAGAAACCCACTGACATTAAAATTTTAACCTACTTTTGCAGTTCGTTTTATGACTTATAAATGGTATTTTCAGGTATGATTTCCTATTTATTCTTAATTTATTGTACCCACTCATGTATGATTTTTCGAGGGTGGAGTCAAATTTAAAATTTAAATAAATAATTCGTTGTGTGAAAGTCCAAGGAGCGCCAAGACAGACCAACCGACTGCTGGTCTTTCGTCCACATACCCCAATTGAAGTGCACGATTAACCAACCAGTACGAGAGTAACGTGTGGTTAGCGCGATGATAGCCCCAGCCATTATAGCTTGTTTTCGAAGCAGGATTTCGCTACTCACTCTTAGGTTCAAAATACATCACGTTTATGGGTAAACCTGGTTACATATACTGGCCAAAATTTCATGGGAAAAATTCTTTTTTCATCAGATTCGCATTCAATATCGTTAATGTAAGGCATAACATTTTAGGCCACGAGATTATCTCGTGGAACGGAGTCCATCTCAGCTATTTCGAAATTCCACGCAATAGAACACGTGTTTAGGACTGATGATGTCTTTTATGATATTTTTATGAGAACACATATTAGTAGAGTTGTACAGTTGCTTATTAACGATCAGCTCTTAAAGTTATTTACGAATTAGGCATCAGTTCATGCCCGTCACCAACGCCGATTACAAAATTCACCATTTCAGATGTGTCAAAATAAATCAAATGCATTGTCACGCAGATTTTTCAAGTGTTACATAGTATTTTTATTGTGTTCAAAGGAGCTAATTAACAACTTCTACTGTCCCTTAAAAATCACATAAAATAAATATACAATACGGAAAAAGAATGTGTGTCATTAATGTAAAAATTGCGTTGCTTTCTGGTACATCAAGATGCTGTACAAAATGCGTAGCTGTAAGAGTATTTTAGTTTGACGACTTAAACACAATATTATTTTCTAATTTTTTCCCAAAAATAATGAAATAATGGCCCACAACGACTATGTACAGTACAGAATTATTTTCACACTTGAGTGAGTGAGGGATGTGGGATATGATGGTAGAGATATCATTAATCATGCTCAGATAGGGACCGATGGCGGGCTTATGTGAGGACGGCAATGAGCCTCCAGGTTCCTTAAAAGCTAATTGTAAGTAAGTAAAAGCTAGATTCCGGAAGGTTAAGCAGAAAAAAAACATACATTTTCTAAATATCCTGCAGTATTCACTGTCTCTTATGTTATTTTATGATCTGAAAATATGTAGATTGTCAGCGAAAGGAAGCACGTCGTATCCGCTATCTCTATAAATGTAATCTCTGTATCCAGTCACAGAATACAGTGGACTCTCCTAAGTTCGACAAAACAGAATTGAAAATTCAGTCCAATAAGGGTAGTGGGTGTGGCACGTGAAATGAATACAAATTATTATTGGTTATCCGTCAACGAATACAGTACTGTACTTGCATTTCCTGCCCGCTCCGAGACTTGTGTATGCGCTTCTAGTACCACAGTGGGTTTCAACAGTTCTGTCTCACAAATGGCACAATTCTCAAATAGAAAAAGAAGAATTCATTAATTTAAAATCAGTGATCAGCATGGATGTCCTAATCAATAAAATATTCTGTTTCCTTTAACAAAAGTATCACTACAAGACACAGAACCAATTCCCATTTAAATGGCAAACCTATTTTTAATGCCCGTATGGGGGCGTGTCTAATTCTCCTACGTAAGCAGTCGAACTATAGGATGTCGAACTTGATATCTGTCGAACTTAAGAGCTTCCACTGTACAACCACACCATCTCTGCTGGCTACTTATTTATTTTCAATGAAGTTCTTTCTTATTTAAACTGTGTATCCCGTCATAGAGCATAGCCGCACCATCTGATTTACAATGGGACCTGAAGTTCTATCTTATCTAAGGCGGGTATTCCGTCAAATAAAATGACAACACAATTTGTGCTGCCTCTACTCTTATTCTATCTGAATCTTTTTAATATCTTAGCTGTGTATCTCGTCTCAAAATATAACCACAAATCTCTTCTGAACTCATTTTTTATTTAAGGTATCCTATCTCATCACTAGGAACCGGATTTTTATGTAATATAAGGTGTGAAATATTTACATATTTATGTACGAAAAATAAGCTGAATATGTACCAAAATGTGTAAAATCATGAAAATATTTAATATCAATATCTGCGCTGGTTTGTATTGTTAAGCCTAGATATTTGTAGTCTGGTACAATTTTTAATTTTCTTTCCTTCATGACGATTTCTGCTGTTTCTGGTGCTCTTCCGCCGTTTCTGAGTATCATCATTTCTGTCTTGTTCACATTTATATCAAATTTATTTTATTGCACCATTTTACCATGATGTTTATTGTTCCTTGTAACTTTGTAAGGTCTTTAGATCCTATTACTATGTCGTCCGCTTATGTGTATGAGATTATTCCCTTTTTTATTTTTACAATACAAAGTAGTTATATCAGAAAGGTTGCCTTTTGTTCGCTCATATTTACAGTGGAAGGTTGCCTTTTGTTCACTCATATTTACAGTGGGCGGTAAGGGTGAGTGCCTCTTTTATTTCCTGGAACTAAGATGTTATGTTTCGTCCCGAAATGTAATATGTAATGTGGGGTAAATATGTAAAAATGTGTAGTATCAAATTTTAATATATTAATGGTAATTACAAGATTCGCAAAGATTTGTTATTTATATACGGTTAGGGTGAAAGGAATATAATATGTAATTACATAAAATCCGGTCCCTACTCATCACAGAACATAACCACAAATCTCTTCTGAACTTATTTTTGATCTAAGATGTGTATCTCATCACAGAACACAAACACATATCACCATGTTTCAAACTGTCCAGGAAGCTGAACGAATCCTTTGTCTTTCAATGCACTTAAGGAGTAGAAGGTTTGAGATTTTGTTCTGAACATATTCTTGGAAGTTTATAGGAGAAAGGATTTCCTCAATTACCAATATAAACGAAAATATTAATGTACTTTTTAATGTATGCGGGTCGGGACCAACGATTTAGGTTCACTATAGCCGAATGTTCACTATAACCAAGTTCACTATATCCAGAGTTGACTGTGTGTATCCCAACACAGAATATAACCGCACAATACATGCTGACTCTAGGCCTACTCTTCTTTCGCCCGAAGTTTTTCCACATGTAAAACTCTGTATCAATTAACAGAACACAGCCACACTTTCTTTCACCTGAAGCTATTTCTACCCTCCAGAATTTCATCCCGGGTTTCGGACGTAGAAAGTAAATAATGAATTCTTACTTTCAATTCTTTCTTCTGAAAACACTTTTTTTTTTTTTTCAAAATTAGTATTAAAAATGTATTATATTGTGCTAGTTATCAGAGTATTGTTACTTACGTAATGTATATAATATCAACTGTAAGTTATATATTTTTATGCTCGACCATGCCGAAATGTAGTAATTATACACCTGGTAGCAACCCTTTAATGGCCTCATTAAAGTACACCTATTCATTAAAGTTCAGATGTTCCACCAATCAGAAAATACCATTGTAATAATATGAAAGCGCAAGTATCGATTATTCTCGGATATGCTATCGAAAGACAACTTGTTCTTTTACTATAATAATTAGCGTTAATTGTAAATAATATTCAAATAAATTCAATTTCTCATCTCGTTTTTCAATGTCTAATTCAATTTCAAGGTTATATCAAGATTAATGTTCATTTTACTCTCTAGATTATGTCAAGGTCAATGTCGACATTTGTTTCTCGGAAAAAATCAATACTTTCGCGTCTGCGCACATCTCACAATTTATGAGGTATTGCACCAGGTCAGTTCCGCTCCTCAGTCAGATAAGAATAACATGAATACTTATGAATAATTTCAAGTTACAAATATGGTAGCGCATAAAAAGTCGTATGAAACTTGAATATAATGGTCATTAGGACGCTCGTATGAAAATTATGAAACTCGCTTGCGCTCGTTTCATAAACATACTCGCGTCTTAATTACTACCATTATAGGCTCGTTGCATAATGTACTATTGGTTTATATATAAGAAATTGTGCAATATATTATACAATAAGTGATTATGTATCTATTCGTGTGTACATGTCTGTATGGTCTACATTAAGTTATATGCATGTGAATCTGCGTGTGCTTGGGCGTGAATGCGTGTATGCGTGCATTTCTGCAGATATACATTACATTGTATTATTTCGTGAGCCATGAATAACATCTGTATTCGATGCAGACAATAAGGAATGAATTAGGAAATAGAAACCGATAAAGTGACAATGCGTATGAACTTGGTGCTTATTCCTGCATGAGGTTATCGGAACATACATTTGAAATAAGTTTACCGTCATGCAGTGTTTCCACAGAATACGTAAACATGCGAAATAAGACAAAGATTGTGATGCTAGGATAACAATGGCGGCGGCCCGAAGCCAATCGACGCAACAATGAGGTAATCCGCGCTGAATGTATGCTCAGGTACATAATAGAGGTGCGTGTTGCCCACCAATTAATGGCATTGTCCGGGTATCGCTCTATTAGGGCTGGAACCCGTGTTCAGGTGATTAACTCTAACCGCAGTCAGGTATCCAGGCAACCAGCCTGTCTGTCTCCATCTACAGTCACTGATATTACAAGCGTTATACAACTTTGTGCTGCACCTACGAATTTGTGTTGTAAAACTCTTCCCAGATAGTAAATATTGTCAGCGGATATAACGTGACACAATTCAATGATTCTATACGTAATAGTTCGTGATTAGAAAGCAACTACAAATAAAAATGTTTTCAGTAGAGATAATTCACTTACACTTTGTGATGAAATACAGTTTCATATCGAAAGTGACTTCAGAATAAAAACATGGGATCAACAGAGATGACGTGCTTATATTCTGTGACAGGGTACATAGTTTTAAGCGAAAGAAAAAAGAAATCTTGAGCAGAGATGATGTGCTCGTGTTCTGTGACGGCATACACAGTTTTAGATAGAAAATAACCTGCGGTAAAGAAAGGGTAGTCAGGAGAGATGACGTGCTTATATTTTGTGACGGAATGAAAAGTTTTATATAAAAGAAAACTTCATGTAAAATAAAAGTAGTTCACAGAGATGATGTGGAACTGAATACACGACTTCAGATATGAAAGAAGAGTTAAAAACAGAGATGGTATAGCTATGTTCTGTTAATGAATAAACATTTTAGATAAGAAAGAATTATCGATGAATGAAGAGTAAAATCAGCATAGTTTGTGCTGTTATGTTATTTTCATTTCATTTAATTTATTGTATCAAAAACGTACAGCCTGCATAGGTTATGTGACTTTGTTCTGTTATGGGATACACCGCCTTGGATGGGAAAGAACTTCAGTATAACTAACGGAGTCAGCAGGGATGGTGCAGTTATGTTATATAATGGAATACACTGTTTTAGCTAAGAAAGAACTTATAAAATTGAACGTAGTGTCAGCACAGACCACATGATTATGTTCTTCGAAGGAATACACAGCTTTTGATAATACAGAAATTGTAAAATTAATAATAATAATAATAATAATAATAATAATAATAATAATAATAATAATAATAATAATAATTTTAGCTGGCAGAGTTAAGGCCGTAAGGCCTTCTCTTCCACTCAACCAGCAAAAAGTAATACATATGTATGAACTTACAAAGAATTCAACAATTTGATTTAGGTAAGAGCTACATGCATATAAGAGTTATTTACGAAGTAAACAACAAAATACTATGAACTATTAATTAAACACTGAAATACAAACTATGTAGCAGAATTAAGCTAAAATACATAGAATGTTAATATATTTCAAATAATGTTAGATAATAGACAGAGATTATTATGAGACAATTTTGAAAATACAGCACTATCAGGATGCATGTCTAAACGAAGTAGTAACAATGTAGACAATGATAGTTGAAGTCGGTATGATTGGCGTGAAATGCTAAGAAGGTTATCTTTAAGCTGTTTTTAAAAGTGTTTATTGTCTTGCAGCCACTAATACTTTGTGATAGGGAATTCCATTGTCGCGAAGTGAATACTGTAAAAGATGATGAATAACGAGATGTTCTATGAAGAGGTATACTTAACGCGCCACAGATAAGTGATCTGGTATTTACGTCGTGGTTAGAGTATAGATAAGAGAAACGAGACGAAAGGTAATTTGGTGTTGAAGTGTGCAGAATTCGAAACAGTGAAGACAAATAGTGTAAAGTTCTACATTCTTTAAGTCGGAGCCACGAAAGACTTGCGAAGGACGGTGATATGTGATCATATCGTCGGATGTTGCACACGTATCTGACGCACATATTCTGAACTCGCTGTAACTTGACTGACAGTTCAGAACTTAGGTCACTTAACAAAACGTCACAATAATAGAAGTGCGGTATTACTTGGGTTTGTACTAGGGTAAGTTTTATTTGCTGGGGTAAGAAGTTTCTTAAGCGACTCAAACAGTGAATGGAGGAACAGATTTTTTTTATCGTTTCTTTAACTTGAAAATTCCTATTTATATAATTATCGAAAAAGAAGCCAAGATTTTTTACGACAGATGACTAAGGGATTAATGTGGAGTCAGAAGATGGGGTATGATTATGTTGTGTGATAATATGGATATTTTTGTGTAAAATACAAATAAATTATGTGTTGGATGAATTGTGTGTTCGAATCTGGTTTTTCGCGGAGTATTCCAGATTTTTTCTGAGAGCATTCCAAAACTTCTCCGTTAATTATAACGATTATGAATAATATTGTTCGTGGAAAGAAATTAAATGAAATAAATAACATTAAAATAACTTATTTTACATCTTACTCTTTGCCAACTGAGATCTTTTATATTTGTTCCTATGTAAGTGTATCCCAAATTGTGGTTCTAAAATATACCATGTTATGGGACTGTAGAGTAAGAGTGTACCAGACGATATAATCCTGTTACCACAGAAGGAGCCAGCCGGTGTCGTGCAAGGTTTTGTAAACTGCTGCCATGGCTCAGGGGGTCTAAATGCAGCTGTCTATAACCTCTAATTAACAGACCAGCTTGCGCACAAAGACCGATTACTGAGGCACGTCACTAATCCATTATGACAGCTTCTTTCACCGCCAGGAAATTGTGAAAACACTCCGCCAGCCTATTATCACTAAACTGGTTAATTAAAACTGAACCTGAAGGAATAACAACTTCGTATCACAGCAACCACTTCTAATTTTAAGTCCGATGTTGAGGTGAATTTGTGTATGAGACTAAATTATATTTTATCGGTTTGTTCCTCGTAGTGGAAGGACTATGTTCCAGTTTTATTGGACATGTTATTCAGGTTTGTGAAAGACTAATTTAGGAATATGTAAGATAAGACTTTCTTGTGTTAAAATCTAACGTACCTTGTTTAGATGTTTCGACCTTTTATGGGTCATCTTCAGAACTGGTCGTTGCTGGTCTTGGCGCCTCTTATTTTGTTTCCTGTGAGGGTGTGTTCGTGTGGTGTAAAGTGGAGTCAAAGAGTGTGTGTGTTCTGAAATTGAGTTGTGTGTTGAGAATTTCATTGGGGTGTGTTTTTATGTGTCTGTATACTTCATATTGTTCTAGTGTGTTTAGTTTCTGGCTTTTTAGTTGGATGTGTAGTATTTCCATGTCTGTGTTGATGTCTCTGTAGGCATGGTTAGCATTTGTGATGTGTTCTGCATATGTGGAGGTGTTTTGTAATTTTGTTATGGCTGTGATGTGTTCTTTGTAACGTATTTGAAATGATCTGCCTGTCTGTCCTATGTAGAAGTTGTTGCAAGTCTTACATTTGAGTTTGTATACACCTGTGTGGTTGTGTTTGTTTGTTTGTGTTATTTGTGTGAACATGTAAAGAAGGTAGTTAGAACTTAACACAAGAAAGTCTTATCATACATATTCCGAAGTGATATAGTGTTAAAAGTTGTGTAATCAAGATGTAGGATTAATTTAGAATATTTTCATTATTTTTATTAAAGTTTCGTGTTTACATTTTCGATATCATATTTAAAAAATAATATAATGTCTATATACGAGTATATACAATGCCAATTTTAAGATATGCAACAGTTTGCAAACAGGCTTCATTGCTCTCTCTTTTCCAAAGATACAGAGAATTTCTAAGCAGACCGGCCACAGGGAGTAAAGTTCCGTTGGTCTAAGGACGGTAGTACCACAGTCTAGTATATACAGTCACGAAGCTTGAGTTTATGAGGGTACTAGGAACAATAGACTATGTAGCTACTATTTCGCGTTGTCTGTAATGAGGCGATAGTAGCGATCCTAGCAACTATCAATGGATGCATATTTACTATGTATTGAGCTTCGTGGCTGTATATACTAGACTGTGATAGTACGGAGTGCCTGTTCCAAAGAAGCTAAGCGGTAAAGGCTGGAGTGGAACCGGTTTGCGTGTGCACTGACTTGTCCGTAAGCCGGCGTAAGCTCATGCGCACTGTCTCCCTTCTAGGACTTCTAAAGTATCTGCGCGACAAAACGTTTTTCTAAGACTGTACCTACTATAGCTACAAAGTATTGTCGCAAGATCTTGTGTAAAGAATGAAATTATGGAGAACTCTTACAATCGATATTTTACTATTTAATTAACTTATTATTCCCAGAACATGAATTTTATCAGCAATCGAAAAGTATTGGGAATAAATTTGAATAAGGAACAAAAAAAATGTTCCTTCGCAGGCAGGATTCGAACCACGAAAGTCTTAGTTACCAGTCTATCGTGCTCTGGAGTGAACAAGGCTCTGAACTCAGCTACAAGGGTCGGTCCGGTTTTTTTTTTTTTGCCACTACTTTAATAATAATTTTCGTATCTGTGACTACCAACTTATGTTGGAATATTTTTATATCATCAAGAAAATACGAAAATCTTCGACTTCGGAGGGATTAGAATGCGAAATGTTTGCTTCACATAGTCATAATAGGCACCTTAGATCTATATTTACAAGGTTGACTATTTTAAATATGGAATTAAAGCAAGCTTCAATAATCAGACTGTATTCAACAGCATAGCTGCCGAACACTGAAGATGATTTACTCAAGCTAGAAGGTACGAATTAAACTTTTTCTATTTGCTTTTTTCTCGTCGTTCCAATTCAGTTAAATTTTCCCTCGTTTATTTTCTTATCGCAATTCGGTATTGCTAACGTAGGAAATGAAAAAAAAAAAGGCTGCATCCGAAGCGGGGGCCTCATTACATTATCGATTGGCTGGATTATCACAAATGCTTTCATTAACGGATCTGCCGCAATTACTACATTCAAAAGATTCTGAGCATGCGCTGCCTTTGGCGGCAGAGAGAGACCTCTGGTGTGAGTTCATGCAAACGCTGTCGGTTATTACCATTTTAAATTGAGTTATTTATAAATCCTGATAACGCAGAGCTGAAAGAGACTGTTCAAATATTAAAAATATTAGAATTGCCTTAGCAAATAATGGGGGGAGATAATCCCGAATTCGACTATAAATCATGTACGCAGCTTTCAACGCCAGCAGCTGAATGGGAGCGAAAGAGAGGACGTACTGATAGAGAAAGATAGCCGGTCACTTTTCGTGTAACTCGGCCTTCAGATAGCTTTAACAAATCAAGGAACCTACCTCACAGAAAACACGATGACATTCAGATGTTAATAGCTAATGCATATAAGCTATAACCATTGATTCTTTTGAGAAACAAATTAAAGGTTCAAATAGGTATTTTTGTGCGAGATCGTGCGTATTTGCTTGGTTTCCGCATAAAACCAATCCGCGGAAAGTCTAAAATTCCACATTCAGTATTCCCAACCTAACACACATAACAATTTCCCTCTTCTTACCGCTTAAGTGACATATTGATTTTACTGCTTTAGGCTTTTAACATATTATTTTTAGAGACGTTCAATATAGTAATTATAAATTGGAAACTTACCACTACAATTTCACCTAAATTGCACTGTTAATTATTGTTTTTAAATATTTGCAAAAATTAAGTAAACTCTACAACTCCACTATACTTACTGCATTCGTGATGCAAGTAACATTAAGGAAGCCGTGAAAAAATTAACAAGATTCCAGACTCATCATGGCGGCATTTATAGACTAGGGGAAAAAAAAGACAGACGTATATCACGGCCTGCTGGAGTATAGTAAACACAGAAAACATTTTAAAGCAACAATGTTGAAGATAGATATTTTTGTTTTGCAAATTTGCCGTCATTGAACAGAAACCAAGATGGGGATTTCATTGCAACTAATTAGAAATTTCTCTTTCAGGTATGTAATAAACGATCTTCGCACAAAATAATGTACGACACACGAGCGGTATGTTTTCTTTCAATTCTCGGAAATTAAAAAGCTCAACTACGTTTCGCTTTTTCAAACTTTTCCTCGAACATAAAAACTTCAACATACCGCTCTTGTAACGCATATTACTATTGTTGCTACCAAGTGTGTATGAATGAAGACAATATTAAACTCTTTACAATACGCTGCACATGAAGGTGAAACGGAAAATCCATACCATTAATGGTGGTGATGGTGAAGATGGTGGTTAATTCCTATTATTAATACCAATCTTTAGGGAAGTTTCATCGTACGCATCATCATCGTTGACTTAAAGTAATGAACTCTTAAACTTCCATCGTTTTCGAGAAAGTTCTACATCTCTTTTTAAGATGAAATTCTAAGCACATTTGTTTAACAGATTTCTTATGACCCACTACTAATTTATATTCAGTTTCTATTGTATTACTTACATACTTACGGCTTTTAAGAAAACCAGAGGTTCATTGCTGCCCTCATATAAGCCTACAATCGATCCCTATCCTGTGCAAGATCAATACAGTCTCTATCATCATATCCCACCTCCCTCAAATCCATTTTATATTATCCTCCCATCTACGTCTTGGCCTCTCCGAAAGGTCTTATCCCCTCCGGCCTCCCAACTAACACTCTAGGCTATATGCATTCCTGGATTCGCTCATACGTGCTACATGCCCTGCCCACTTCAAACGTCTGGATTTAACGTTTATAATATTATGTCAGGTGAAGAATAAAATACATGCATTTCTGCGTTATGTAACTTTCTCCATTTTTCTGTAACTTCATACCTCTTAACTCCAAATATTTTCCTAAGAACCTTATTCTCAAAACCCATTAACCTCTGTTTCTCTCTCAAAGTAAGAGTCCAAGTTCCACAACCATAGAGAATAACTGGTAATATAAAAGTTTTATAAGTTCTAACTTTCAGACTTTTTGAGAGCAGATTGGATGATAAAATCTTCTCAACGGAATAATAACACCCATTTACCATATTTATTCTGCGTTTAATTTCCTCCTGAAACCTATAAATTTTAAAATTACTATTACCGTACATTAAATGTTCTTTATTCGTGATGTACTGATTTGTATTTTCTTAGTTTTTATGTTATGTTTTATTTAACGAAGCTCGGAACTGCCGAGGTTATATCAGCGTCGCTGGTGTTCCCAAATTTTGTCCCGCAGGAGTTCTTTTACATGCCAGTACATCTACTGACATAAGCCTGTCACATTTAAGCACAACTAAATGCCATCAACCTAGCCCAGGATCGAACCCGCGACCTCGGACATAGAAGGCCAGCGCGCTATACCAACTGCGCCAAACAGGCCGACTATTTTCTTAATAATAATGGCGATATTTCATAATTATGTATTATGTTCGACTAATTTCACTACATTTCAACGAAATTACTCAATAGTTTATTATAAATTGCTATACACAAAACAGAGGGTACACAAAATCTTTGGAGAGGGGGTTATGAAAACGTGTACATACCTCAAAATTGTGAAATGTATATTTTACAGTAATGCAATATTTTCTTTTTGTGCTTTGTATAATTCAAAAATGAAAAACAAAAGAAATACAAAAATCAAGTAAGTTATCTTTCCACTTCCTTTGCATAGCAAATTCTTAAAAATACTGTGCTGCCATCTGTGAGAAACTACAAGAGCTTTTTCATCTCTGTTTGGAACCAGCAATTAGTTGTTAAATAACTTTTGTAGGGCTAAGCCTGGAGTCGCCAGAATGCGCAGAGACACATTAAACTTGCAACGGGATTCAGTGGCACACACCTAGGCATCGGCTTATTTAAAACCAACTGTGACACAAATCCCAACCCCAACCCACCCACGCGTCTTCTGAATAGGCGACAGCGCACCCCTCATCCATATCCAAATTATCAGCTATAATGTATTCGGCAAACCGAAGCCCTTCTGTAACGAATACAAACTCCATTAGATTGTGCAGTCCTCCAAAAAATATATATTTGCCTAAAATATGCAAAGTTATGCATACACACCCTACATATCCCGTAATTATAAAAAGAGAGCGTGGAAAGGGGTGACTAAAACAAAAGAAAAGTTGGAAGCGTTACTCAGATGAATGAATAACTCTCTGACGTTCACGTCTCGCTCTTATTTTGTCAATCGGACTCAAACCCGCGCAAAGTAAATCAATATTAAAGAGTATTAGCACAGTCTAGTGCAGGCCTGCACAAGGTTTGCGCTCTCCGAGCCGGCTCACATCTCATGAGCGGAATGCAGATATTAGCTGCGCTCTGTATAAGGATGGACTGGAAGAAGGGGTGATCTCGTATAAAATGTACACAAAAGGAAGTACTATTACGAGTGCTATGAAATGAATTCCCGTTCAGTGTTTGCAAAACTATCTTGGACTATTATTAATTAATAAAGAAATATTTATTTTACAGAAATGGGCCTAATAGAAATTCCATAGGTACTTAAATGTACAATACCATTTTGTTATATCTTTATTTATCAGTACATGAAAACGAGGTTTTATGCTGTTGGTAGCTGAAAGGAACAGTAGCCTACTGATCGTAATGAAACATCAGTTACAGATAATCGATGTCTGCCTTTATTAAAGTTGATTATAGAAAACAGTTGCTCACAAATATAAATGTTGAGCCAAACATAGGAAACATTTTCACAGTCAGCCTGTGTAGTAGTGGATATTATTGGTAATGTTTAGTCTTGTAAAACTAAGCCAGGCTAGTAGTATTATTCAAACGATTTTTAGCCCTTAGGTCACATTGAAGATCAGTCAGTTCGAGCTCCTAACCACTAGGATCGCTACTATCGCCCCATCACAGACGATGCGAAATAGTACCGACACAGTCTATTGTTTCTAGTACCCTCAACAACTCAAGCTTCGTGACTGTATATACTAGACTGTGGTATTAGTATGTTAAAATACAGACTATGAACAGACACCCTCCATGGAATAGAATTATGAATTTAACCTTGCCATGAAGAGGGACTCAAATATATAAGATCGCTACACAATAACTTACTTTTTATTATTCAAGAGCCACTTGAAAACGTGAATACGAATCTCGGAAAAAAGCAAAAAATTGACGTCAGAAACATTACAAATTACTCCCCCTCCCCTCTTTCATGTGTCTCGGAACAATGCAGCCTTTCTATGGAGTGATATTCCCGTCATCCTGGACTAATATTTACAAGATATATACGTAGCAGACCAGGCATCGCAAAATTGTGTTTTGTGAAACAGCGCCGAACTCTGACCTAAGTTCTACATGACAACACCCCTCTCCGCGCTAAACTACTTCCTCTAGCGTTGTCTGTACTGTCAGCAATGGTTCATTCTGTTATCCAGTCTATCTGAATAGTGATTTGGCGCTCATAACAAATATTTCTGAACAGATGAACAAACTAAACTGTCGACTTCTAGGACGTAATCAGAACATAGTTGACATTTGTGACGCTGTAAAATCTTTTTCCATGATGATAAATGTTTGGAAAGTGTAATTTAAACAAAATGCGTTTCATCATCTTTCTTGTCTGAAGTCACTTTCAAACGTTTCTCATTCAAGAATAGATCAATACTGCGACATTCTGGAAACATTCCTTTCAGAATTTAGAGATAGAAGGTTTTGTGATTTTTTAAATAAATGGAAAACGATTTTTCTCTATTTTAAAATCCTTTTAACACACCCATTCTGAAGGTACGACTTTTGTGAAAAGCAAGCATAAGGATTGCGTTGGTTTAGAAGTGTACATGTGTTTAAAAATATTGACTCATCTAAATATCCACGTCTTAGATCATTTGCTGCCACAATCGCATGTATGTTCGGTTCGGCGTACATTTGTGAACATTTTTTTTTCAAAATTAAACATATTAAAATAATAAAGGACATGCTCAACAAATGTCAGCCTTCGTGCACTATTGGCAATGGCTACATACCAGCTAACCCCTAATTTTGAGATCTTACCGAATGAAAATATTGTAATCAAAAAATAAAAGAATGCAGATGAAAATAATACTCGTATAATCCTAAAAAGGTATTCATTCCTTCTTTCTCTTGTTATTTCTTTCTTATGAACACAGAAGGTAGTGACGATCACAAGCCGCCTCTGATATCTATGGTTTGTCCCAGAAATCTGTAGAGTAGTACAAAGACAAAATAAGACCTCTGAGCAAGTGGTATGTAGGAGGGTTAGGGCCAATGACCACTCTGGAGGGAGGAATTGGCAAAACGAAGCTATCAATCGCTTGCAGGAAGGGGATCATTTCTATCTGAACTCTCTACCACTAATATCTTACCCCTTAACGGCCTCGAACTGATGCTGCCCCCAATACACTCCGGCACAGATAAACTCCGCCTCCTTATGCACCAAATCACTCTACAGATACCTGGGACGGACCATAGCCTACTGGGACCGATGATTCCCACCTCCTGTCTACACTTTGTGTGTAGCAGGAAGTATTTATTTTGCCTCATGAACTTGTGACTTTTGCGATGTCTGCCTTAGACTATAAATCTAAAATTCTAATAAGAAAAACCTACTTCTTTAAAACTATATAGCAGCCTAATTTAAGGAGAAACAAGCAAGACGTCCGGAGTCGACAAGGAGGGGAAGTAAAGAAGATTGGGTAGTCCACTATTTGTGAGGGGAAGAAAGGAGGAAATAAGGAACCGCAGACCTACAGTCTACGAAGTTGGTGCTTAAGGGGGGGAAGTGATAAAAGAGTGACAAAAGACATAGAAACAATTAAGTGAGTGTTCAATCACTAATAGTGTCTATCAAAATAATCGGAGGGAAAAAGTATGAACGAATAAGTGAATTAGTGTCCAGAGAAACAATAGACCAGAGAAAATTGAAAATGTTTATTAATAGTAATTGATAGTGAAATGTTGCTAATATTGGAAGTATCGACTAAATTAGCGTACAATCAGAGAAACTGAAATGATAAGAAGAGAGGAAGTATTTCAATGTAAGTTTACAAATGAAGGTTGAGTTGACTTACAAAAATAGTGCCTAACGGAAAATTTATCGGGGTGAAAGTGAACAAATAAACATGTGATTCAGTGACTAATGGAGAAATAGGGGATAAGAGTGACGACAGAAGTGAGGAGAGGTAGAAGTGATTGTAAATTAGAGATGAAAGTGAATGATTATGATTAAGTAGTGCTAGTAAAAGTTAGTTTAAATTTAGGGAATTTTAGACGATAGGAAGTACTTCAATATAAGTAAACAATAAAATTGGTGAGTTATTCATTAGATAGAAGGGAAAATTTCAAGGTGAGAGGTTAGAGAGCATATTGACGGTATGTATTATAGTAATAGGGGTAGCAAAGGTAGAATAAGATGACTGCACTCGTAGATAAAAGTTTGTGTTATTGCAATTAGAAGATGATGGGGAGCACGAATACAGAGATGTGGTGGCGACCCATGACTAAATAAGAGCTGTAGAAATAAATATATATTATCATATCATATAGTAGCCTAATGACACAAGAGCCAACATTATTTCACAGAACGAATGAATGAATGAATGAATGAATGAATGAATGAATGAATGAACGAACGAACTAATGAACGAATGAATGAATGAAAGGGGGAACTTGAAGAAGAAACGTTTACAAATCACCCAAACAAACGTATTCATTGCAAGGGAAATTTGGGTTGAAAGGAAGTGCCTGTGCGAGCACCAAGCCTTTTCGCCACTTGTCTCACTCCCATTTTCGCCTTTTCAGTTTAATTAAGAAACATTAGAGAATGTTGAAAGGAAAAAGTCGAAAATAGACGTAACATGAGGGTGGGATACCAAAAGCTCGGCAAGACAAAATCGCCGAAGATGTTACACATCTAGGCAGAGCTAATAAGAAGAGGAAGGGCGTCAAAGTCCTCGCAACAGAAGGGGTCCGAGCCCTTGCGCACTCAAGTATGCTCGCAGTAAAGTACACAAAGGAGCTGGAAGACCAAGACTCCGAATATCTGATAGGCCGTAATTTTGAAAATGCCGAAATTTATGTGTGGGAAGATTTAGGTCCGTGATCCATTTATTTTAGGGCTCATTCCGACATTAGTCTTAGGCCTTAGAAAAACCACGATGGCCCGTGTTAAATTCCCGGTCGAGGCAAGTTACCTGGTTAAGTTTTCTTCCGAGATTTTCCCTCAGCCCAATATGAGCAAATGCTGGGTAACTTTCGGTGCTGGACACAAAGTAGCTGGAAGACCAAGACTCCGAATATGTGATAGGCCGTAATTTTGAAAATGCTGAAATTTATGTGTGGGAAGATTTAGGTCCGTGATCCATTTATTTTAGGGCTCATTCCGACATTAGTCTTAGCGCCTTAGAAAAACCACGATGGCCCAGGTTATATTCCCGGTCGAGGCAAGTTACCTGGTTAAGTTTTCTTCCGAGATTTTCCCTCAGCCCAATATGAGCAAATGCTGGGTAACTTTCGGTGCTGGACCCCGGACTCATTTCACCGGCATTATCACCTTCATCTCATTCAGACGTTAAATATCCTAAGATGTTGTTAACACTCTTTTACTCTATTAATAATACCTATTCGTACTATTCTGACTTTTACTTTTATCATTAGAGAAATTGGTAAGGAATTATCTCTCCCTCTGCAAGTTTTAAATATAATGAACAGTTTTTTTACAAATTAAATAAAACGATTATCGTTATTTCCTGCCATTAGCAAGTCTGACAATCCTACTGCGGTAACTAAGGGATGGAACGCTGCTATTCAGACCGAGTGCGTTTGTGTTTTCGTAAGTCGGCCAGCGATGTGCTGTTGCCGAAGTACACAGACTTTCAACCTAATTTTCTAGTTAACCATGAACTTCATTACAAAATTTATAATAGCCTTTTTTATTTATTTTAAAGTACATCTATCACTATCTTTAATCTTCACATTTATGTTACTTCTACCCTGTATACTCTAAATGTATGCTATAAACGTTCAAAATCCCAGATACAATCCCACCAATGTTTTATTTACAAATCTCGACGGAAAGTAAAATATTAGCTTTCAATAGTTATCTTAAAAGTAAACAGACCTGAAGTATTATAGCTACATCCGAATTTTGTTAATATATAACATATAGGACAGATCGGTACTCAAATGTGTACATTATTAATTGAAAGGAAATAAGCACACACGAAATTACCAAGCGGACTGGATATTTATCTGGTCTTGGCAGATTAGCCGAGAACACATAGGCGCGCTGTTGATTTTGATAGCTGGGATCTCCAAACATGATAGACCGTCCCCTACCCGCCCGCAGCCCGCATTGCACCAGTGTTACACCATGTAGTACACGGCCCATCGACAGCAGGCCGACGTTCTCTTGTCATGTCCCGGGCGGCACGAATATGAAAAATTCCTATAACAGAATTATCCACCGGTCCTTGCTAATTATTCCACATAAGAAAGCAGATATTCAGCTGGCAATGTATACAATATTCATTATAATAGAACCTTGGAAAAGTTAGGTCACTTTTATCTCGTTTTCAAGAACTGAAAAGCTTTGTCATTTTCGTAGACACAGTGATATCGATGACCAGTGAAATGGAACGGAGTATTACGGTAAAATATTTATATATACAAATTTCGGACACATGTCTTCGAAAATTTCCGTCCCTTTAATCCTATTGGGTCGATTTCTAAAGCACGGGCGAAATCGTGGTTCGAAACCTCGGCTTTTGAACAGCGATCGAGATCTGAATCCTTAGACGATTTCTAAAACGAAGTCGAGACGCGGCTTGAGAAGAAACCGAGGTTCGTGGTTTTTATATATGGCACCGCAGCTAAGAATCGATGTTTATTCCTGTAAACAGTCGATATTAGAAATAAATGAACATTGGAATTAATATTTTTATTGAATTGCAGTAAGTCACATTCTTTTGTTCTCAGCTAAGGTATTGTTATATCTACTAATTTACAGAATATACGTACGTTTAAAATACTAACATTACTTAGTATTTAATAGGGAATCACTCTAATCCAGAGATTTAATACTCGTAGACACAAATTTTCCTTTGATAATCATCCAGCTGATCTATTACCTCTACCTTATATACGTGAAGCCGTGGTTTTAAACCTGCTCTAGCCGTGGTCTCTGCTTCAGACCATGGTTTCGAGCTATGGTTCAGTAAAATGAAAAAGACCTCGTTTTATAAATCCAAACGCGGTTTAAAGCCATGGCAATGGTCTAGACCTCGTTTTAGAAATCGACTCATTGAGTCCCTTGATTGAAGTTTTGTCTGTTATAAGGCAGTACATCTTACTTGACGGTATGTGTCAGAGGAAGAAGAATTGTTTGCATATGTTACTAGTCGGGAAGGAGGAAAGGAACTGGCCAAATTATCCCGTTATATCCTGACTTAGTTGCATAATGAGTGATGCCTTATTGGTGTCACTTATGAGGTTCCAACCTGTCTTCGGACAGTTGACTAAACGGAACAATCATATTAAATTTACAAAGACGGAAACAACGAATAGTCACTTCATTGAACCCAAAAAAAGTAAATACGAGTACCTATATTTAATAAAATGCACACCTCCTCAAGAATTTACTTCGACATCTATATTATTACTAGCGAAAGAAAGTGATTTGCGGCCCTACACTTAGACTTATAAGAGGAGCCTTTGCTTCGCATAGTCTTCAAAATGATACTCACGTCGCAGTTTAAAGAATAAGAAATTCTACTCACTGTCTAACTGCCTATTACATCTTATTACTAGCTCGATATGGAGTGATAAAGTGTTGCAAAGTTCTGGCCCTTTTAAATTCCTTAACGTCGCGCTTTTATTCAGAACCCCAATCATACTCAATGCACAATCAAACGTATCAAAGACATACCACAAGAATAGTATCGACAGTACTTTGCCAGTATTTTTAACAATTATTTCACGCTTAATTGAAAAATGTATTAAAATGTCATATGTAATTAATATAAAATTAAAACTATAGCTATTTCGTACGACACGGAACGGAAAGATTTATGAAATTCACGAATCGCAATGCCGCTCTAGTTCCCTCCGGTTCATTTCCAGGACTGCGTATTACAATGTGGTGACTTAGAACACGCACTATAGGGATTGAAATACTAAAATTTATATTTTGTTATATTATCTCCCCTAATTATTATAGAAGAAAATGTTACGACAGTTTTTTGTAAAGGAAAGTATTCTGCATTCAATGATACCATTAAAAACCATTTTTGGCTAGGAATAAAAAATCTAAAAAAAATTATACAGAATACTCCCGCCACAGAAACTGCACTAACTTTTAATTCATGATAATTATAGTTGGTCATGGATTAGTGGAAATAATTTAATGCAAAGATATTGTTGTTTAAGGTTCATTTGTTAATCTGAGAAAATGTATTACATGAAAGAAAAAGCTCAAATTATTAAATATATTATACTGGAAACAGTGCACGTAGAGAATGTAACAGATATCAAACATACAGCAAGCAAATGTCAGACGAGAGTTCTATGGTGAATTGAATTGAATTTAACGGGGGGGGGGGGCACTATGGCCCAGCATTGCGACCTGTTAAGATCTATTGCGCTGACCCCCTGGTGAAGCATATCTAAACCCACACCGGCTAACCACACAAAATCTTACACTTTAGAGATAAAAACAAGTCATGCATAGCTGAATTTTATCAGTACTCCTCTACGGCAACAAAGTACGGTTGCTAACCCGTAAAAGAAAGAAATATATTGAAAATATACCAAAAAAGATACGGAGGAAGATGAATAATTTTTCCCTCAAAATTGTTCAAATCAACTTATAGGGAGTTACACCTGAAAGCTTGATTTGCAGAGAGGAAGTTGCTAGAGATCACACTTCAAGATAGAGTACGCTAAGAGGATTTAAGGAGGAGAGCGCCAATAATAGCTAAGACACAATCTTGCAAGATGAAAATGACTCCACGTGGACTTAACAGATGCCACTAAAGAATACATAATCTAATTGGCGACAGCGACATGCTGATTGACGCAGCACGACAAAGAAGCGCTCGGCGGTACATTCAAATGTCAAATCAATAATGGAAGGCATACCGAATGTCAACGCTTATAGAATTAATTAGTTTATTGTAGCGGTAGCTTTAAAGACTTTCAGACCAAATAAGAGAGTGGAGTATATAAGCGGTCCTACCCTGCTACAGAGCTGATTCACAAATACGTTATGTTATATAAAAACAAAATATATGATTATGTATCGTGATCAGAACATAGCACGAAATGGAAATATAAAAATTGCAAATTTATCATTTGATAACGTGGAAAAATTCAAATACCTTAGATCTACAATAACAAAATATAAATGACACCTGAGAGGAAATTAAAACGCAGAATAAATACGGTTTTAGTTGAGAAGCTTTTGTCATCCAAAAACTTTTTTAAACACTGAAAGTGAGAATTTATAAAACAGTTATATGCCGATTGTTCTGTATGTTTGTGGAACTTGGACTCTCACTTTGAGAGAGGGACAGAGGTTAAGGATATTTGAGAATAAGTGTGCTTAGGAAAATATTCTGGGGCTAAGAAGGATGAAGTTACAGGATAATAGAGAAAGTTACACAACTTAGAACTGCACGCATTGTATTCTTGACCTAACATAATGAGGGAATTAAATCGGGACGTTTGAGATGAGCTGGGTATGTAGCACGTATAGACAAATCAAGAAAAGCATATAGAGTGTTAGTTGGGAGACTTGAGGGATAAAGACGTTTGGGGAGTCCTAGACGTAGATGGGAGGATATTAAAATAGATTTGAGGAAGGTGGGATATGATGGTAGGGACTGGATTAATCTTGCTCAGGATAGGGACCGATGGCGGGCTTATGCGAGGGCGGCAATGAACCTCCGGGTTCTTTAAAAGCCATTTCTAAATAAGTAAGGGTATTATTTCAGATAATCACCATTATGTCTCATAAATTATTACTGTTTTAACCGTATTAGAAACCTGGGCTACGCAAAGATCTACATAAAGAACATTGTGCTTTCGAGTGTATGACAAACCTCTCTCAAAATTTACAGTGTATAAACTCTATTTAAGTTCATATCATATAAATGTGCATCAGTCTTAACCCCACGCGATAAAAATTATGTAAATCGTTGTCATATAAAATTGCATGTGCAATGAATTGCAACCTGCACGACATACAAGAGTTGTATGTAGAGCAGTAGAACCGTGTTGCTAAGAAACCAGGACTAGCTATTTATGCAGCTGGGGTCCAGATGTAGGCCACATAGGGGTAGGGGAGGGAGAGCAGAGTGTGGGGACGGGGTTCATAACGAGGCACGTCCTGGTGCCACGGTGCCATTCAGCAAACATGGCGGCATCGCAATTATATAGAGTTGTCCTGATTTCGCTCGAATAAAAAAACAGGAGCAGGTCGCAATGCGTTACTGATCGAAAGGGCTGAAAACTCAATGGGGCTTTGCGGTGTGGAGCGTGACTTCATTGTTACATACAGGGGATAGTCATCCAGAGTTTGTTAAAAAGTACATACGAATTGGGGAAACATGGTGGCTACCAAATACCGGGTCGCCAGGTTTTTATTCACTATCTTCTTTCAATATTAAATACAGGAGCAGGTGTCTACAGTTAATTCTTCTCGCTTTATGTACCAGTGGGATACAACAGATCTGCTTTTGATGGGAAAATAGAGTTCATCAGAATAACACTACCCCAAATAAGCTGCCACCATATGAAGTTCACAAATGCAGTAATATTTTCCGACTCAAAATCTGCAATACAGCTAACGAAGAACCTCCCAAAACAAGTGAAGTTCAAGAATGTAGAAATATGTATAACCTCTGCTCACATATAATAGATTGATCAGTCTAAATGCACTTTCAAGACAACTTTTATCAGCTTCACTAAGTTGTAATCTAGCGACTCCAAAAGAAGTCGCGTTATAACCCTGATGGAATTGCATGTAGTAACAGCTTGCAGTAGTACAGTGGAGTCCCTTCGTTTTTCATAAAAGGGAGTACAACTTTGAAACCATTAGCCAATCAAAGGTCATTTAATACACTTGTACGTACTGTCTACTACGTTACTGGTATTATATGTCCATCCCTATCTCGGCGATGCAACCACTGCCGAGCGATGAAATCAGTGACTCGTAGATGGAGGACGTGGTGTAAGCAACCGGGTGAGTACAAGCACTATTTACTGTTTTAATAGTACTTATTCCTGAGGATGATGTACTTCTCTTTAAGCGTTGGAGGGACCACGTAGCAGATTCCCTACAAGTTTCAACTTAATTTTTTATCTGAGTAAATGTGCTGTATCATGAAAGGGTACCAGTTTAAATGGCTTATTAAAATTTTTTGTCGTTAATGTTAAAACAATTATTTTATTTAGAGGGGTTACCACTGTAATTATTTACTCTTATATTTATACCGGTATATGTTATTAAAAAATCTTCTCCATATATTTATATGTGTACATATTTAGATTTAAAAATAATTCTTATTTAAGTTTGTATTTTCATAAATGTTGTTTTTGTTTAGTCAACTGTCCGAAGACAGGTCTGAACCTCACGAGTGATACCAAGAAGGCAGCATTTATGAGGCATAAGTAAATACATTTCTTTCTTCTTCTTTACTGTATCTTCTGATTTCAACGTCGAGCATGAGCAAGCGATCGCCTTTTCAGTAACTTATTGAGTGGTGTTCCTGTAGTGGGCGGAGTCAGGTAGCATTTCAAATTAGAAATTTCCATAACAGAAGATTCCAACGGAGGGACTCCACTGTACTTCCATTTAGCGGTCGTTACAAAAAAATCATTTTCAACAATGAAGATCCTGGTGGTTGTTCTCTTTTTTATGTTGCCATTTCATAACATGGAAATGGCCGATCTCATGCATGGGTATGTGATCAGGGTATAACATACTACAGTCTGAAGAAAACATTTCAGTATTCAAGTGGATTCCTGACCATTGCAGTAGGTCTATATGTGACGAAATGAGCATGCGGATTAGCTAGATAGAAAAAAGATCAACTTTTATCTGCCCCCATGAGAATGTTTGCTTGTAAGCGCGCTGATATTTGCCCTCGTCACTTTCCGAACGGCTATAAACTAAGCGAAACCTGTTTTCAGGCGTACCACCATTAGTTACGTAATTTTATTTTGTATCTGAAGTTCTGATGCTTTACACTTTCCTTTCAAAAGATCGATATAATAAAATCGAAAGCTGAACTTCGTAATTTAGTTAATTCCCTGTCATTTCAATGTATTACAGCACCAAGAGGAAGAGTTCTGGGTTTGATTGCTATTGAAGAAATATAATCAAGACTGCTAATACTACAAGTGTTAATACTCGTAGTATAATTACACTTTGTTATCATCGTAAAATAATTTATAAGTAGTTCCGAAACGTTAGCTTTCCTTTCGGAATACTAAATCACTCTTCATTGTGCAATTTAATTTCTCTTCACTCCTATAGCACTACATTACAATACTGAGAGAAAAAATTGTAGGTTTTACTGTAGATTGACAAATTGTTTTCGAGATAATTATATCACAAATATAGTTACTAGAAAGAGAGTTCACAAAGTTGTATTGTTTCTGTCAAAACACTGACAAAGACAAAATCCTAGATTTCATAATGTAACTAAATTTTCTTTCATTCCCATATATTATAAACACCATAGGAAGAATTCTGAATTTGTCTGACGAAAAATAAACCATTATGAAGACGAATCGCAAATATTTTTTTGCAGTGAGTTCACATATTTTTATTGTTTCTGTCAAAATATTTAAGAATACACACAGTGCATCTCACAATAAAATTCAATTTCCCTTCATGGCTCTACATTGTTGTTGTTTAGTTCACTGAGGCAACTAAGCCAGGGAATAATGAGGTAGGATAGCCAGTTGCTTTCCTCCTCCATTGCATAAGTTACATCGTTGACTAGTAACATTTTAACTTCCAAAGAAAGGATCCTGGGCTTGTTTAGCAATTGATAAACCATCATCTAGTTTATTAGAATTTTATTATTGTTGCTACCAAGAGAGTTAATATAATTTTGCCGTTTCTTTCGAAAGATTTAAAAAGACAAAATCTAGGCTTCAGTATGCAATTTAATTTTCCTTCGCTTCTATATATTGCAGTTCACAAAGTAAGGCTCGTAGATCTGATTAACAATAACACACCATTATGAAGATGAATGTCATCATAAGTACGCCTATTGCTGCTGCAAAGAGAATTCATAATTTCATCGTTTCCTTGAAAAGAGTAAAATAGTTGAACTTAGAGTTCACAATAAAATTAAATTTCCTTCCATTCGTATACATTATAATACCCAAAGGAAAGATCTTGCATTTGATTAACTGACAAACCATTATCATGATAATTGTATCACAAGTGCTTTTGCTATGGAGTTCACTTACGTCTAATTGTATAGTTTCCTTCAAAAGATTGAAAAAGACAAAACGTAGACTTCATAGTGCAATTACATTTCCCTATACTCCTGCACAATATAGGCCTAACTAGAGACAGGTAAAACATGAAATTTCATGTTCTAATCTAAGCCATTCATGATGTGTAAAATGCAATTAACGTCCAAAAAATGTTTATATTTCATAATGCTTTGGTGAAATCTTCATACTTAATAAAAATCTTCATTTTTTATATTTTCACTATCTCGCCTCCCTCCGTTAATAATATTCTATAACTGCCACTGAACTGGTTTTTCCAGGTGTTCTAAGGAAACAATAGATACGCGGTCAGTTTTATACGTCATTTGCGTCACTATATTTTTTGGGCCATACGTCAGCTGGCGTCCCTACACTTCCCTTCCCATTTTACAGACTACGACTGACTGTAACATCACCAATTTAAAAGTTACAGGTAGTTTAAAAATGTTGTTTATGGCATCTTCACTACACAATGTTGGAAGTATCATTTTTGACCACAAAATTTATTAAAATTCATGAGTTGCATTTTCACCATAAAACTACAATCGCATTGGTTGAAACCTAAATGACAAATTCCGGATGAAATCCAATCTTGTTATATGAGCTTGCAACAAATCAATCATGGTTTTACGAATAAAAGCTTCTTTCTCCCATCTTGTCTGTTTAAAGTACATATTTAAAAAACCCTGGCCGCAACTGACGTATTAATTTTTCATCAGAATGTTTACGGGGATGCAATTGACACCTCCCCTAGATAAGAATGTTTTCCAAGAAACAATTGAAACCCCCAAGCTACCCGTTAACACCAAAATTCCGGGGTTCTCATGGGCAAGCGAATTTCCATATTTCCCTTCAGAGTCATTGAACTAGTAGCGTCAGTGAATTCGAGGAGCTAAAACAAAATAAGTGGTTCCTATTCAAACTTATCTCATTCTTTTTAATACGGTAAAAGTCTTTCCTTTGTTGAAATTTCTACTTTTATACGTGTAAATTAATGTTTTAAACGGATTGAAGTTTCAATTTTGCTGTCTACTTAATTTCTTCTCTTTTTGCAACTTCATGGGTTTTGATCTGAGCCGTGTATGCCGGCTCAGTCAGCGAGGTTGGCTGATATTCATCAACGCCATCTTTTTCAACGGGCATTACTTTCATATCCGTTACGTCGTAGCAGAACAGGTACATAGGTAAGAGAGGAGAGGGGGAAAGAGAGTCTTCTTGGATAGCTAAATTTTAAGTTACATTCACTCGGAAGTTCGACAGCAAGGGGGATATTACTCGGAAGGGAAAATCGAGTTGATCACTTCGAATGTTTCGGATTAGGAACATAAGTAGGCCAACTTGGGATTTGTCTAGTGGTAATGTATAGACATATGTACAATAACTTTATAGGAACACTCCTCCTCTCGTTTACCTAATTAATATCCAAAGTATTATACAGAGCGATCCAAAAATCGCGCACATCTTAATAATACATTCACATATATTTATGAAGATTAATTTATTACGTTTACAGTTTTCACATGAGTTACATCATTTTCCACAACATGTGCTGAAAATGGCAGACCCTTTCAGTAATGCATGTACGATCTCTTTTTACCATGTTTGTGGCCACTTTTTGGAGCACGCGTACACTGATGTTATGTTCCTCTTTAGTTCCCTCAGAGTGTGCGGCCTGTTTTTGTATACTCTTCCTTTAATATAACCCCACAGGAAGAAATCTGGGGACATCAAATCGGGGGAACGAGGGGGCCAGAATCCTTGAGAAATGATACGCTCATCATGGTTGTCAAAAAATGACCGCAACCTTGTACAGTACACTACGCGCTTTTATTTATCCGGCTCCTTCAATTCCTGAACACTGCGCACATGATAAGCACAAAAATGTAACTGCTTCATCTGAGCACTTCCATATGAAATTTGAGTGAGCTCAGACTCTCCGCAAGCGTTTTTAAGGCGAACGCTCTATCACATTTCTCATCTCAGCCAGTTTAGTAGGAGTTAAAATGGCCGGTGTCCTAGTTCTCTTCTTGTCTACAACTGATCCACATTCCCTAAAACGGGCGATTAATCTCGTTATGGTCGAATTGTTAGGCACTGCCACATCCGAATAATTCATACGAAATTCGTCTACAACACGTGCATAAGAACGACTGGAAAAATAATATTCAACAATGAAAACTCGTTCTTGGGAAACAACATGTTTGCCTAGCAATAAAAAAAGACTACTGCAAGCGTCAGTGTATACATAGACATTACATTGACGTGTAGGTTTGTTGCTGTTAATACCCATTATGCTATCTGGCGGTAGCCGATATCACTTTCCAACTGCACTACTCAATACAGACACTATAATTTTAATGTGCGCGACTTTTGGATCGCTCTGTAATACTGTATAAGGTTTTGTATCTTTTCTTGAGCATAAGCCGATACTAGATTTTGTATTCAGTTGAATATACTATAGCTTCAGGAAAGTTCTGTGCAAATCGGCCATTATTGCTTTCTTATCATTTATATTCATTTTCCTTAATATTGCTTGCTTAATTGTTACCATTATATATTATATGTATAGTTGTTTTTATTTTCTATTTAATTGTAGTTTATCATATACTAATTTTATTAATATCCAGCCTTCGTTTATTTCTGCTCGCTTCCACTGCGCCATGTTGGTTAAATCCCTGATCACCTTCAACATCTGACTCGGTAGATGCTTGTGTGAGAAGACCTCTCACATCGTACAAAACAATATTAACTGACACACGGTGTAAACTTTCGCCATAAAATACAGAAAAATTATTTGTGTTGTGTTGTAACCAGTGTTTATTCCAGCCAATATAATATTTTTTTTTTTCTCTTCTGTGTAAATAATTGAATAACTCAGTTCTAGCATTCAGGTAAGCATTTGATGATGGTGAAAAATAGTTTAATTACGCAGATCTATCGATTTTATTTAGTAGTATTGTGATAATAGTCAAAACTCTTAATATCGAATGCCTTATTTTGTAAATAATGATATAGACTTAAACCTCCTACACATGGTTCAAGAACCAAGACATTTATCTTTTTCATTTTCATATTTTGCTAAAGTAAATTTCATACACTATATTGGCAAAAATTTTCTTCATATTATGACGGTCTCTAATATTATAACATCAAAATATCAAGAATTCTGGTTATGATGAATGATTGACAAACCAATGTCAAGGTGATTACATCATACATTTTTAGTATAAAGAACGCTCACATAAATTGAAAATGGCACAACCTAGTTTTTACAGTGTAGCTAATTTTTCCAGAATTTACTTACACTCAGGAAAAAGTCTTGGGTTTGACTATCGATTAACAAATCACCGTCAATACAACTCACAACACTAGTTTTGTTACTACAAAGAAACTTCATATAACTTGACTCTTTATATCAGTTTATACTTCAGGAACAAGTCCTCGCTTTAACAATGAAGGTTTAGGAGGGCCTAACTCAACAAGAACAGGGGATGTAAATGCCCTGAAGTCATAGAGTCGTTTGCCCCTTCGCACGTATTCTTGACTTGACCACACTTCGACTGTAAGTTATAATGACTTGGGCCTTGTTTCCAAGTTATTCATTCAAATTGAGTCCCGCCGCCCGGGGCATAACGTGCGCCAATTTCAACTCACAATATGGATGCTTCGCTTCACGGCAAGAACGGGCTAAGAGACGTACTGAACAGATTCGATCTTGTGGCTGTTTACTTCGAGAGTTTGTACCCCAAATCCAGGAAGATAAGAGGATGGGGAGGAAGTGAAGAGGGTTAGGGGTTGCTTTCAACGGAAAGTGGATGGCTGGCAAAGTTTTCTTATAAAATCCTCTTCCTGAGTATTATCACTTTGCTGTTCCCATAGAGACAAGAAATGTCAAAAGAAGATTCTACGTCATTACATAACGTAAGACACTTTTGTAATTCGCTAGTAAAATAGTGATTAAGCGTGACTGCATCACAAAAGCATCGAGCAAGTTTAATCCGAAATCTCTCTATGACGCACGGCTTCCCACAAACCATTTTATAGACTTTTATGCACACATAGTTTTCGTTAAATTTAGCACTTCTGAACATGGTTTGATGTTAACTAGTCAATAAAATTTGTATAAATAAAATACCGATACTCATGTTCAGTTCAAGGATTCCATATATTAACATGCCCGAAATCATAGATTATACAATACTAAAGTTGGTGAAAATAAAACGACATTAAATATAAGAAGAAATAAGAAATTAATTAACTTATTGGATAAATATTTATATGTAACCAATTAGTGGCACTAATAATATTCTATCTAAAATCAATTTCTTCCTGTGTTCTTTAAAATACATTAATTATTGCCGTAGCTCAATGGATCTAGCAGGAAAAGAAAATAAAACAAAAAATTAAAATAATACATGGTTTTCTATCAGATTATTTAAAGTAATGTCCAATGTGTAAACTATTATAAAAACTACTACCAATCTTCCACCCCTCTTAATATTACGCTGATGATGTCCATTCTGAAATGTCTCACGATGAAGATCTTCGGCTCCACTACTCTTTCATATGTTTCACAATGCGATGCTACTCAAATACGTAAGCTCTGTTTAAAAATGCAGTTTAATTTACGCATGATATCACAAATTCCGTTTGCTGTATTTTCACAAATGAGAAATTCTAGTAATACTTAAAAATATCGCCTTTTTGTATGATGTTGTATCAACATATTAAATCACGTAATTCCACTATAAGAAAACCGTAGTTCATGAAGAATAGAAGAAGAAAACCGCTGTATATTTACTTTACATGAATCAATAAATTAAATTAAAAACCCGATTCGGTATTGTTATAGAATATTAGGTCAATCTAGGAGGCTGTTCTTGGGACAAGCGGAGTTTTCTGCTCGAAACCTGGCTATTCGGAAATCTCAGCTTAGTGCGCCAGTGTTGTAAGATATGTAGTTAGTAGTAGTATTTAGTGTTTATTTATTTAACCTGGTAGTGATAAGGCCGTCAGACCTTCTCTGCCCCTCTACCAGGGGATTACAACTATAATATGAAAAATAAAATTGGAATTAATATTAAATTTACAATTACAATTACAATAAAAATTAAAGTACGACAAGATTACCTGATTAATGAAAGCTAGACTTTTATCATAGAAGTTAACAACAGAGAATATTTTTGTATTTACTGAATTACAAATTAAAACTAGAATAACAAAATTCTATAGTGATGAAATTACCGGATATTGAAATATTTTGTGATAGATTAAGAGAACTATTTACAAGAAACCATGTCTGAACGAGTCTCAATTACTAAGTGCCTAGTAAGTTTGCGTTTATTTCGACAGTCCCTGATGCTAGCAGGTAACGAATTCCAGAGTCTTGGCAGGGCTATTGTGAAAGAGGATGAGTATGAGGAGGTGCGATGGGATGGTATTCCGTGGTAAGAATTAACATGAGTATATAGTATATACTGGACTTTTTTTAGTATATACTCTTGTTAGTAAGAATAAAAACATTTGAGCACCTACTCATTTTTGATTACATACTCATAACATGGAAGCATAGTAGAATATACTCAAGTGTCCATCTTGTACAGAATATATACTCATGCTTGATAAGAATAAAAGCTAGTATATTCTCATATTTATAAGTTCGTTCTCATGTTATTCTGAGTATGGTTTGTAGTAGGCTCAATTCTGAATATTTGTTGATTTGTGTTCAGTTTAAAGTTAAATAAAAAAAATGGCAGAATTTATGAACGATGTAGTACCTCATGGAAAAATATAGAAAAAGACGTGAACTTCAGAAGCCTTTAACGCTTCACAAAAGTGAATGTGGAAAAGGTTAAATACGTATTTGTTATTCATAAAAAACATAACCTATAAAAATATGAACCTATAAAAATATGAATGGCTATCAAATTATAAGGTTAGATTGTATTGTTAAATATAATTAACAATTACAATTTATTTTGTAAAATTTGAATTGCAAAATGCAATTACTTGTAACTTTAAATTATATATATATATATATATATATATATATATATATATATATATATATATAACTATAATAAAAAATAGAATTACCATAACTGGAATTATAGAAATGGATTGTAAACTGTATTAAACATCCTGTAATGACGATTTCCCAGTACTATTTTCTTGTTTCCTGTTTATTAACGTCATTTATCTGATTCACTCTCTCTTTCATGTTTATTTATTTATTTATTTATTTATTTACTTATTTATTTGTTTATTTAATTTATTTATTTTATTATTTAATTAATTGTTTGTTTATTTGTTTATTTATTTAATTATTTACGTACTTATTTATTTATTATTTACTTATTTCTTTATTTATTTATAAAAAGCAAAACACAAACCACTACAGCATGCGGATAGCATGTAAAAGTCTATAAAAAAAAGTGAGCATCACGGTGCAATGTGGTCAAAGAGGATATGTAACACGAGTACATACTAACTTTTAAACGATCAAGAAGGCTGTAGAGATGAGTATATATTCGCGTTAAGTAGAATGTCTTTATTCTTACGAAAATGAGTATGTTCTAGTCGTTACGAGTATATAATCACAGGAAGTGCTCATACTCAAAAGTATAAACCTTGAGAAAGTACTTAAGCTCTATTCTTACTACCCATTGTTAGTATTGTTTCATGGCGAGAGCGTGTGTTCAGACTGTGGTGGGAAGAAAGGTAAGTGAAGCGAGACGACAGGTACGAAGGAATAGAAGAGTTCAAGATTTCGAAGAGAAGGAGAAGTGAATGTAAATTTCTTTTCTTATCTAGTAGTTGTGTCGATAAAAAAAATTAACAAGTGATTTTTTTTTAAGTAGCTTACATTTTATAAGTACCTATTGTGAATTAGAATTATCCTAAAAACCAATAGAGCCACCGGCGTGGCTTCGACGGTTAAGGCGCTTGCCTGCCAGTCTGAAGTTGCGCTCGGGCGCGGGTTCGATCCCCGCTTGGTCTGATTACCGGTTGGGTTTTTTCCGAGGTTTTTCCCAGCCGTAAGGTGAATGCCTTGTAATCTATGGCGAATCCTCGGCCTCATGTCGCCAAATATCATCTCGCTATCACCAATCACATCGACGCTAAATAACCTAGTAGTGGATACAGCGTCGTTAAGTAACAAAACAAAAACACAATAGTGTTCTGTCACGTTAAATCGGTTTATGTTCACTACATCAGATTACAAGGAATTGAAGTCGCAATAATACCTACTAAATAAAATGAATGTGAAGCCTCTGTGCACGGCAGAAGTGAAAATAAGCTGTAGGTTAAATGTGTATTAATCTTTTTAAATGTTCGTGCAATAAGATACGATAATATATGACTAATTTAACACTCTTACACTTAATACGCCTCAGTATATAAAAATGAAAGGAAGGTATATTATAGCTAAATTATTATGGAAAATTCAGCAGAAAGAAGCAAATAGATTGTTTATAAATGGTTTTTCAAATATTTGATGAGCAATTTAACTTCATTTAAACCCTTTATATGGTGAACTACGATCTAATTCTAAATCACTGATATCAGTTCGATTACGCATTGCATTCGTTGACTTTTAGCGATGTGAAATAGTCATTAAGCCGTTTACACTTTGTAGTTGAATAGCAGAATTATGTTAGAAAATGGCTTTTTATTTCTCCTGTATTTTCACGCTCGTTTCAGTGGAGTTTTCTTCGCTTTTAGTTAAATTTTCGGCGGTCCATTTGTACGTTTCCTTTCACACTTTTTACTTAATGCAAAATATATTAACATATAGCCTATCTTAATTTAATAAGAAATACACAGTCATAGTCATAAATACTTAACCTGAAAAATGTACAGATTTTTATAATTAGTATTTATCACATTTATTTACATTATTTACCTCAAAGATTGTTTGCTTAAAGACCTAACGGGAAGACAGATCTTGGAAGGCCGAAAAGGCGATGGAAAGACCAGCTCACCTGAGACGGAACAGGGAGAAGGCTAATCCTTGACAGAATTTGATTTGAGTGATTTATTACATTTATACTGAAATATTTTTTTATTATATTATTTATTTAGTTTCATATATGTGCAATACAATGTATATTAGTAATTGATTAACTAGCGGACTTACTCGTGTTAATTATGTAAGTCCGCTAGTTAATCAATTACTTATATGCAAGTGTTAAAGTAGTGTACGCAAGATTCAAAATGAATGTATATTAGTTTATACAACTCCATCATATACACTGTAAATCTTATGTCACAAAGCACATTCATGCAATTTTCGAAAAAAAAAAAAAATTGTTCCTTATGAGAGAATGTGCCACCATATTTGAGGACAACTGCCCCCCTGTCTCCTACTCGTCCTTCCACTCCCATCCTCTTCAAGATCAGGAACTATTTCATACAAACACAGTACTTTTATAGCTGCTTGGTTAGTATCATACACTAGTGAGTAAAGATGGTAGATTCTGCAATTACTATAAATGCGACATATATCCAAATGCTGTCAGAATAAGAAATGTTAGGTTTCAAAGCATGTAAAATACATGATTGTGATTTTAAAATTCACAATAAAATGCGACATTGAGTACAAAAGGCAAAATGCATGTTCCTCTGCTTTTGTGCAACAATTCAGAATATATCTAAAGGTCCCGCCACATACAGGTTCGTTTTTTTTCTAATAGTTTGGTCACTCCTATTAATAGCATAGGAATGACGTCATAGGAGATGTGAATATTCCAGTACTTTTATATGCTGACGATTTGACCTTGTCTTCTAGAAGCGTTAAGGGAATGCAGAAAGGACTTGAGAAGCTTCAAATATACTCTTCAAATATACATTATACCTTCTTTGTCATTATCTATAGGCTACATTTATCTTGAATTTTCAACTAATCGGTCTGGTGCTGGTGGTAGAATACTGGCTGCCTATGCGATCTATTTAGGTCCAGTATTCATCCAGAAACAAGTTGTATGTGTTAGCTGGTGACTGTGATTGAATAAAAAGTTGGGTCGGGGAGAAAACCACGCCATATATTTGGCATGTTTCTTAATGTTCATATTTTAACTTTCATTTTATACGTTCTCTCTTATTTACTATTTTCAAGAATTTTAACTGCAAAATCTAGATAATGCACCTATTTGAACACATTGATGACATGAATTCCTATCGCCAAAAACTTTCCAAAAAAATGTTCCATCCGAAAACGCTGAAAAATGCTACATTAAATGCTCTATAAAACGGTAAATGTGATCTTTAAATTGCTGAATGTTTCTTTTTAAGTTGCTAAAATCTATCATCTCCACTAATAACAGATAATTGACTTATATGCCTTTACCTCAACTGAAATAAATAAATACGGTGCTATTTCAGCCCTCATCATCAATATTTAGAAATGGCTAAAAGCATGTGGAATGTGGCCAAATTGCATAAGCGAGTTTTGCTTCTCATTATCACTTAAAAATAAAAGCGTTTGCACAAATTCTTCTAACATCCTATGTATAGCCTATGCTATGCATACTCACAATCCCACAATTGACAATATTTTTTAAGAGAAGTTTAAAATACATGGCTTTTGTTATAGTCATGCGATTACAGGAAACCAAAAAAATCCGATTTTTTTTTAGGTATTTTGTATTCGAAAACACAGTGGATGTATTATTAAAAATTTCCGATAACCTGTTCGAAGAGGGTATGAGAGCCCCTGCTAAATAATATCGATGCGTTGCTATGGAAACTGACTGAAGGATCTCACTTATTTAAAATAGCAGAGTGTTGTTAGAGAGGAATCAGTGTCGAGCGGATTGCGTTCAGGGGCAGCTCCTGATATCGATTCGGCCTGCACGGTCCATCGGCTCAGTGCACCGACAGGTGGCCGATCCCACGACCTCCACGATCTCAAGCCCCTTGGCGCTTGTGTGATTTTTGTACGGTTAAGGCTTACAACGCGCACCAGATGGGCGCTGCAGTAGGTCTACAATCGGGTACAGACTGCTGTATCTAGCTTATATGGCTTAAAGTAAAACCTCAGCGAGATACATTGATAATAATGTTTACGATTATGATAATAATGATATTAATAAAAATAATAAATAGAAAACTGCACACATTATACTATAAACTCCATTCTGTATCCGACGCGACATATTTCTAAGGAAGGTGAGCGAAATCCGTGATTCTAGCGTACGTTCGAAGCATGTTTGGATTGATTATTACCTGCTTAAAGCTTAAAGTTTTTAGGAGAAAGATGGGTGAATTTTCGACCAATTCTGGCCAAATATCACTTTTTCCATGTACTACAAACATAAACATACAACCTTATCCAAAGTTTCAGGGCCCTACCACATCTGGAACTGTCAGTAATGACATCAGATTTAAATATTTCGTTGTTTACTTTGAAAGTGAGTTTTCGGCACATATTTTTAGCACATTGTTCAAATTCTAAAAGGTTCTGCAACTTGAAAGCTATCAATCTGAAATTGTCTTCGCACGTTTTATAAATAGGGTTAAATAAATGGAGTATCGGATTTTTATATTATCTTACTACTTTAAATTAATAATAATAATAATAATAATAATAATAATAATAATAATAACATATACAAGAGGCATTAAACACTATGAGAATTACGTCTTGGCCAAGTAAAAAGATCTAGGTTTTCATTTTTTTTTTCAGAACAAATTTTAATACCAGAGCGGAAACACGTTGCAAAGCGACATTTTTTTCCTAATGTAACGTTTAATGGAAACATGTTTCACGTACTCGTACTCTCTTGTATACTGTAGCGAAATACGTTGTTGGAAAATGCAAGCACAATCTTCATTATAAGTAGTAGAATCTAGGAAGTTACCTACAGAAAATCGTAACAACGCTAAATATGAAGTGTATTTTTCTGTTCCTGCAATTTTTTTTTTAATTTGGCGCTTGCAACGTTTTTCCGCTCAGCTATTCAAATATGAAATACGGATACACAGTATATTCTTAAATAACGGAAGCACTAACACAAATTTGTAGATCATACAGGCTACTTAAAATATGTGAGACGAGACAGATTTAGAAAACATATCCAAATCAATAAAATTGTATAACTCAAAAGCACTTGCATTTGGGAAATCCAAGGTTCGATCCCAGGGACCGGCAATCCTACCTGAGGTTTTTCATGGCTTCCCCCGTTATTTCCAGTCAAATGTCGGGATTGTACCTCTTAAAACTGGATTGAAAATTATGCTGATAACTGTAATGATGTTCATTCTGATAAGTGGAATGAAAATTGTGTTCATAATCGTAATGATGATCATTCTGATAACTGGAATGAAAATTGTGCTGATAATTGTAATGATGATCATTCTGATTAATGGAATGAAAAATATGTTGATGATCGTAATGATGATCATTCTGATAACTGGAATGAAAATTGTGTTGATAACTGTAATGATGATCATTCTGATAACTGGAATGAAAAATATGTTGATAACTGTAATGATGATCATTCTGATAACTGGAATGAAAATTGTGCTGATAACTGTAATGATGATCATTCTGACAACTGGAATAAAAATTTTGTTGATAATTGTATGATGATCATTCTGATAACTGGAATGAAAATTGTGTTGATAATTGTAATGATGATCATTATGATAACTGGAATGAAAATTGTGTTGATAACTGTAATGATGATCATTCTGATAACTGGAATAAAAATTGTGTTGATAATTGTAATGATGATCATTATGATAACTGGAATGAAAATTGTGTTGATAACTGTAATGATCATTCTGGTAACTGGAATAAAAATTGTGTTGATAATTGTAATGATGATCATTCTGATAACTGGAATGAAAATTGTGTTGATAACTGTAATGATGATCATTCTGATAACTGGAATGAAAAATATGTCGATAACTGTAATGATGTTCATTCTGATAACTGGAATGAAAATTGTGTTGATAACTGTAATGATGATCATTCTGATAACTGGAATGAAAAATATGTTGATAACTGTAATGATGATCATTCTGATAACTGGAATGAAAATTGTGCTGATAACTGTAATGATGATCATTCTGACAACTGGAATAAAAATTTTGTTGATAATTGTATGATGATCATTCTGATAACTGGAATGAAAATTGTGTTGATAATTGTAATGATGATCATTATGATAACTGGAATGAAAATTGTGTTGATAACTGTAATGATGATCATTCTGATAACTGGAATAAAAATTGTGTTGATAACTGTAATGATGTTCATTCTGATAACTGGAATGAAAAATATGTTTATAACTGTAATGATGATCATTCTGAAAATTGGAATGAAAATTGTGTTGATAACTGTAATGATATTCATTCTGATAACTGAATGAAAAATATGTTTATAACTGTAATGATGATCATTCTGAAAACTGGAATGAAAATTGTGTTGATAACTGTAATGATGTTCATTCTGATAACTGGAATGAAAAATATGTTTATAACTGTAATGATAATCATTCTGATAACTGGAATAAAAGTTGTATTAATCGTGAAAATTATGTTCGTAGTAATGTTAAGAGTTAAGGAATATTGGTGATAATGTGGTTATAATGACAATCATATTATTGTAACAACTATTACGATGATTTTAATTACAATTAGTTTGTAGCAAAATGATGATAACATCACATACTGGTGGTGAATACAGTAGGTAATGCTGACCATACTTATGACAATAGTAATGACAATAGAGAAAATAATCATGATAAATTCGATAGTATTCATAACAGTGTTGACACGGTATTTCTGGTGCACGTATTTCAACCCCGATATTTTTTGTTACAGACAGTATTTCCACATCACTTCATCATTTGTCAGACCTAACACACCCAACTCGGTTCTCGATCTGCAGACCTCCGTTAATGGAGCCGTGATGTTTGTAAACATTTACATTCCATAATGGCGGCTGTCCATCTTGTTTGTTTACTCTCCCAAACTTCCAATTAATAATTCCTTTTTTTCCGCTCACTCTAGCTCTCTCTTTCTCGCCCCCCCCTCCTATCTCTTGCCTGCCGTCTACATAAATATCGACCTCGCTATGTTAATTGAAACTGCAATTAATAATAGATCGGTTCACTAAAAGAGACATTCACATGTTTTATATTATACAAACTCAGCTCTTCCATTTACAGTCCTGTTTATCCAATATACAGTGTATTTTTAAGTTCCATATGGCGGCAAAAGCTAGATGGTTGTTTACAGTAAGGTTGCTCATCGAAAACTCCATATGACACGTAGTATTTCGTCGTTGTTCCTGCAATAACTCTTATGTGACATATTTATCGATTTTTAGATTTTTGCTCTATTAAATAACTTAAATAGTGATACAGCAAATAATAAAATCTCCTATATGTAATTATATAGGCCTATCTTTGTTTCGAAAATGCCAGAATTCACAGTCTCCTATGTACGGCTGCCATAGGATGAATAAATGTGTTTTATATTTTGCACAAAGGAGTTATTGCAGGAACAACGACGACTTACTTTATACGTCTGTTTACTTAATTTGTAATTTTTCATAATACAAAAGTTGACTGTGAAAATTACGAAGAAAGATCAAAATGAGAGAAATTGACAGTTGCTATCATACAAGTGTCAGCCACTGGCATAGCTCGGTCGGTTAAGGCGCTTGCCTGCCAATCCGGAGTTGCGCTCGGGCGCGGGTTTGATTCCCTCTTGGGCTGACTACCTGGTTAGGTTTTTCCCGAGGTTTTTCTCAACCGTAAGGCAAATGTCAGGTAATCTATGGCGAATCCTCGGCCTCATCTCGCCAAATATGTCGTTATCACCAATTCCATCGACGCTAAAGAACCTGGTAGTTGATATAGCGTCGTTAAATAACCAAGGAAAAAAATCATACAAGTGTCACATTTATTTACGGAATATCTATCTGAAGTCCATAGCTGTCCGCTACTTGCACCAGCAGAAGGGAATGGAAGTTCTCGTATTTTCACCTTCTGCAAAGACCTGCATAAATCTTATATCTGTATGACTGACAACGACTACAAGCGTGAACACAAATCTCAGTGTGACAGAGTTGTTTTTCTAGTGGACAAAGCCAAGATTGTGAGAGATTTTCTTTTCGTTTACTCTACTTCCACTCATCATTCCACAAACATACTCCACAATTCCACTTACATCATCATCTCCGGCTCGAAAAATGAGGCACCACCTGTGTTTGTGTAACAACAAGTCGATTATCCGCCGTGGTGAGTGTTCCTAGCGGTAGACGACTTATGCAGATCTATGAGGTATCACAGACTACAACAAAATATTTTGTTTAAGAATTTGATGGCTGCAGAGGAATGCGTAGTGTGGCGAATGGTGTGGCCCGTTTAGCCGTGCAGCACATTGAGCATCACGGGTGCAATAAAAAACCTATTTGGACTGAAGTTCTTACGGATGATAAGTTGTGTTCCGCCCGATTAACAACTCTATAAAAACAAACGACAAAATAATTAAATTTTCTCTTATTTGATTCTTTAAACTTGTATGAACTCACCTCCTTAAACTCGCAAACTGAATAATACTTAATTGTAGTTTGGCCATTAGGATTTGACACTCGACGCTGACAAGAGTGATATCTGTGGTGACAACATCGGAGAATAAGGGATTTCTCGGGGTTTTTCTTCCTGGCCTCACGTCCATATGCCTCAGAAAGGGGAAGCATCAGAGTTACCGTACTAGAAGCCGTTCCACGGTGGTTGAAGCATGACCTTGGATGCGCTGCAGACGAAAATGTGTCTATTCCGTAATACTTCCACGTGCTTCCGCTCACGTAAGCTGCGCGAGATGACAAGACCAGGCTTCAACTACGGTAGAACGGCTACTATAAGTGTAGTACTAGGCTATAGTATTCTAGATATAAGTAGCCTATAAGGAAAGAAGCAATAAAAGAATGAATTAATGAGTAGAAACGAAGAGAAAAGCATAGGTACGTAAATAAATGTAGGAGTGAATAGTATGGAAATAATAAATTATGTAAGTGTTGTAAAATAGAGAGAAAGAAAAATATACAGATAATTTAGAAGGAAATAGCTTGGAAAGAAGGAATAAGTGTAGGTGGATTTGAGAAGAAAAGTAATGAAAATAAAACTGGTCAACAAAATTAAACACACCTTTTATTAAAAGATAAAGAAAGGGTGATGATTCTTATAGAATTTTTCGTGTTCATTTCAGATCTGTATTCAAAATTCTACTATCACCCAGGTTTTTGAGTAATTATATGAAATGTACTTCAGACTTTTATAGTATTGATACATTGCAACATTTTATCTAAAAGCATATTTATTTACCTAAAATGTGTATGAAATAGATTTTAGGCTATACTTCGCTTGGAAAACATCTTTTTGAGTGTCCAATAGTAGTCTGACAGAATATTTGGGCTCCATTTTCCCTGATAGTGCCTTTCCATTTCAGAAAATTCCTGATGAAAACGCTTCCCATGTTCGTCGCTCACTACACGAAAGTTTTGAGGAAAGAAAAAAATAGATGAGGACCCAAGAAGTTAGAGATACATGACACCCCATCACGTTATACTGTAGTTCTGAATCAGCTCGCTCAACAAGTTCTTTGTAAACTTCTGATCTGTGGTTCCTAAAGAGTAACAGTCTGTTGAATGATCCATAGATTCCCGGCATATCATTTAAACTGGAAAAGACATATGACGGAATCCTTTTAGCCAACCAGTTAGGCTAATAGAATTACGTGAAGCACAACAGATTTCAGGGGCCCAGCTCCTGTCCTCATATAGGCCTATTTTGCAATCAAAAGAACACTCGTAAACTCTTATAACTAGTGTAGTAAAATTCACCTGTGTGCTTTCAAAGTTAATTAACCACAAACGTAACAAAGCTGTTTGTGATTTACACAGTATTTTGAGGAATGCCGCATGTTTCACTTTATAAGATGCTTTTACCACACTTAAAATTAGGATAAAGAAAACACGGATTATGAAACTTGTTTCATAATTATAAGTTCCTACTGAACTGAGAATTAATACTAACTCTCACAGTCTTATGAGGAATAAAATTCATTTTTATGAATTCTGACTTCAGAGACAACAGTGATTTTAAAATTATAAGTCAATTGGTAAAGCAATAAAATGAAATATTTGAAATATCTTCTTTCCATTAGTATGTTACAGCAGAAAAAAATCTAAAATTGCAAAAAAAAAAAAAAAAAAAAAAAAAAAAAAAAAAAAAAAAAAAAGAAAGAAAAAAAGAAAAAAGAAAAAAAAGAAAGAATCTAAAATTACAAAAAAACTTGAGTGGTAGAAAAATTCTCACTTCATTTTTGGAATAAGCAAATGACATTACATAAAAAACAGCAGAAATTGTACATTTAACAAAATCATTGTTGACCAGTGTAATTAATTAAAGGAATATGCAATATTTAAATAAGAAAGAGGGGACAAGAAAGAGAGACATTCTAGTTATGAGAGAGAATAGAAGATGATAGATATGGGAGGATAGAAAGCAATGCAGTTAGAACAGGAAGATAGGAATGAAATAGGGGAAATACTTAGCAAATGAATATAATAACCAAAACAATGGGGTGCAAATAGATAAGATGGTGAAAAAATGGGATAGTGTGTTAATAATAATAATTATTATCAATGAACCAGATATTAAAGTGATGGTGGATCGAAAAGCAGAAATGTAAAAGTCCACCATAACTATGAATTGTAAAGTTCGCTGACAGATAAATATCAAATATGAAATATGCCTCAGCAGAGGTAAATGACCATTCAACCAAGAGGGAATTTACGTGTGGTTGGCACAATGATTCGTCCAGCCGTAGGCCTACAGCTGTCGTATGAAACTCAATTTCACTACTCACTGTAGCTCCTAAAATTTGTAACCATGTTGCGGTGACTGTAAGTGTCATGCATTTGTCGAAATTTCACGAAGACATCCCCCCCCCAAAAAAAAAAATTCGACAAGTGCTCAATCCGCTTCGCTAATCCAAGGAATCACAACTAAGTTCATTACAATATAGCGCCCGTCCCATTCAACATTGTAAATTAATGAATTTCATCCTACACTTCTAAGTAGGCCTATATAATGTCATCAAACTTTTTAGGATTCGATGGACATTCAAACCAGTCGGGATCACCTAAGTGATGTCCTGCTGGTATTTCGGGGACGGCATGCGTTATCTAGTGACCGTTAGGCAATTACTTAAGTACTCTCTATGGTGTCTACGAGGCTGAAGAGTCTTTACTTTAATCTCATCAAAACCTCCAAAATGTTGTATCCCTAATGAGAGTGCACGGCCTAGATGCAAAATAACTTCCGAGTATACCCTCCGTATAAATGCAGCTTATGAGACATCGCAATTGAAATAATTCCAGAGAAGTTTCGAACTTTGAACATTACAGTAGCCACAGGTGTAGCTCAGTCGACAGAGACGCTTGCCTTCTGATCTGGAGCTGCATTTGGGCGAGGGTTCGATTTCCGCTGGTGCTAATTTCCTGGTTTGGATTTGTGCGAGATTCTCCCCCACCGTAAGGCGAATGTGAGGTAATCTATGGTGAATCCTTGGCCTCATCTCGCCAAATACCAACGCTATCATCAATTCCATGGACGCTAAATAACCCATTAGGTAGTTATTGCTTTTAGAGAAATTTGAGGTTCATTGCAGCTCTTACATAAACCCGCCATCTGTCCCTATCCTGAGCAAGATTAATCCAGTCTCTACCATCATATACCATCTCCCTCAAATGCATTTTAATGTTATCCTCCCTTCTACTGTACGTCTCGGCCTCCCCAAAGACCTTTTTCCCTCCGGCCTCCCTACTAACACACTATATTATGCATTTCTGTATTCCCCCATACGTGCTACATACCTTGCCCATTTCAAACGTATGGATTTAATGTTCTTAATTTTGTCAAGTGAAGAATACAATGCGTGCAGTTCTGCGTTGTGTAACTTTCTTCATTCTCCTGTAACGTCGTCTTCCCTCTTGGGTCCAAATATTTTCCTAAGCAACTTATTCTCGAACATCCTTAACCTCTGTTCCTCTCAAATTGAGAGTCCAAGTTTCACAATCATAAATAACAACCGGTATTATAACTGTTTTATAAATTCTAATTTTCAGATTTTTTTTGAGAGCAGACTGGACGACAAGAGCTTCTCAACCGAATAATATTAGGCATTTCCCATATTTATTCTGCGTTTAATTTCCTCCCGAGTGTCATTTACATTTGTTACTCTTGCTGCAAGATATTTGAATTGTTCCACCTCTTCAAAGGATTAATTTCCAATTTTTATATTTCCATTTCGTATAATATTTTGTTTACGAGACATAATCATATACTTCGTCTTTTCGGAATTTACTTCCAAACCTATCTCCTTTCTTGGTTCAAGTAAAATTCCCGTGTTTTCCCTAATAGTTTGTGGATTTTCTCCTAACATATTCACGTCATCCGCACAGACAAGCAGTTTCGTTAATTTTTTTTTTTGTTTTTTTTTTATTTTATTTTTTAATTAACTAGCTAGCTAGTAAGTACAAATTAAAATTATAAAACAAAACAAAACCAAACAAAAATAAACAATTATTAAAAATAAAAAATAGTAAATAATCAAAACTAAAAAACCATCAAAGTAGGCTAACAATAAATAATGGCATAAACATGTAACATAACGCCCAGCATTAAAAATTGAAGTATCTCTTTCCCCAGGTACAAGATAAATGTAAACAAATGTATGTATATTAAAAAAAATACATTTTTGCCTACATTTGAAATTACTGACTGAATTCGAATACTGATTGGATTTTGATTGGAAGCCAAAGATGTACATGAAAAAGTGCACCCCATTCTCTTCTATCTTCGAACAGCCATCTTTCACCATTTTCATACCCAATCAGAGCTACTCAACTCACTCCTCTGTCTACAACTTTCCTGATAACAAAAAGCCATGTCTCACGTTTTAGGAATCATTTCTCTAGATGTCATCAATGATGGCGTGAACTGCGGGTAACGCTCCCTTCTCAGAAAACTATTGTAAACGATTATTTAAATGCGTGGGTGATGCGATAAAGTACCCTTCACAGGAAACTGCTAAAATAATGTGGAACGCGAAAAATGCATAGTATGAGCTTTGCTTTTAGGTCCATCTACCACTTCTGACTACCCGTAACACATCTGATTCCAGAATGCTGGAGGCTATGTCCCAATTCTCAGTTTATTGACATTTCAATGGAAATAAAATAGAAGAATAATATGAACTATTTCTGTGGCTCGCTGCAACAATAAAATCGATAAGTTATAAATATGGACCTCTCCAGGTAACGCTGTGAGACTGGAGTAGAAGGGATTCATAGTGTAAGCAGCTAAAAATAGATATTGACAGATAACAGCAACAAGTTTATATTTCGTCGTCAGATAGATATGCATGTAGTCCTGAAAAGGGAGTCAGAGGTAAATTGACAAGGAACTGGGGGTCATAAATGAAAGGAAATACAGACTGAATCAAGAAAACATTTCATACGAGACTCTTTAAAGTTTTGTCTTACAAAATAACCACCATGTTCCTAGGTGTCACATATAGCAAATTGCCTACACAGTGTTTCATATTATGTGTGCTCAGATTCAGAGAAGGATTCATGACATACAATAATTACCCGGAATTGGTGTCAGATGATCTACTTTCACATTATTGTTACAGTTTTAATGTGTTTCAATTACGTTGTTAATTTCGGTCTGTAATTTAAAACACGCGCACTCTCGTACACGCACGCATGCACAACAACACAACACAACATACACACACACACACACACACACACGGTGAACTGTAAGTAATGTCATTAGTTTCAGAGGTTATTTTTTTAGATATTTTAAAACAAGTGTTTAGTACAATTTTGCTCAGTTTTTGCCCCTTTTCGAGATAAAAGTAGTTTTATATTAAACATTTCAGAGTCTTTTGGGAGAAGCATTGATTTAATTCCTAATATGCTCAGTCAATTTAAGAGAGCAATACATGATGATAATAAATTATTGAACGAATTTTAGTCTTGTCCTTTAAATAAACAGAAATTTGATCCGAACAAATGTAACTTTTCGTTCTGCAAAAGAATTTTAAAATGTCACATTTGTTCGGATCAAATTTCTGTGTATTTGAAGGACAAAACTAAAATTCTTTCATAATTTATAGTCATAATACATTGCTATTTTGAATTGACTGAGTATATTGGAAATTAAATCAATGGCTTTCCCAGAACGCGCTACAAAAGTTTCATACAAAAACAATTATCTCGAAAAGGAACCCGAAACAAACAAAATTGTATTATACTTTCTTGTTTGAAATATCTCAAAGAATAATCCTCTGAAATTAATGACATTACTTACGGTTCACCCTATGTATACACACAGAATGAAAGTAAGTATATATATTTCGTCACTGCATTTCTTACAGATAATGGTGAACCTCACATTTTCACGTATACGGTACCACCATTAACAATAAATTACAAATAGCACTTCGTTGCAGTATACTTTAATATATAATTACCCTAATCCCACTAGTTATATCCCATCTTGCTGCTCAGTCCATCGTCTATTTAATACTTATCCTACCTTGTTTTTGCTATTCATTATTTATTCACTAGTACACATATACCTTACTGTTTATGTTAGTTCACTTCTATAGCCGATTCGTTATTAAATTCACTATTCACTCTAATAACTTACGTGCTCCATCAATAATTCCTACTATTCACACCTTCGTTACTCTGATGCCTTGAAATTAATCTTTCCGTCTACACTTTTCTTGACCTTTTACTACTTCACTAATATTGGTCAATTATTAACTCGAAAAATATTATTCAGTAGTATTTTTACCTTAGTAAAACATGTCGTTATCACCACTGATGTCTACCTTTTTCATTGACCACTTTTCCCCCCTCTTCACTCGCTTGTCTCCCTTATACCACAAAATCTCGTCTCTCCCACCATATTCTTCATCAATGTTCGTTATCTACCATGGCTCACTTAACGTTTGGTTTAATTCATCGAAATGTTTCACCATAATGCTCCTAAAATCTTTAAAATCCTCAACAATATCTCCAACAGAAACTGCATTAGAGTCTTTTAAGTTATTTCCTTCACTCTCACACTTATTACTAAAGCTTCGTCCCTCATTTTCACATCCCTACTCATGGATTAGTTTTTCTCCATCACTAGTCTATTAAAATGGATTTGAGGGATGTGGGATATAATCGTAGAGACTGGATTAATCTTGCTCAGGATAGGGACCGATGGCGGGCTTGTGTGAGGGTGACTATGAACCTCCGGGTTCTTTAAAAGCCGTAAGTAAGTCTCCTTTTCTTTTCCCGTGCTCCTTGTGATTATACCGTATATAATATATAGGCCTATTTTTTTCTATTAACGTTAGAAAATATTGAATTCGAAAAATCTTTTTTGCTTTTGTTTATGATTAAGTTTTTGTGCTTAAATTGATGAATTAATGTCTTCAGATCGTGTCTGGACTATAATATTTATTTTACATTTCTGAATGTATAAGAATTTCTATACCTCATTTGAGGAATAGAAGCACTGTAATGTTTCTTTTGTAACAGCTTTTATTCATGTGTTAGAAGTCTGCAGGTGTACAGGCCGCCACTTGGAGAAATATGAATAACATACTGCACAACAATGGAGAAAAAGAAAAGTGATCCCGGTATAATGTGTAAACTTAAAGACGATATTAAATAAAATAGAGTTTTCATTTCATATGATATCTTCAGGAAGGTAAACGTCATATAAAAAAGTTTCTGCTAGCACTGTTACGTAGTTTTATTGATGTATGCATGTGTTTCTGTATGAGAGATAAAAAGAGGGAGATTATTTTAAGTTATGCCCTATTATAATTTGTAGCAGACCTACAGTTCAAGTCCTATATAACTTAGTCCAAAACATCGCGGATGTGGATGTAACACTATAAGAAACATGCTCTCGAAAATACATTTATCAAATAATCATATTCCGATATACTGTACCACGGTCAAGCTATAACGGGGGCGGAGGTAAATAATATCTCCCATAACCCCGTTATAAGAGGATTCTATGGTTTTTTTATTTGCCCCCTCCTCCTAAAAACGGTTCTCTCTCCGCCTATGCGCCCTTTCCCATCTTCGCTGCATAAGCGAACATTGTGAATGTTCTTCACTCAATTTCACTCGATATTTTTTCCGGTTTAACATGTCGATTGTTGTTTTCACTCAATTCAGATTATAGTCTTGTTCGTTACGAATTGCTTCACACCACTTCGAACATTCTGTCGCTTCGCATTCTCGAGTTTTACTGTCCGGGCTGCCGCGCGACCCGCCACTTCGTGATTCAGTTTCCCATCTCCCGCTAGATGACGTTACCTGCTCTAATTCAAGGTCGCGTAGATACATTAATCCTTCCACTGTCGATCGCCGTTTACTTCATTGGAATGTGTTGTGTAGATTAGAAATTATAGGAGCGACAAAACTCGCCTGAAATGTATCGGTCGACATTCTGAGATAGCCACTAATACTGGATCGAACTTAATAGACATATTGACCTCAAAGGATGACACATTTTATCTTCTGGATTGGACATAAGAGATTACATGCTAATGTCGAGAAGTAGACTAATAATAGTTTCATTTTATATTGTGCGATTTAAGTCATAAATAAATAGGGAATACAAATTAAATAAGTAGATAAATATATAACTAGATATATAAATTAATAGACAGACAGACAGACAGACAGACAGACAGACAGACAGACAGACAGACAGACAGACAGACAGACAGACAGACAGACAGACAGATAGATAGATAGATAGATAGATAGATAGATAGATAGATAGATAGATAGATAGATAGATAGATAGATAGATAGATAGATAGATAGATAGATAGATAGATAGATAGATAGATAGATAGATAAATCAGTCAGTACATAAACAAACAAATAAATAATTCCGTGTCGCGAAAACACACAGAGGGCAAATTTTAAACATTATTTTTCACGAAAAACAGTTATATATAGCGTATGAGTACCGATATGATATAAACACTTATTAATTTAATTTTGAATGAGAGATTGATAGCTTGTAAAATAATCAGTAATTAATTATATTGATAGAGCTATAAAATATTTCCAACAACAATATTGTTCAACAGTTACGATTTAATTTTATGTGAAACACAATATAAATATTTTAACTTACCCACTTCTGAATAAATAAAGTTGTGTTGCAGTTTAAGTTACTTCAGTTGAAACTCACCTGAAACAAATGAAAACAGAATTAATTCGATGTAACTTACGTACCATAAATAGAAGGGAATATAATTGAATCGGTCATTGTTAAAATGCATTATCATACCTTTTCATACTGTTCTACTATAGGGGAACAACCTTAGTAAACTCCGTTGGTCAGCGCATGCGTCAATCTTAAAGAGTGACAGAATATACTGTTCACCTCTTACATCCTAATTGTCAGCCAAAAACGGAAGAAGGCTTTACTTATTAGATTTTCAATGGAGTAGAATATTTTCGCATTTTTTAATACTTAATAATAACTCAAAAAGTAGTAGTCAGATTCCAATAAGGAAAAAAAGCATGTTGGAGAGTGTTGTTTGCAGAGTTTAAAGATGTTTGAGTCACCGCAATGTAACAAATGTCAAACTTCTTAATTGAGGTTTGTTTTATACTACTGTAGTGTGGATAAATATGTTTTTGAAGTACAAAATCGAAATGTGATCAATTTTTTTGAAGAGATAATTTGGTAGTTGCAGTTATGAAATTGTCTAAATAGATTCTACTTTATGTTGAAAAAAAAACCATCTTAATACAATGAGTCAACACCAAGATATCATCACTTGTTAAGTTTACGTTTGACTGCTCGTTGTTCGTCAAGTAGTGCGTACATAAACATTATTTACCTTCAAAACCCAACAATACTTTGAAAATAAGAATTTATTGTTTTGATTGGTTTCATTTACTTAAAGTGACCGACTAAAATGTTTAGTCAGTTGTCTCCAGTCTTTTTAATAGAATTTTGTAACAGAAATTGGGTACCCACTTAACGTAAAGAAACGATTGTGTCGCCACCAAGTGACAAGTGGAAGAAATGTGTTGAGCACGTTAAAAATAACAAAGAACAATATTTTTCTAGTGCTAATGTAATAGACAGTGAAAAACGTAAGTATAAGATAAAAAGATATTACATATTTAAATTGTAGAAATTGTATTTAAAAATGTGTAAAATTATAAAGCGTGTAATGTAAGGTTTGAAATGATTATATGTATGTATTTTTTGTCTATGAACTATAATATAATAAATATCATATCAATAGACAGTGAAACTGAGAGAATAATTTCCTTAGGGGAATGTTTAACTGATAGCAGTGATGCATCAGATGACTTGTCAATCAGTAGCGACAACTGTTCAGATTAATGGAGGGAAACTCCGACTCCGCCTTCAGCGCAGCGGTAAGGTTTAGTAACCTCCCATAACGGAGTTTTGCCGGTTGTGAACCTATAGCTTAATAATTGTACAATTATATTTCTGTTGTGTTTACGTATTACTCAGCATGGCAATACTATGCTAGAAAGTATAATTGGATTGTTTCAACCTCTAATAATCCAGACGAAACATGAGAAACCGACAAAAACGTCCACTTCGTCAAAAACTGATTTATTGTTAGTGATTTTTAACAATGACTGATTCAATTGTGTCGCATGTCCGGCATCATGCAGTTGCTCATATATTTCAATATACATAATAGGCTTTTACGAAAGTGCAGATCTATTTATCAATATTTTTCTTCCCTAAGTACTTGTCAATATCCGTAATGCTCAGATCAACTGACACATAAATCAAATTAATGCGGTTTGTGACCGTCACATTCAGTTGTTTCACCTTTCTTAACATTGCAATGGAGATTGGGAATTACGAAGTTAAAAATAGAAGAGAAGAAGTAGAACAAGACATATGTCCCTTATGTAATCAAAAAGAAGACGCGTTACACACTCTTCTATCTTTCACAGAAAATGAAAAGACAAGAAAAAATATTATTCAGAAGGCTTTACTAAAGCTAAATGTAGGAATAGTGTATAGGAAATTGTATAGAACAGTAAAGGGAAGAAAATTGAGGGAACTTGGAAAATGTTTATATTACTAAAGAAAAAATGCGAAGGGGAAACTGGGATGTAAACATTTATGTATATAAGAAATATTATTTACAGGGAAAGAGTTTTTGCTACTTAATAAATAACGAGAATGATTTAAGTTGTAAATGTCCATCTTTGAAAGAAGCCACGTATATCAAATATCTGGGTATCATTATTGATCAGAATTTAAAATGGCCTCATCACATTACTTATCTTTGTAAGAGGCTTCGTAAAACAATTTATAAATTCGTTAATCTTCGATGCTACTTACCTATTAGAGTTCTACGATATGTTTATTTGGCCATTATTCAGTCTATCATTCAATATGGTATAATTGTTTGGGCGGAAGTACAAAAATTAATCTTAGTCCGTTAAATTTACTACAAAAACGAATAATTAAAATTTGTTTGAAGAAACGTTTCGATTATCCAACTAAATTAATTTATTCTGAATTTAATGTATTTAATATTGAACAAATTTATAAGTATACGCTGTTAAAATTTTATCATAAAAATCGTAATAAGTTTGTATTACAGACACACATATATGACACAAGACGAAATATTAATTCAACATTAGTAGAACCTAAATGTCTCACATCTGCTGGTCTAAAGCGCAGCATAAATTTTGGCCCTCGGTTGTATAATGCTTTAACTAAATTATACCCAGAACTTCTAACATGTAACCCACTAACATATAACAAGAAAATAGAAACGTGTTAATATCTTCAATTTGATTAAATAAATTTATAGCCTATGTGTATGAATTAATCAACCTATATTATATTTGTATTCTATAATTTTGAAATATATATATATGTCCTTCTTTTCACGTACGATATTATTCTTCTCTAGTGTTAATATTATATTATATAATTCCATTGCCGCTGTAATTACATTTTAGTTCCTATTTTATTTTACTTATTTATTTTTATTATTATTATTATTTTTTATTTGAATAATATATCTGAACTGCGACCGAGCACGAGCGCTGCTCATTCGGTCTCAAATTTTGTTAATACTACTGTATCTTCTTTTTATATTGCTTGTATTATTTTATTTCTATTTCTCTTGTTTGTTTTGTAATTATATTCTTTATTCTGTATATTTAAATTTAAATAAATAAATAAATAAAATAAATGTAGTATGGAATGTACAGTAACTTAATGGTTTTCCTGAAAAAACAGAAATGTGATAGTAACAAGAAGACCATTAACGAATGACACACAAATTGAATATTATTTTGATGTCAATAAATACACATACATATAGCTACATACATTGCAATGGAAATGTTATTTTCATAATACCTGAAATGTTTAAACTTAATAAGCAAATTATTATGTAAACGACTATTTTGAAGGCAAGTAACTTTCTGAATGGTTGTTTTCGAAAAATATGTAATTTCTATAAACTGGATGACAGAAACAATTCCATCCACAAAATAATTCGGCATTTTTATACTAAAACTTTCTAATATAAAATTCAAAATATAAATATTTCTGTATGTTTTAGTCTGTATGTAGAGTTTTGAAGAAAACAGGGGTCTTTTAATGACTTATTTTGCATTTATATCGTGTTCTTTGTACTTCTATCGGGCAGAAACTTTTTCTCTCCCTTTTCGTCGGAACAAATCTCTTTAAAATTCTCCATAAAATACTGTGAAATTAAGACTTCTTGTCAAAAGGCACGAAATTATGATATATTTTTACATTTTCCTGATGTGTTGGGTTATTTCGTGAAATGACAATGAAATTAATTTAGGTTCCTATATTTTCTCGCCGTGTTGCATATTTCGTGAAATGGTAGGGAATTTAAGATTGATTCCTGCATTCCTCGGTGTGTTTAAGAATGTTCTGGAGAATTAATAAGAATTGTGAATTATATAAGTTAAATTGCGAGTCTTCAGAGTGAAAACAATAATTGTTTTTACCCTGAACACTAATGTTACTTATTAACATAATAATATTCGCAAAGGCCCATAGAACAATACCTCGAGTGGTTTTTATTAGTGGCACTTAAAAACACATTCAGCTTAAGTAACCGAAGTGCGATAATATAATGTAGTATCATTAAGATTTTCAATTTACATGCGTGAGATGTAGCTTGTGTAGGCTAGCTATCTGGTATTTTAGTGCTACCCTATTATGAGCGATAATTCGCAATTGAGGCATTTCTGGAATGTGTCCATATTATCCTGTAATTTCGTCTTGTCTACTAGGTCTAACGTTACTATCAAATTCACTGACGCACTTTGTATGGGTATACATGCTTATGATGTCAGAAAATGAGATTATGAATCCAGGCTCGGATGCATTGTTTAACATGTTTACCGACGTAATGATTTCCTCTGTAGTGCCGAAATATGATATCTGGAGATGAAGCAAGTACTTTCCGCATTAAGGCGTTGATACCCTTCACCGCCACTGTCATGTGCAGTTACGCCTTGCCTGGAGGCTGTCCTTTGTCCACAACCTTGGCAGCGTCATGCCGTAGTGACGGCTACCACGCACGGCTACGTCATCTATGAAGTACACAAGCGTCACGGGCTTAGAATAATTCATTCCCAGATTCGTATTAGCCTTTACAAAAATAGCTTTGCTCTGTTATCCAGAGTCAAACTTGAGAACAAACTGATAAATAAATCTTCCATTTCTCTACTGCGTCGCAAAATTAAAATCAAAATAAATCTAACATAAACATAGCAACATATCTATCAATTAAATTAAATTACGAAACGACTAAAATAACTTTTGGTCGTTATAGCCTAGAACACAGGCGAGCAAAATGTGTGTTGCAACACAAAACAAGCTCTGTGATAGCCGTTAAGACAGGTTACACCGCAAGCGAACAACAAAACCAACCGTAGATATCAGTACTGTATTTCTCGTTCTCCCCATCTTGTTATTTTGTTGTCCTCCAGGCTCCATCGCTCCATCAATTGGACGGAGTTACGCAATAACAGACCAAACGACAATTTGAAAAAAGTGAGATATTTGTACAAATCTGTTGCTGGAAGGCTAATTTAACTCGGAAAAAATCAAGAATGCGATATCTGAATTTTGCTGCTATTTATAAGCAAAAATTCATTTATTGCATAAAATTTATTTCTTTATTTATTTATTTTGCTTTGAAATATTAATTTAATTGCTGGTTTCATTAAAAATCGGTTAGCCTTTTTTGGTATTATTTGTGCTATTTTTTGTAATAGTATGAATGTTATAATACTTCTTGCATAAAATGTTTTATAGAAAGACAGAGTCCACACCTATGGAGTAAAGGTCAGCGCGTCTGGCCGCGAAACCAGATGGCCCGGGTTCGAATCCCGGTCGCGGAAAGTTACCTGGTTGAGGTTTTTTCCGGGGTTTTCCCTCAACCCAATATGAGCAAATGCTGGGTAACTTTCGGTGCTGGACCCCGGACTCATTTCACCGGCTTTATCACCTTCATTTCATTCAGACGCTAAATAACCTAGATGTTGATACAGCGTCGTAAAATAACCCAATAAAATAAAAAAAAATAAAAAGACAGATTTATTTGAATGGCCAATATCTCGAAACGGGCTTTTGGCGCTTGGTCTCTTATTGCGTAACTCCGTCCTATTGCTCCTTGCAGTTTGCCCGTCTCTGGCCTAGAAGATTGTAAATGAAGAATAGATCTTATAAAAATTAGATTCTTGAGATACAGTGTCCTTGACAAACGCTTTAAGATAATCAACTTCATTCACGGATAAAGTCATTAGACCTGTTTTCTTTTATTCTCTTTATTTTTCTTCCGACAACCATGCATGGTCTTCGTCTTGTTTGCATTTATCTTCATCCCATACTGCTCACAACTGTCATTCAGCTCCAGTAACATATCCCTTAGTATCATTTTTTTCTTCTGCTAATAACGCCATATCATCAGTAAATTAAACAATGGTTAATAAAGCAAATTTATTAATAGTAATGGAACCTGACGGATGGCATGTTGGTTTTCATAATTAATATAGGTCAAAATTCTTATGTGGTCGAAACATGGCCGGTAAATTTTGTCTGTAGCCCTGTATTAGGAAGAAGTTAATTTATGTTCCGTCGCATTTCGGATCCAACTTGAAGTTTGTATCATCTAGATCGCTGATAATTTTATTTCAAAAGTAGATACAGAAGAACACTTTCCGAAAACGGTGCTTTGCAACTTTAGTGGTTAATGCACTCATTTCCCAAATCGTTGGTGAGTAAATCTAACGAAGGCACCTTATAAGGGGTACTTTTTGGAAAAGTTATTAAATACGTTTATAACCTAGTAGTTTCGATATTTACTCTTTAAATCTCTTACTTGCTACGAATTTCATTACAATATTGCGTTTGTAGATAGTGATCTCACATTTGAGACGCGGCTGTTATACACTTCAGAAAATAAGTTTGTTTTCAGATTGAAATCCCACACTTCTGTAACTGTAACACAGGAAACTTCCCTGCTTCCTAGACTCGAAGTACTGAATACGAAACGAGAGTATGTTACCCGCTATGCAATGACAACCGTCCTATCCCTCTAAAGACAGCTGGTGTGCTCGGTTACATCCCTCAACCCCGCCTTTCAGGAGGGAGGTGTGCACGATGTGAGAGGAGAGAGAGAGAAAAAACAAAAGACGAGAAAACTGCGGAATAACGGCGCGTTAAACTGAAATATTTATGAAACCGCGACAATGAACGAAACATCGCAATAATTCTATGTGACGTAAGATAGTGACGTAATGAATTAAAACTGCTATCAGTCCAGCGTCCTACTGCTGCTGTATGTTCGAGGCGAAGGTAAAAAACAGTTGTACAGGGGGGAGGAATATGGGCAGTCAGTTTTACGAGTTGACGCCAGGGGCGCTGGTGTGTGCACAAAGCACTGCAGCTTTTAATAGCCTCTTAAACACAGCAGCATAGCCGCTACTTGTGTCCTGGCTGTCGTTAACTTCACACCGTCTCCGAGATGCTTTTTAATTCGCCGCAGTTGCCTAGCAACAGTGAAACAAGTCTCGCTGCACTTGTTTCCTGTCTCCCTTGTAAATTCTCTGTTTATGTTAGAGGAAAAATAAATCTTAGGAATGCATAATGCTGCATAGATTTTCAAAATTGTAAGATAATAACTCCAATCGACTACTTCCGTGGTCTTGTGTTCTGGGGGTTCCGGGTTTCATTCTTGGACTCGGTTCTCGAGGAATTTTCCTTGAAGAAGAAAAGTTCCCTCGGTGTCTACAGTCTGGAAATTTGTATGTGTGCAGGCTTAATAATTAACCAGTGTTCAAATGAAATGCAATGATGCCTGGTGGCCCCCTTGGTGTTATTCGACAGGATTAGGCTACGTGTCTGCACCGGGTTTTCCCTTCTCCCTTCACCATCTTCATCATCCTCACTCAAAAAAAAACAACATAAAAATTGCTTCGTTTTCTAAAATGAAAGATTTAATAACTGTTTACATTGTAACTTACAACCTTTTACAATTTCGGAACGATTCTCGTATCAGTTTAAATTATATAAAGTAAATTATTCTTAGATGCTTGTAAAAGTTTCAAGGAAAGACTAAATAATATGATAAACTCCTAGATTATGGTAGAGGAAAGCATGAAAAATCGTCCGAATAAACTTAATGACGACGTTAGACATGCCACAATGATAAACATAAACCTAGCAAGTAGGTTTTAACATGCAAATTTTCAATTTTAACAGGAGAGGAGAAAGTTCAATTCCTCTTTGAATTTCACTTGAAAATATTTTTTGTTTTTTCTTCACATTCCATAGTACATTGACGTTCAAAGATACCTGACTCCATTAATCGATAGTGTTCGATAATTTGTTCATGTATGTGTTGCTTCTTTAGTTATTACTTCTATGAATAGATGGCGAAGGTAACAAATAGTGTCACCAATAGTACATACCGGTAAATATACCCTATTATAAAATTCAAAATTTCATCCCCCAGTATTGCATGGGGGGGGGAAACACTATATTTAGCGGGAAACCTCTGATACTGTCAATCATGAGAATAAGTTATACTTAATCTACATTAAAATTTTCTCGAATACTATTTTATCCGCTCCAATAATAGGGTCATCTATTGAGAACTTGCGGAACGATTTCAAAGTTTGTCAATATTTTATATCTTTGGTTCTGACTTATCCCGTGGTTAGGAAGTTCATTTATACGATCATAAAATTGTAGGTCAAATATCTTTCAACGCCAGTGTACATGTATAACAATGTATTTAATTGCTTCATTTTCTAATATGAACGAAACTATATGTTTTCCCGTGAAGAGAGGTTGTAACATTGTGTGACACACCGAGGACCTAGCTACAGACTGATTACAATCTTTCTGCTCCCACACAACTATTGACAAATGAAATGTGATGGCATCAGGTTTGCCAACATTAACTCACTGGACACACTTTCTATGCTGCACATAATCGGTCTGCAAAAAAAATTACTTTTTAGGAAAAATGCATGTTACAAACTTTTTGCCCGCAGGTCCAAGGCCTACTGTAATCATTTTTATTGGGTTATTTTACGACGCTGTATCAACATCTCAGGTTATTTAGCGTCTGAATGATATGAAGGTGATAATGCCGGTGAAATGAGTCCGGGGTCCAACACCGAAAGTTATCCAGCATTTGCTCGTATTGGGTTGAGGGAAAACCCCGGGAAAAACCTCAACCAGATAACTTGCCCCGACCGGGATTCGAACCCGGGCCACCTGGTTTCACAGCCAGACGCGCTGACCGTTGCTCCACAGGTGTGGACTACTGTAATCAATGACGTCACTGTATTAACAGCAAGAATAACTAAATTTCTCGAATATTAAGTGCATAAACGTTTCAAATTAAAATAATAAAAATTATAAAGCTAAAAATAGTCCACAGCTGTGGGCGGATAGAAAGTCTGACTACGAAACGAGCGGGCCGATGTTCAAATCATGGTTGAGGTTTTTTCCGGGGTTTTCCCCTTAACCAATTGAAGCAGAATTGCTGGCTAACTTTGGCGTTGAACCTCGGACTTTTTCCACCATCATTAATTCACATATCATCCTCATCCATACCATAGTTCGGGTTAAGTTGACGGTGTAGCGTGCTATACTTACACAAAAGCGCTGTCGTTCGGCTATTATATCATTCACAGAACAGAAGTGGTAAGCACAATAAGCTTCAGGCTGCAGTGTAAGCCTTCGGGTCCCTCCTCCACAAAAAGAGAGGAAAAAGGTAAGAATAACACCATGGAAACTATTGAAAGCAGGCATCTCTAATGTATAAAAGTATTTAATATCCTGAAGCACTGGAAAAAATAGAGCATTTTAATAATATCACCTGTTTGAGACAAAGAATAGGCCTACACGAGGAGGAATGATAACTTTGCAAAAGAAAAACATCATCATGCAAAAGACATAGGAATAGAATAATAAGGGAAGTCGATCATAATACCTGAGTCATAAGTGGCCGATCGAACTCAATGATTCCTACAAAGAGAAGCGCTAAGTCACAATTTGGCCGATCGGAGCAATGGTGCAAGTGTTTCAATTACCTCTACAATACAAGGCCTGAAGGAAAACATTCTCAGACGTGTACCGATCCCTTCTGTTTTGGAAGTTGATCACTTTAAACTGCATTGGATTATATTAGAGAAATCACGACACCCTCCAACTGACGTAACATCAACAAAACAAATACGGAACTTAGGTTAATACACATTGCAGTTCCACTAAGCCAAAATTGGCAAACATTAACACCTAGCACAAGAGCACAATCACTTTCGGCAAATAGTTACCATCGGACCTATTGTTACTTTACCAACAGAACACTTCGAATCCCTGCAACAGCCATCCAATAGGCTTAAATCAATATCACTGGACACCTGCCACATTGTTAACATATCCCCTGTAGGAATTATATTGTTAAGAGATAGGTTGCTATAATCGCGTAATAAATTTTGCACCAGATTTTATGGGATTAAATTGAATAATAATAATAATAATAATAATAATAATAATAATAATAACAAAATGTTCGTTGGTATATCGTTGACTTGCGAAATTCGTTGCTCCCAATAATTTTCTATAATGTCAATGTATTTATAACAAAAATAAAAAATATGTAACTTATTAATTATAATATCGAATTTGTATTAAAGCTATGTACCCAGATTTTGATCATCTTAGGATACCAAGCGACAAGTCCAATACTAAGAACAGTTCTAAATAAATAGTATCAAAACGTCACAATGAAAATCTCTGAACTTTATAATAGGTAATATAACAACAGATAGAGAAAAATTACAATGTTACGAAAAATGAATTTATTTTTAACCTTCATAAAGATGTCGTTAGTATTCGGGAGGTAGCCCTACGTGGTTCAATACGTTGTGACATTCTTCCTTGCTTCCCAAGTCTCTTCAACCAATTGTCAACATAGTACAGTAGATATGAATTACAAAAGAGCCATGATCCGCTTCCTACCCAATCCTATAAATCTTAGTTGTAACAATTAGAGCCGAATTTTATGTAATAATTACATACTCTATCACACTAAAAGGTTTCTTATTCAGAAGATTTAAGTTACATATTTTGATGTATACATAATATTTTGTTGAATATTAAATATTTTACACATTTTCAAGTGTAGTGCCTATTAATACGAGTTTTGGAATTGTTTATACCACCTGTCCTTTTATTTCTCGTACATCCACAAATAAAACATAATTATTTTTGCGCTAGAGTAAATTCAGATTCTGACAAAAAAAAATGGACATCCTTTTGTATGTAGGTATATCCCTTGGAGCTTAGAAAATAATTGTAAATAATGTTTTTGTAAGGTAAAACACACAATGCGATCGGTGGATCCCATTGTACAGTTACCGGACTGCAAAATTAATTTAATTATTAATTGTCTCTGCAAAGAATCAAAAGACACTTGATGTAATAAAATGTGTTTGGAGGTGAATTGTTCATTCTTGGACTGTTCATTTTATTTTGTTTTCACATAATTTTGTGGGCATAGAATTTTTTTACTTTTCTTGCATACGTATCTATAAATTTGTCACTAATGTAAGGACCGATAGAAGCAATATAATGGACATGGCAATAAGATAAATGTGACAATCAACAGACCTCATAGAAATATCAAAATCACTAGGTCTCACAAAATTAAGTGGTTGAAGCACTTCTTTCTGACATCAGAATCAGTGTAAAATAAATTCAACTAATAAAGCTCAGGTAGGCCTATTTAAGTTACATAATTTCTTAATTTATTACGTATTTTGTCTATACCAATTTTGCCTACATATTTCTCACGTTCTTATTATATAGAATCCGGGCTTCAGTCATTCCACAAATAATTCATCAACCATCTTTAGCCACAGACCAGCCAATTGTCCCGTAAATAGTGTACTAAAATGCCCGGTGTTGCTATCTATCGAGGAAACAAGAGAGAGTTGTGACAGCGCACAGAATGTGCCGAAACTAAAGGCTGGTTTACAATAAACCAGGAACGGAAACGACAACAAGAACGAGAACGGAAATATTGTTGAAATAAATGTATTTAAATGTGAGCATTCACAATTAACTATTGTGAATGCTCCCATTTAAATACATTTATTTTAACATTACTTCCGTTCTCGTTCTCGTTCTCGTTCTCGGTTTATTGTGAACCAGCCTTAAAGGATTTGACAACTATTTTCCTGATATCACAAGAGCTTTTGACAAAGTTTGGCACCTGTGAATTCTGTATAAAATGATTTATTTCTGTTCCATTAACAGTAAAATTTCAGACTAGTTTTTCAGAAATGAGGTCCTTCCATGTCCGAACAGATAGCTAGCTATCGTCAACTAGCATAGAAAAAGCTGGTGTACCACAAGTCTTAGTGCTTGATTTCATATTATACTTTCTGCACACTTCTGATATCTTAGCTACTAAAAACCAATACTTCATAGTTTCGTATTTTCGTTCTTTTCCTTCTGTTGTTTCTGATTAATTTCATATTATGTATTATAATATGTCTTGTTATTTTATTTGTATTGAATAGACATTGGGTCTGAACTGCACCCGAGCACGAGCTTTTGCTCCTTCGGGTGTTATAATTATATACATCTGTATTAACAGAGGGATATAAATTATTATTATTATTATTATTATTATTATTATTATTATTATTATTATTATCTCTTGAAGGAATTGTTAAAAAAATAGCGTATCTTACTAAATTCCGATTAATTCCAATAAATTATATTATTAAAGTGTCCACAAAATCACGTGACGAAATACTACTAAATAATACAAAATTAAATACCATGTCAAATACCTTAACACTCTTCTTGACTGCGAACTATTATGGCACAATCACAGAGACTGAAATCCAAAAACTCTTATCGTACATCCTGTATCATTCCAGTGCATATATCAACGACTATCAGCTTAAGGAAAAAAATACTCTATACCATAATTAAAAGTTATAATTATCTAGGTGTGATATAACATTATTAAATGATAGAAATAAAGGCAACAGACTTTGTGAAATAATTCATACAACTCTCGAAAATAAAACGAGAAAAGATTCACTACCGGTAATAAAAATATTCAAAGTAATAGCAGTACCTAAATTGTTATACAGGTCTGATATTGGGAAATTTAAAAAATAAAATAACAAAAGACACTAATGACAGAGATTTGCCTCTTACTTAGAATAGCTGGTTAGAAAAGAACGGGCAGGAAATGTTTAAAATATACAAAAGTTCATATTCTTTACCTGACATAATCAGGAACGTTTGAGATGGGCAGGGCATGTAGCACGATGCGTCAACCCAGAAAGGCAATATTGAGTATTAGCTGGGAGATCTGAGGACAAAAATACCTTTGGGGAGGCCGAGACGCATATAGGAGGATACTATTAAAATTGATTTGAGGAAGATGGATTATGACGCTAAGGACTGGATTAATCTTGCTCAGAACAGAGACCGATGGCGGACTTATGTGAGGGCGGCAATGAACCTCCGGGTTCTCTAAAGTTCATTTGTAGTAGCTAAGTATATGATCTGAATAACAGAATATCAAATAATAGAAAACACTAAAAGGAACAGAGGATAGAATTTCAATGAGATTACCAAAGATTATTCACACACATAAACCCATCGGAAGAGAAGATCGTGGACGATCTTTTCTAAAATGATGAAGACCTAGAAACCGGAACGATCTGTAGGACAAATCCATGCCTCGATGATGATGACGACGACGATAATGATCAAATGATTTCAACAACAAAAAATCATCATTATAAAGACTGACCATAAACTGAAGTTCATTTCCCTTAAAAGGTATAATGACGATTCAAGGTTGGGGCACCATGATTTCATTACATGATGAGTGAGAAAGGTCAGCAGGCCTCCAGATGACAGATTGCATGCAAATTGGCGGGCAGTCCATTACCAAAATGATGCGTCGATTTTAATCCAAATTTTAATCAACAGTTGTCAACACAAGCGCCGCACAGTTGAGGTAATTGTGTACAGCAAGTGAGAAGGATCAGCATTCTAATACTGACTAATTGATCTATTCATTATTGTGATGCTGTTTGCTTTCATGCTTCCGTTAGAAAATATTTCAAGCATTTCATCCAACCGATAAAAAATAAGTGATACAAAATCGCACAAACTTTATCATAAATTGACGTTGTTCGAAACTTGGCGTTTGTATCTACAACTCGATTTCAGAAGATAAGTGGTAATTTTCGTCTCCGTTATAGGGACTGTGTGTGTGTGAGTGTGTGTGTGTGTGCACGCGTGCGTGCGCCGCTCTTCGATTTCCTCCTTGTCTGTTTCATTTCTTCATCAGTTTCCTTCTTACTCTCTTCGTTGCTTCAATAGCTTCCATTTCCACTGCTTCTGTTATTAGGAAGTTTTCTTCTTCTCCGCTTTATTTTTAATTATTTTCTAATTCCCCCTATTCAATAATTCATCAGTTTCTAGTCTCTCTGCATCACTTTTTAATCGGTTCCTTTCTTTGCCGTTACATTTTTTTCGCCGCTAGGTTTCTTCATTCCCGTTTCATTTCTCCACCGGTTTCCTTCATTGCCTTTTCATTTCTCCACCAGTTTACTTCTTCCCCGCTTCATTTCTCTACCGGCTTTCTCCTTTTCCGCTTCATTTCTCTGCCGCTTTCTCTTTTTTCCCCCCGCCTCAATTCTCCACCGAGTTGTTTCTTTTATGCTCCCTTTGTCCTCCGCTTTCCTTTTTCTCCGCTTCATTTCATCACATGTTCCCTTCTTCCCCACTTCATTTTTCCACATATTTCTTTGTTTACCGCTTAATTTCTCCACTGGTTTTCTTCTTCCACGCTTCATTTCTGCACCGGTTTCCTTCTTCCACGCTTAATTTCTGCACCGGTTTCCTTCTTTCGCGCTTCATTCGTGTGCACTGGTTTCCTTTCTCCTCGCTTCATTTCTGCACCGGTTTCCTTCTTTCGTGCTTCATTCCTGTGCACTGGTTTCTTTTCTCCTCGCTTTATTTCTGCACTGGTTTCCTTCTTTCGCTCTTAATTTCTGCACCGGTTTCCTTCTTTCGCGCTTCATTCCTGTGCACTGGTTTCCTTTCTCCTCGCTTCATTTCTGCACTGGTTTCCTTCTTTCGCTCTTAATTTCTGCACCGGTTTCCTTCTTTCGCGCTTCATTCTGCACTGGTTTCCTTGTTTAGCGCTTCATTTCTGTACTGGTTTCCTTCTTTCGCGCTTCATTTCTGCACCGGTTTCCTTCCTTCCCGCTTCACTTCTGCACTGATTTCTTTTCTCTTTGCTTCATTCCTGCATTAGTTTCCATTCTTCTCGCTTCATTTCTGCACTGGTTTTCTTTCTCTTCGCTTCATTCCTGCACTGGTTTCCATTCCTCTCGCTTCATTTCTGCACTGGTTTCCTTTCTCCTCGCTTCATTTCTGCACTGGTTTCCTTTCTCCTCGCTTCATTTCTGCACTGGTTTCCTTTCTCCTCGCTTCATTTCTGCACTGGTTTCCTTTCTCCTCGCTTCATTTCTGCACTGGTTTCCTTTCTCCTCGCTTCATTTCAGCACTGGTTTCCTTTCTCCTCGCTTCATTTCTGCACTGGTTTCCTTTCTTCTCGCTTCATTTCTGCACTGGTTTCCTTTCTCCTCGCTTCATTTCTGCACTGGTTTTCTTTCTCCTCGCTTCATTTCTGCACTGGTTTCCTTTATTCTCGCTTCATATCTTCATTGGTTCCCTTCTCTCTCGTTTCATTTATTCATTTGCTTGCTCTTTTCCTCATTTTTCCATGTGTTTTCTCTTTCAATTATTTATTCATCGCTTTTCTCGTTTCATATATCATTTCGTCATCACTTTCGTATTGCTTACTACATTTCTTTACCTATGTTATCTACACCTGCATCATTTCTTCACCTTTATTATTACCTGCTTTATTTCGTTGCCTGTTTTATCATTAAATACCTAATTTCTTCATCAACTTACTTCCCTCCATTCTTCATCAATTTTCTTTTCCTTTGTTTTTTAATTTCCTTCTGTCTTAACCAATAAACTTTTTTGTTTCTTTCTTATTTTTCTTCCTTCTTCCTCTCCATTATTTTTTTCCTTCACTCCCTACTTCGTATTATTCTTAATCTCGTTTTCATTAATGAATTCCTTCTTTAATCACCCATCCAGCCAGTCGTTCGTTTTAGAATATCATGGTAGATTCCTGTCACAAGCCACTACTTGAAAACCTTAAGACTAATTGTTATTATTAAAGCTAAACTTAGAGAAAAATGTTGCTATTCTAAAATGTCTAGAACTTCGTTAATATAGTGTATAAACTGAAGCTACAATACGTGTCAAAAAGAATAAATATTATAAAAAGAAATACCTTAGAAGGTAAATTTTTATTTGCATGGAGGTAAAATTAGTGATGCATGCCACCACAGCATCCAGTTATGAAAAGATGGCAAACTCTCTACAAAACATAAGCAACGCGTTTAAAGCAGTTGCCATGGACACCGAACTGCCCACAATGGGTGGTGGGGAGAAGGGGACACCACCCAGCTCGCTTCTCATACCCCGAAGAGAGATTTTCGTCATAACAAATCGTGTTAGAAAGCATTGTTTAACAACGCTAAAGCCCTGTTAATAAAAGGGTGGGGGTGCCTTGAAAATGGTGGCTGCTAGCAATTCGAAATTATTCAAACCGCATGACATTCAAATGTTTTCTAAAGATAAAAGGACGCACCACCTAGAATTTGCCACCTCCACTTCCCTATATACAGGTACATCTCTGTCTCTCTCTAGCTTTTGAAAATAGAATTTAGTAATAAAACCGTACCAAAGGTTTATCTCACGTGTGCGGGTTGGTTTAAATTTATTTTTAATATAAAGACAAAAGTATTCCGTCGCTTTTTTGGCATGATGATTAGGCGCTATGTCAAAGACAGAAACTAATTATTGAGTGGCCAACTGTTTAAAATTGTGTTCGTAATAGGGGTATGGTAAGCGGTTGAATTTAATGAAGAATGCATTATGTGTCACGGTAGTTTTGATTGATATGGACAAATTGACAAGTCACAATAATTCTCTTCGTATGTTCTTTTGAGACAGCAAATGAAAACGAAGGTCTACACTTTTAAGTTGAATTATATTTATCTACGAACCTCCGCTAAACACAAAATGTAAGTCACGTTCGTGCGTAACAGAGTTAATTGATAATAATTCAGAACCTGTAAAAGATGCACAACACAAACCTGTATGGAAATTTAATATTAAAAAAAGTAATCTCATCTATGAAATGTAGGGCCTATTATTCTGTATGTTATAGAATTACTGAAATTATGCAATAATTTAATCTATCTTGAATTGCTTTCTTCAAAAGTACAATATGTGGATCTAGCCTACAGAGTCTGGAATCTTCTTGCTATATATCTGATACTGCATGCCAAGTGAATATACATAGATGTACCAATTTATTACAATATCGAGTAATCAATTACACATATTTTAACACTCCTCAAACTTCAAAGAGGCCATATTGGATGCAACATTGAAATTATAAATGTTAAACGGGTCATATGACCACTCTAAATTATAATAGTAGCCCAAATTAGTGGGCATTATATACCGATTTTTTAACAACGTCATTAATTAAATAAATAAAGTATTAATAGTAATTTATAGTATTCATTCATACATAGTGTTCTGTCCAAGGGCAGGTCTTTCATTGCAAACCCAGTATTATCCAGTCTTTCCTATTTTCTGCCTTCTTCTTTGTCTCCGCATATGATCCACATATCTTAATGTCGTCTATCATCTGATGTCTTTCTTCTGTCCCAAACTCTTCTCCCGTTCACCACTCCTTCCAGTGCATCCTTCAGTAGGCAATTTCTTCTCAACCAGTGACCTAGGCAATTCCTTTTCCTGTTTCTGATCAATTTCAGCATAATTCTGTCTTCAGCCACTCTTTCCAATACAGCTTCGTTTCTTACTGTCTGTCCATTTCACACGCTTCATCCTTCTCCATATCCACACTGCAAATACTCCTCTCCTCTCCTCTCCTCTCCTCTCCTCTCCTCTCCTCTCCTCTCCTCTCCTCTCCTCTCCTCTCCTCTCCTCCCCTGCCTCTTCTCTTCTCTTCTCTTCTCTTCTCTTCTCTTCTCTTCTCTTCTCTTCTCTTCTCTTCTCTTCTCTTCTCTTCTCTTCTCTTCTCTTCTCTTCTCTTCTCTTCTCTTCTCTTCTCACTTCGTCGTAATGCCCATGTTTCTGCCCCTTACAATGCTATACTCCAAAAAAAGCGCTTCACTAGTCACTTAGTTCTTCTTCTAGAGATCCTCAGAAGATGCTCCTTTTTATTAAAAGCTTCCTTTGCCATTGGTATTCTCCTTTTGACTTCTTGGCAGCAGCTCATGGTACTGCTTATAGTACACCCCAAGTATTTGAAGCTGTCCACTTGTTCTACAGCCTCATTTAGAATTCGTAAGTTTACCTTCTTTACTTTTCTTCCTATGACCATGGTCTTCGTTTTATTTGAATTTATCTTAATGCCATTCTGCTCACAGCTGTCATTTAGCTCCAGTAACATATGCCTTCGTGTCATCTCCTCTTCTGCTAACAACGCCATATCATCAGCTAATATTATGCACTTTATTCTTCTTCTTCCTACTATCGTTCCTCCCATGTTCTGAAAAAGTTCTTCACTAAATCCTCCAAGTAGATGTTGAACAGGGAAGGTGATAAAGGGCATCCTTGTCATACTCCTTTCCCTAATTCACTTCCTTCTGACATATCTTCTCCTCTCCTAACTTTGAATTGTTTCATATAAAGGTTACTGAACAGCCTCCTTTCTTTACAATCCAAACCAATTTCTTTAGGATTCCCATCAGTTTACTCCAATCCACTCTGTCAAACACACTCATAACTGTGCGGTAAGTTTTCAAGAAAACATTGCGTTTCTTTTGTTTGTACAGCAACGAACAACGTGTGGTATTGTCAACTTACGAGACATTTAAACAGCAAAGGTAAGTATAACAAAGAATACGATCGTCAAAAACATATAGTTAGAAAACCAATGGTTATACGGGGTTTAAGGTACGGTATCTCAATTCCTGTAGAAACTATCGCTCCTAAAAACGTCCATAAAATTGTACTAATGTCACTTCTGAGATCATTCAGCGAGTTCTGAATAGGGAAATCATCTTAGGCAACATTGACATTATTTTTTTCGGATTGCATACAACAGTGGTTCCCAACAATTTTTGACTGACGACACACGATATCGCGACACACTTATTTGATTTTAATAATGATAATAATAATAATAATAATAATAATAATTTTAACAATAATAATAATATAATAACAACCACCAGTGATTTTCTTCTGGAGAAAAAGGTGATGGGACTCTGTGTAGAATGTTTTATAGCGAACGGAGAGATGATTACTCTTCATTGCACGTGAATTTTGTCGTTTTTAACTCCTTTTTGTCCAACTAAAACTTTCAAGATCTAATCAGAATTCAAAGAAAAATTATATTAAAAACATAGTTATTCACACATATTTCGTTTCCATGATGAAAAATGCAACAAAAAGGTGCCGGAACGCCGTTCCAGCGCGTTCCGCCAGAAAAAAAGCATTGATAACAACTTCTATGTAGTGTTGTAGACAAGTCGATGTTAACACGCAATCGCAAATTCTAAAAGCACAAGGAGCAACTTGTGTGGCATTAGAAAAAAAAAAAACAAAAATAGCCTATGTGTAAAAATCCCAACTTATCTATGCTCGATGTCCGATCAAAGATTATCGTTTTTAAAACCTTGCCTATTTAAATTAACGTGAAGTTTGTGCTTGATGGGTTGCACAGTATAGTTTCTCTATACGTGGCCTTACGGTTGAAAAACTGAACTGTGCATTGTCGCAGGTGTTCACGTTTCATTGGTAAAGTCTGTCTCAAAATAAAATGTACCATATCAAAACTTCGTTGCAAATAAAAGATGCGTTGTAAATAGACTTTCTGGATGGCATAAAATTTACGTTTCAAATCCAAAATTTCGCGACACATCGATTGGGAACACCTGGCATACAGTACGCTCGTTCAAATTCCGTTATAAATCTAACACAATTTTAATACTTCGTAATTTTATTTCGAGGATTAAACTAAAACAACTCCTTTTCCATACTAACCTCAGAATTCTCATTCCATTAAATCACTCACTGTACAATTACATATTAATCAAAGCTTTCAATTAAATCCTGCGCTAGCCGACACCTGCAGTCGACATAACACATTACATGTTGGTCATCTCATCACATCAACATAAGTTGAGGTTTTAGAAGTTCATGAAGTTGATTGTGTTTCATTACTGATGCACTTTAATTGGCTCCCTCTGTATATAAATGCGGCACAATTAATTTTGCTCAACTAGAATACTGAACTTCATTCTCCTCAGTGACGCAATATGGCACGATGTGACCTCTGATTGGACACTTTGTAATCTTTAGTCTGATTGCTGGCGAGGTTTCCAATGCAATAATTAATTTAACTGTATAGAAATCAATTATGCATTAAACGGCAATCAGTAATTTGAATTACTATGATTCAGACTATCCTACTCTCTGGAGTGCAGGAGATGTTTCCGACACAGCAGGGAATTACTGTACATTATGCAAACGTGTTATATGGCTAAATAAATATTTCATTACATTTGCTACAAACTTCCATTTCAGTAGTATTGACATAAACGATTGCTGATGTTAACACTACAATCACACATTTTGTCAGAATAAAGTCATAGCACTGTTCCTCATCGTCGCCCAAGCCAATCCACATTGCCCTCTTGGTTTCCGCGCTCCTCTTACTTTTCGTTGCATTCGTATACAACTTCAGTCACTGTCTTTTTGGATTCGTCGTTTAAATCAGTGCATTTATTGATACACAATTATACAGGGACATAATTTTATTTTTACTTCAAATTTTATTGTACCTGAGCTTTGGAATGTACTTCACTCCCACCCCTTCTACTAGTAAACTTCCAACCCTTCACGACACAGAGCCGAGGCCGCGTAAGCAGTACTGAGTTACTGAGTATAGTACGTTCCAGAAATATGTTCGCGTTTTCCAGTGACGAAAGAGCTTTCAATATTGAATCTTATTTTCGTACGGGTACTGTCGTCCGTTTCCCTATGTCGCATCCCGGTTTCCCCCACCTGCTTCTGTTCGCCCCTCTGTTAAGTCTAGTAGCTGGGCTATCTTAGCTCTTTTCTGAAAACATTAATTTCTGTTAGGAATTGGACGTCTACGTAATATTATACAAGTGTTTAAAATAACTTAAATAAAAGGGCCTCCTTAAGTAATTAACTGTCACGTGATTCCCCCCCCCTTTCCTACAAACCTGCGACAAAACCACTTGAACGGACAGTAGATAGATTTCTGAGTGATTTTATCTTTTCGGATCGGGCAGAAGTGAAGATTGAATTTACAGTACGTAAGATACTCTTTTATAGAGTAGGTACAGAATTATTTCAACATGAGTTACTGGTACGAAGGACGAAACTGGTAATTGGAATTAGGTACAATAGTCTATAGTGCGATAATATGCACAAAAAAAAACTGAAGCCTGTATCGAAATGAACGGCCACCATTTTCTAAAATGTGTTTAAATATCCATATTATGATTATTTTTCAATTTAACTTCATTCTCTATATTGTACGCTAATTTGCTGTAACAGTACAATATACAGTACACTGTATAATTAATACTTCCGAATGGATAGCTGAATTCGTGTGTAAAAACACTAAGTGTTAATACAGTACTGTATTTTGATTAAACAAAAACCTAATGAAAATTATCAAACTCAAAATCGCGATAGTTCCTAGTTTACATAAATGGATGAACTACTTTTCTTCCCTCCTATACCTAGTAAAGTGATTTGTATTTTACGCCAGTATCATCGAACTCCGTCGTGGAAGGGATAGCAAACGGTGTTTCCTGTTTCAATCGTTAATGGAAAGGTATAGCCAGGTTAATATTAAAAATGTTAGTAAAAATAAAATGATGTCCCTGTACAATCTCATGTACACAAGATCCTTCGCACGAGCTCGTATGGCCATTCGTGCTATAACTATGCACAGTTTGAAACTTCAAAGAAAGCAATAATAATACTATTAATAATAAAATAGTAAAACAACATTTATTATTATTACTACGGAGACGCTGACAAATATTTTAAGAATGGCAGCGGGTAGTATGGATGTTAATAATGTTATGTTTTATTTAACGACGCTCGCAACTGCAGAGGTTATATCAGCACACTTAAATGCCATCGACCTGGCCCGGAATCGAACCCGCAACCATGGGCATTGAAGGCCAGCGCTATACAAACTCCCCAACCAGGTCGACGGGTAGAATGGAGGAACAAAGGAAGAATAAGGGGAGCAAACGGGATGACTGATATGACGACGAATGTAGGGTGGCTAAGAAGGTGGCTGAAGAAGCCATAAGAATATTTAGACGGGTGGGGAATAATGAAAGTAGGATAAGGTATGTTCAATTGAGGAGAAATTACAAAGATATTCAGCTCAAAAAGACTAGCTGGAAACTCAGGAAAGCAGGTGAGCTGAGTAGAGTGGTAGAGAAATTTGGCACAATATTAAAAGAATAAGGGGGGAGGGGTAAGGAACGAAATTACACCAGAAGTATGGCAGGAATATTTTAGGAGCGTTTATGGGGAAGGACAATTGTGGGGGGATTAGTGATAGGACCGGAAGAATTAATGGGGTTTCTGGAGGTTCCGGAGCTGGACGCAGAGATTTCACGGGTAGAAATTAGAAAAGCGGTTTCCTCTTTGAAGAATATTAAAGCACCAGGCTGGGATGGCCTGCCATCAAAAATATTTAAGGCTGCTCTTGTCAATGAGAAATTTGTACGAAGGGTGCAAATTGTGTTTAATTATTAATATAATTATGGGAAATACCCAAAAATTTGGGGTAAAGGATATTCGATGCAACATCATATGCCCCGTCGTGCAGCAGGCAGAGAGCGAGAGAGAGCATACCCGCCGGCAACTACGAATGCACCATAGTGCAGTCTCTTATCCGCGGATAAGAGACGCTAGCCCGAGGGTGCCCTGTGCTGATGACCGCTGATCTAAGTCATCATGTATATTCTTACCGACATCAAAGTTCTTATATCACTGCCGTACACTGCCATGTTCATTTTCATCGTCATCTCGTCGTTACCATCATCGTCGTTGTCTTTTTACCGTAATCGTCATGGTCTTATCACCATCCTTTTGTATTCGCTATCGCCTTGTCGTCACTGACGACGTCGTAATTTTTTCGTCGCCATCGCCCCATCGTCCTTTTCGTCACCATCGACGCCAACTTATTCGTCACCTACGCCGTCCTCTTATTCGTCACTGTCGCCATAGCGTTTGTCGTCATCATCTCCGCCATTATCTTTGTGGAGACTATCGCTGTCATTCTCATTACCATTGTCGTGATCGTCTTTTGTTGCAATCGCCGCAATTTTAATTTGTATCATCGCCTCTATTTTACGAGTATTTATCATCGTCACTGTCATCATCATCATCATCATATACTTGCTTATCGTCATCATCCCCATATCTTCTATTTCGTCATTATCGTAAATATACTATTTTTTCGTTGCCCTCATTGTCGTCATAACCATAAACTCTACATTGCGATCATGCAAAATAGCAACTGCATCATCATCATCATCATCATGACCATGACCATGACCATGACCATGACCATGGCCATGTTTCAAATTCAATGTGAGATTAAACTTACAGGCGAAATATTACAGTTTGAAATTGGTGGAGAGACCGTGTTATAATATCGAAGTAGGAGATAATGGTGTGAATATATCAGAATAAAATGTTTCTTTATCTAGTCTACTGTAGATCACCATCGAGTATCGAACAATGAGAGACAGATATTTTAAGCTGGTATTTCTATACCTATACAATAATAATAATAATAATAATAATAATAATAATAATAATAATAATAATAATAATAAAAATCCATCATCCTCGTCATTATTAGCACTTCAATGAACGTTCTACGCCATAATCCCATGCATTCTGGTTGCCACGGCAACGACGCTGCACATCAATATGGCAGCAAGAATAGCAGACTGCATTGCTGTCGCATTATCAATTGATTTCAGTTGGCACCACTGCGCCAATATGCTTGTAATTAAAGTACGATTCGCATGCACTTGAATACGATGAGTAATACCATCGGAATAATAAACTCCCATTCTATACATCATCAACCAAGCAGACAGTGTGGCTTCATTCCCGGTGTATCCTCTGAGACTACAGCTGAACAAAACGGCCTGGTGTAGAATTTCTCAAAGCAATTGAATTTCTGTGTATCTTCACACCAACGTTGCTCTACTATCGCTAAATCACTCTTACCATAAACTTCAAAACATAATTTCTGCATTAAAATATTGCAATATTTACATTTTTCGATCCAGGACACACACTGTGAGATTTATAGTATGTTAATAATTGACTAGATAAAGTTCTTTTATACGAGTAGGCTACTTCGGTTTTCTCTAGAATTATCATTATTCCATTATTTTTGGATTCCCATCCGCTCTTAATACCCTCCTGTAATTCACAACAACTCTATTGTTGTCCTCTTTTCATATCTTACATTTATGTTATTATTTTTGTGAAATTTGGTTTGAAGTTAGATTAGTTGTAATTGTGATAATTAATGATAATGGTAATAATAATAATAACTGTTGTTTTACTATTTTATTATTAGTAGTATAATTTTTGTTTTCTTTGAAGATTCAAACTGTGCATAGTTACAGCACGAATGGCCGTACGGGCTCGTGTGAAGGATCTTGTGTACATCAGTTTGTATAATTTATCATGCATCAATAAATGCACTTATCCGTCCGTCCATCCGTCCACCCAACCATCCATCCATCCATCCATCCATCCATCCATCCATCCATCCATCCATCCATCCATCCATCCATCCATCCATCCATCCATCCATCCATCCATCCATCCATCCATCCATCCATCCATCCATCCATCCATCCATCCATCCATCCATCCATCCATCCATCCATCCATCCATCCATCCATCCATCCATCCATCCATCCATCCATCCATCCATCCATCCATCTATCTATCTATCTATCTATCTATCTATCTATCTATCTATCTATCTATCTATCTATCTATCTATCTATCTATCTATCTATCTATTCTTGTCGGTTTGCCGAGAAAAGACTACAGGGTTAGAGGCATTTCAGTAATTTTGGTACAAAGCTCTAAGCACTTAAAAATATGCATATTTTAATTTAAAACTGTAGAGAATATTACTTATCAGACGTAAAATCAAGCAAACTGAAGCCTGCAATGAAATTTTTTTGTTGAGGTTTGCGCAGATACTAGTTTGGTGAAACAGAGAGAGAATCAGCGTTTATGTTAAATTGTTTGAGAACTATTTCTATGAGTTTCTTTAAGGGGTTAGGTACAGCTTACAGCAGTAAAATTTTTTGAAATATTCGACATTTTTTTCTCCATTATTGTGTATTGTACAATAATGAAAATTGGTATGTTTAAAATGCTATCCTTCTGCTATATGAAAAAAAAAAAAATACAATTTAAAAAAAAAATATATATATATACTTTTTTTCAAAATTCAAAATGTGCCGTTCATTGTGCAGTGATAATGAAGCGTTTCCCTCATAACTCAAACTTATTAACTTTTTCATGTTCTCTCTCTTTTATTTTATTGCTGAAACTCATGTTTACAATATCATACTCTTTTAACTACATTCCTTAATAAATATTTTTTTTTTATTTTGTGTTAGAAGAAAATACTCACATTGCACCATTTTGTAAAATTAATTTATTTTTTATCAGGCAATCTATCAAACATAGAGAAGCGATCTTGCATCATATTGTAAATATGACAGGCATTAATACACACAAGAAATTTCATCACAGAATGTTGGATAGTTTTTGAGTTATGTGGGAAACGCCTCATCAGCCTCATCACTGTATAGTGAACTGAATTTTGAAAAAAAAAAAAAAAAAAAAAAGTAATTTTTTTTTAATTGTAAAAATATTTTTTTCACATAGCAAAAGGACAGTGTTTTACACATACTAATTTTATTATTGTACAAGATACAGTAATGGAGGAAACAATGTTGAATATTTCCAAAATTTTACTGCTGTAAGCTGTACCTAACCCCTAGAAGACATTAAATTCAAATTAAATGCTAATTTAGTTCAATTTATATTTATAATCCATGTTGAATCTTTCGTACACTACGTTTAACACTTGAATGTAAATAATTGATTAAATGGCGATCTTATTCGTGTTAATTATGTAAGCATGTGCGGCTTACAGCTGTTTCGGTGCTACTTGACACCATCCTCAGAGCCTTCTGTGTCTCGGCGCCATCTCAATTTCGCTGCCTGTTGTGTGGTTGCGTTCATGTGATGAAGAGTTGTGTCAAATAATGTGTGTTCTGAATTTATCTGTGTGTTGAGAATTTGATTAGGGTGTGTTTTAGTGTGTCTGTATAATTCATATTGTTCTAGTGTGTACAGTAACATAAATACAGACATGGAAATCCTACACATACAACCCAAAAACCAAAACCTCAACACACTAAAACAATATGAAATATACAGACACACTAAAACACACCCTAAACAAATTCTCAACACATAGATCAATTTCAGAACACACACACTATTTGACACAACTCTTCATCACACGAACGCACCCACACAACAGGTAGCGAAGTTGAGATGGCGCCGATACACACAAGGCCCTGAGGATGGTGTCAAGTAGCACCGAAACAGCTGTAAGCCGCACATGCTTACATAATTAACACGAGTAAGATCGCCATTTAATCAATTATCCCTCCCAGATGTTCACACTTTATATAAAACATGACATTTAACTAGTTTTAACTTTTCCCTATAAAAAAGGAATAGGCATTTAGCCTAAAATCTTAGGTCTAATCATAACCTACAAACATACAAACCCATACAATCATACAATCACTTACACGTTCTAAGAATCTCTATAATCGTTTATGATAGATAAAAGTGTTGTAGATCGAGTATTTAACTTACATTTCCTCTTTCTTTCTCATTACACCAGAGCTCCGCTGCCGCAGTATTATCACATCAAGGAGGCTCCGTAGCTCATAACAGTCATTACCATACCGTACCCTGATGCGTATCGAATTCCTTTGTTCCATAATTTTACGCCCATTTCGTCCCTCCTTCCTTTCTGTATGTCTGTTTCCCTCGTGGATGGGATGGGGCTCGACACACGCCCCGATGGTTTCGCTGCCGACTCTTCCTTACTTTTATCTGTCCACTGAACAAGAAAACGCATTCCGAGTTCCTGGAATACAGCCTCGATCACTGTGACGTCAGAACCGCAGGGGAAGAAAGTCGCTCCCTCGGAAAGAGAGAGAGCAAGAGAGTAGGGGCTAAGTCGTAGTTGCGGGTCCCGAATATTCTGACTTAAAAAACAGTGTTCAAAAAATCAGGGAATTGAAAACATAGTAGTAACAGCGAACAAGGCAGACTTTGTACTTTTTGGTATAGTGGTAACTATGCCTGTCGGTTGAATTCGAGTATCGCGGGTTTAAAGACGGTTGAGAGTAATAGATTTCTAAGGGCGGTAGAATTTCTGGCATAATTTCTGATATACAAAAACAAAGCTATAATCGATGAATGAATGGGGAAGTGGGAGGGGGAAACAATTAAAATGTATGCAAGAACGCATCCTTGCAAGGAAACTGGGGATGAGAAAAACTATCTATGTGAGCTCGAAGCCTGTTGACCACTTGTCCCATTGACAGAAAACAAACCTGTGATTTCCAAGTTTTAGCTTCACGACATGTAAATTTACCTAAACGTTTCTGGTAGGGTTGCCAAGTCTGGGAAATAAAATTACTGGCCATTTTACACACGCAAGTTGGATGAATATAATATAATTTAATACAGAACCTACTATAATAATAATAATAATAATAATAATAATAATAATAATAATAATAATAACAATAATAATAATAATAATTCTTTATTTATACTGGTAGAGTAAAGCCCATAGGGCCTTCTCTTACGTCACAAAGTATACAGGCAGTTAAAATTTAACAAAAAGTTAAAGAACAGAATACTAACATATTACAAAAAAAATAATAGCATAATAAAATCGACACTAAACAAGATGAAAATAATACCATAATAGAAAAAAAGAGAGTAAAATACATTGGAATATAGTAAAAGCAACTCATTTAGTAGCAATGGTTAATATGGGAAACGTAAGGATGAATATAACAAAATGGAATGTAATAAAATAATAATAAAAAAGAAAAAAATACTAAAATTAAATAAAATTTACAATAAAAAGACTATGATAATAAATTCATCGGCTGATAAAGAGAACAGAAAGGAGAAAGGAAGGAAAAGAAATATATAGCCTATATTTTTACAAAACTATCGCAGAGAAAAGGGCTTATAACTGAAAGGAATCTGAATTCAAAAAGTGCAATTTCAATTTATTTTTGAAACTAGACAATGTTCGACATTTTCTGACATGTTGTGGTTGTGTTGTGTTGGTATACGATACGAGCAAAAAAAGAAAAAAGAAAAAGATTATTAATAAATTGAGAAACAATCTTGTTTCAGTGTTCAAAAATGCACTTTTTAAATTTGTATTTGGAGCTTGATACTACAGCCTTAAGAACTTCTTTTTCTTTTCCTATAAAGCGATAAAATTCTACACAATTAAATTTAAGATTTTCCGTAGTACAAAGTTCAGCTTTTACTATTTCAAGAGTTAAACGATTCCTCCCGTTATTCCACAAGATATTCAGGATATTGAATGCACGCTCCACAGAAGAATTGCTTGCAGGAATAGAAAACACGTGTTGAATAACCATTCTTATTTGTGGAGTTTTCTCTGAGGCATACCTATCCTAAAAATATTTACACTCTTTTATAAAACTTGTCAAATGTACATCTTTCACAAAGGAAGAATCCGCGACATTTAACAATCACAGTTCATCATAGAGTATATCTTCATCTACTGGGGGTTCATTTCAAAGTGTGTCATGACGTCACTGTTGTGAGTCAGCGATTTGAAGTGAGTTTAAGCTTTTATGTCAGAGAAGTTGCCTATTAATCAAGGCGTTCAATCTGAACTTGAGAACATATACGGTATAACTTGAACGTTGTAGCAACAGATTGCGGTCTGTAAAGTGTGTGTCCTACCATAACCTCTTTTGAACTGTTTTGCCCCGCAAGTCGTACGCAGGGTATTTGTTGTCATCGGTTGCGTACGGCAACATTCCACAATACAAATCAAATGCTCCGTGTCCATGTTGACCGTCGAAGTTAATGACAACAAATACGTAAGTAATCGTCTTATCCCTCTCCACATATCCGACAAGAAGAAAAAAACTCACCTCAGTAGATGTTTCCAAACAGTACACATTCCTGCCACTACAGGTGTTACCGTACGTATCGGTAAGTACTCTTCAGAATGAACGCCGTACTTGCTAGGCAACTTCTCTGGCACATAGGTATACGCCTTTGCGGAAGTGTAGGAAGAATGAATTCTCTAGGCTCAACGACTAGCCACATGACGGCATACAGCGAGCTATGACACACTTCGAACTGAACACGCAGTAGTTGCAGCCTCAGTTTTTGTCTAATACTTAAAATTTATTATACTTTTGGTGTACAACCATCAAGTATTTACACTGAAGAATACTTAAAAATTCCCATATTATCCTTAGCTGCTCTGAATTAAAGGTTAAAATGCCCCACCAAATATAGAAAAATTCCTTTTTACATATATGATAAAAGCTGTTATCACAAGTTCTCAAACTCATTTAATAAATTACCGGGACAAGTAGGACCGGTAAGAGGTTGACACCGGCCACCGGTCTTATGTTGAGATCCGTCAACATTTCCGGCCGTGCCGATGAAATACCCGCTAGTTGGCAACCCTAATTTCTGGCATACGATTAATTTCGGAATGAATTATATTCTGTATATGAAAGCGTTGTTAAATAAATTCTTGTGCTGCTACCATTATTATCACCACCATTAACATTACCACAACCAACATTACTACCACAAACACACTAAATAACACTAATAATAACGAAAATATTTATGATTTATAACGTCTACATTAGACCTACACTAGTAGAAACAATGAAAGAATTTCGTGTAACTGAAATTGCATTTCGGTTGTCATGTAAATGCTCACGTCATATGCGATATTCAACAATGTGGGCAAGTTCAGTCCTAAATACAAAGGAAGCCGGTATATCATAACCTACTTGGAAGAGTTTATTCTAATGAATGGGGTTGCAAGTTATTAAACAATATATGGGTAACTATTCGCAGGAAGTTAATAAATGGTTAGCATCGGTTCCGGACAATTGGCCACAGAAATTTGGGAACTGGGACAATTGGTCACAGAAAATTGGTAATAGGAACAATTCACCACAAATAGACAACTCGCCACAAATAGACAATTTGCCACAGATAGACAATTTGCCACACTGAGATACAAAGATAAATCTATGACTTCCAGAAGCTCTATATTGTGCGAATGATTACAGAGATTAATAATTGTAAATTCCACTAAGTATGTGAATTGCTATGTACACTTAGCGGCAAAAAGAATGGTCCGACTCTTGGTCGATAGAAATGCTAAGTTCTATCGCGCAGTTCACTCGTGTAAACGTAACCCAGTGCTAAGCATTGCTGTTGTGTCTCTTCATTGAAAGTCATCCGCCTATAATGCAATAAACCTTACGAGCAGTGTGTGGCCCAGTGGTAAGAAGTCTGATATCCGTGCCAGAGGTTGTGAGTTCGCCTCCTGGTACGGTAAAATTATTATTATTTTTTTATTTTAACTTTTACTTAATTTATTAGTTTAAATGTGAAATGGCATTTGTTAACAAACTTCGTTATGCCTGCCTTTTAAAAATATTATTGGCCATCACCTGTGGGCTATTAGTAGGTGAGACCTGGTCTGTATAAACAAAAATTCTTGTTTCACATCCTAAAAAACGGACACATATCAAATACAAATAAATAATTAAATTAACAAAAACAAACAATGTGTTAATATATTAACAAAACAAGGCTGTGGTGGGGACTACTATCTCGTCCACAAACCACCTGCGTCAACATCTGCCCTCATTATGCGCGGCATGAAGTCCACAAAATTATGGAACAGATCTAAATTCTTGGCCATCTTCTCCCACGCATCTAGAACTCTGTCCCACAATTCCTCAGGTGTCCGAACGGGTGGCTGTTCTGCCCAATTAGAGCGTAGGATCCTTTTGACTGCAGCCCATATTTTTTGAAACGGATTCATATCTGGTGAATTTGGAGGCCAGTCGACTGGGTCGACATCACGCCTCCTCGTAAACCATCTTTGAATCCGGTTGGCGGTGTGTAGTCTATCGGATGATTATTCTGCTGGAAGAAAAGTGTTCCTTCTGGATATCTTTTTCGGGCGGAAGGGATCATTACATTTGCCAAAATGTGTTCGTAGACTTCTGCCGTAAACAGACCGTGGATGCGTTCCAGAAGTCCTGCCCCATCGTATGACATCCACCCCCAACACGCGACCCTCACGCGAAGCGTATCGGTGGTCATTCCTACAATCAACTAGGGCAGTACTATCATTGCTATTGGAGACAATTACCTCGTCGGAGAAAATGACATTTCTCCAATCAAAGTCCTGTCGCAGAGTAGCATACACAGAATGTTACTGGAGACAATTACCTGGTCGGAGAAAATGACATTTCTCCAATCGAAATCCTGTCGGAGAGTAGCATACGCAGAATAACCTATGCGAACCAGGGAAATGAGTTATTGTTTCTGTGCCATCTTCAAGCGTAATGACGAGACAGAACGTTATATTAACAGATAGCAGTATTACTTGAAAGAGAGAGGGAGGTTTATTATTTATTAGAGTTTGGGCATATTCTAAGATATATCGCCACATAATTATAGCTTTGCGAGACACATATGATGGCAATTTTGTAATAAAAAAAAGAAGATTGGGGGAGATTCGAACCTTGAGCTACTACTACTAACTTGTTCAATATACCAATGCCGTAATAACTTACGCTACTGTAACTGTTTATATCGCTTCGGCATAATACAAGGTTTTCCAGTTCATATTCGCTCCGGTTGATTTTGTATTTATCAATTTTATTACTATTTCAGTCTTCAAGGGCCTTGATATATCTAGAATCAACCCGCCATTCGATTTTATTACATATTTAAGCCTCTTAAACAAAATACAGCAAATTTAAATGGTTTAATTATGTGTTACCTAGTGAACTACAGCGTTGACGAGACGAGCATGCGCAATGTATGTCTCTGGAACTTAGAAATTGTCGGCCGGCCCATTCTTATTGCCGCTAAGTGTACATGTAAATTTGGCTTCAAAAATGTCCTTCTAGGTTGAGGTCTACAGCTCTCAAGTACCGGACGACGATACCTTCTCCTTGTACTGCGGGTATTCTTCAACTATACGTGATATTCGTCTGTCCATGTCGATGTACATACTTCCGCTTCTTTTTGGTAGGAGAATGACCACCTTCCAATCTCTCTATGTACCTGTGGGCTATAACGTTCAGTTCGTCAATATTCCTTGGTTCAGGTGGTAGGTGCAGCTTCCTGGCACGATGCACAGTTTTTTTAATAGATGGTTTCTCCGGTAGATTCACATTGGCTTCGCTTGCAATACGCTGTAATTCATTTTCAATATTGACAGACGTTGGTTCTCGGGAAGTCTCCGCCCTTGCCTTTATGTTCTCTACAAATTCCTTTGCCTTAATCCTTCTCCAGTCTGCAGAATGATTCTTGTGTTCAGACGGTTCTTTGACGACACTGCTTCCATCTTCTGATAACGTGATTGTTGCATTAAACCCGCCACGCATGTCACAGCGCCAAACAACTCCATTCTTATTTTCTCTAAGTCTCGTGTACATGTAGCCAAGATATATTAATTTGTCAGAGCCTCTTTCTCATTTTGTGAAGCGAATTTTTTCCATCATAATTCCGAATTAATGTACAGCTTCTGGATTTGTCTTTGTTATCATAGAAATATATTATAAATTGTTGCGAATTTGAGTATTGCCTTGAATTTTATTGTGTGGCTAATTGTCTTTGATACGAATTTCAATTATGTGGCGAGTTCCCTCTGTGACCAATTTTTTGTGACGAGTTGTCCCCAACCCGGTTAGCATTACTCACATGCAACTGGATACAACAATTTCTTTATAGGCATTACATGCTATATCATTGGCACTTCCTCAACCCCCTGTCACTTTTTTATTTAGGAGTTTTCTGCACTACAGTAGAGTTTTCCTACAACTTATTCGTTTATTGGTGGATAACTTTTATATTAATAATTTATTTTATTCATATATAATTATGGCATTTAATTTAGTGATATGTTATTCGAATTTAATGGTATCTGGTTTTCAAGAAATGAATTTAATTCATATATTATTATTTATATGAGAAATTCTCCCCCCCCCCTTAAGTTCCTAATCTAAGTGTCTTCTTCGGTCTACCCTCACAATGCATACTTCTTTGGAACCCATCCATCCCTTGTTCCTTTTGTCTTCCCTGAGCTACCAAGGCATTGGCTCGAGATATGTCAAAAACTACAAACGTATTTATTATTTAGTAAAGTAAACCTATATGGTTACCAATTATTTATAAAGTAAAACTATAAAATCACTAATTATTTTGTAAAGTGAAATTATATGTTTACCAATTATTTATAAAGTAAAAGTATAAAATCACTAATTACTTTGTAAAGTAAAACTATATGGTTACCAATTATTTATAAAGTGAAACTATAAAATCACTAATTATTTTGTAAAGCAAAACTATATGTTTTTCCAATTATTTATAAAGTAAAACTATAAAATCACTAATTATTTAGTGAAGTAAAACTGTAAATTTACTCATTATTTAGCAAATTAAACTATAAAATCACTAATTGTTTAGTGAAGTAAAATTATAAATTTACTATTTATAATAATACTCATAATAAATAATAACAATAATAATAATAATAATAATAATAATAATAATAATAATAAGCCCATAAAATCCCTTAATGGCAAGGGCCTCCTACTTATGTTGCTTACCACTAGGTTGTTTACTCACATGGAGAGTCAGTCCATGTGAGTTTGGGTAGTTTTTCTAGATGTATAAAGTCTTAGTTACCTAATCACTTCCTGAGCTAATTCTCGTGTATTCTAATACAATTTATAATACTATATACTACCAATCTTACTAATTATTTAGTAAAGTAAAATTATAAAATCACTAATTATTTCGTAAAGTAAAACTATATGATTACTAATTATTTAGTATAACAAATCTATAAATTTACTAATTATATAGTAAATTAGAACTAGGTATTTTCTAATAATTTAGTAAAGTAAAAATATGAACTTACTAATTATGTAGTAGATATTAAATATTGACCCAATTTTAGAGAACATTCGAAATTATAGACAGAAATAGAAATCTCATACACTCAGGATGCCTAGAACAAGGATACCACGCCAATCATTAAGTTACCGCCCTTTAGGAACAAGATCTTTGGACCGTCCGGACGCGTCCGCTGAAACGATAGAGTAGAGTATAGAGTGAGACCTTAACAGACCACCAGGCTTGATTCGTGGGAAGAAGAAGAAGAAGAAGAAGAAGAAGAAGAAGAAGAAGGATTATGTAATAAAGTAAAACAGACACAATATATTACGAAGTCGGATGATAATGCCAATGACTATACAAAGATTGAAAGATGTGATAGGGAAAAAAATAAGTAAGAGATGCTTACGGATTAGGTGCAAGAGAGGAGGAAGACGCGAAGAACAAAAAGGGAAACGAAAATAGTATTTATATGTTACAAAGTTCATGTATACCTTATTTTATTTCAAGGAGTGCAGTTCGGTGGCTTATTTGAACACCGAACTGCACTCCTTGAAATAAAATAAAGTATATGCCTTTACGTATCTATCAATCTTCTTAAAGTATCCAGCTGTTTGCTGACAACATAAAGTCCACTATAGTCCACTGTAGTCTATTCAGTTGTTGTTTTTCACGAGAAATGAGGGGTATTTTGATCGGTGTTCACTATAGATTACTGTTGCTAGTAGCCAGAGTTGGGGTGTAGTCAATATATACTACAGGGCTGTGTCTTCTGCAACTGGTACTAATGATTTTAGTTTACTTCTTTTGTGGTTTATGGATGGACAGTATAGAAGAATACTTGTTGTTTAAGCTTACAAGTAACAAAGAGGTACCCACAGAAGCTCCATTAACACCAACGCAGTCCCACTATATTTTTCACTGCTTATGATTCAAGGAGTCCCTCAATGTAAAACTCTCCGGAGGTAAAATATTTCCTCAATCGGATCTCTGGGTAGGGACTGCGCTAAGAGATGCCAAGAATCGTACTAAAGTACTTTACGTATCTATAAAATTATTCATTTTATTCCAATAATTTTCTAAGCTTTCCATTAATATATGTTTCGCATAGTGTTAAATGAAGTTAATAATATTCCGAAATTCTAAGAGAAACATGCAGCTTAGAAAAATAAGATGACTAAATCAGCAATGCTTGGGAAAAGCGGCATAAGTCAGTTTCCACAAAAACTTTTTATTAATTTACTGACAACTTACGGAACATCTGCACGTTTGGGAAAAGAGACATAAGTATTTCTCCCATTAAAATAATTCATACAGAAGAAAACCAAATCAACATAAACCAGTGTGAAGACAGTTTTTTCCTTCTCTTGTAAAATTAACATTTTTGACTTGTGCCACTTTTCCCGAGCACTACAGAAATATAAGTCTACAGCTGTGTCTCCATGGAAAGAACCTTTAAAGTTTCATATCTCTACGGATATTAAGAAAACTATATTCTTTTGTTTCGGAATAACCATAATGGTCGAATATTTTCGAGATAACACGTGATCAACACCTTTGTAAATACAAAAGCAATATAATTCTCTTTTCTTTCTTTTTCTAAAGAGTAATTTCAAACGCACTTCAGTCTTCTTGTGATTTCATCTCGAGAATAAGAATAAGAAAAAGGGTTTGTAAGGGACATTGAACTTCCTCCAACCCATCATTTCATCTGTTTTCTCAAAAGAATGACGAGAAAAAAAGAGGGTAAAAAAACTTAAATGCTTTCTTTTTGATGTAGAATGTTATCAGTTCCTTCTGAAAGGACAGAAGGAATAATCTATCTGCAAATACATCTCCGCTGAATTTATTTTCGCTCTTAACAGAAGAACAAAGGTACCAAATGTTTTGTTCCTTTGTCACTACCACCAGCTCTTCATTTTCTCCCTTCTGCTTTGTCACGGCGTTATTCCATTAAGGGGAGGAAAGAAAGTAGAAGGTGAAAAGGCGTAACTCATTGTTCAATGAGGAAATTAAATTATATCTCCAGTTCGCAATGCAGAATCTTCAAGTATGCACTCCGAGACATGCAAATGTATACTTACTCCACTTCTTCTTTTATCTGCTGTTTTTTCCAAACTTAGTACTCAGTATTTCTATTCGCTGTTACGTTACAGAACACAATTTAACGTTCATAAATGCAGGGGTGTACCTGAAGTAATGTGACAAATGGAGCAGCTGAGATCGACTACGAAAGTTTCTTTACATGATCGTGATATCGGCTTGATACCTTAAAATTGTACACAAAAACATATAGTGAAATATAATTAACATTTACTGTGCGGCCAAGAGGCGAGTCGTACCGGAAGCAGATCGTTACTGTAGGTTTGTTGTCATCAATTTGTGGTTAAATTACAGACTTACCAACTTCCGTGCAAAATTTGCAAGTCACCCACAATTATCTCACGACTTCCGCTCTTCCGCATTGACACGCTAGTCTCCGGAATTTAGAGGTAATCGTGCAACTTTCCTACTCAATGTCATAATTTCCTCATCATCATCATTATTATTATTATTATTATTATTATTACTTACTTACTTGAAATTTGCTTCTACAGAATCCCGAGGTCCATTGCTGCCCTCACATAAGCCCGCCATCGGTACTTATCCTAAGCAAAAATTAATCCAGTTCCTAACATCATATCTAACTCCCTTAAATCCAATCCTGGCGAGAGGATCGTTTTGGTACCTGTCAGCTATAAATGGTGCTCATTTTGAAGTGCACTACTCTATACAATGCAGGAGCAAAACTCTCTGGTATTACCGTATAGTTAACACAGTGAAAGCTCAGATAAAATACCTTGATATATGACATGATATGATATATATTTCTTCACAGCACTTCTTTACATGTAATGGTGTACCTCACATTTCTGTATCCGGTGCCACCATTAACATATTATTACAATAACACATTATTTGCAGTACACGTCTACACAAATACTCCCAATTACACTATGTACCTTTTTTGTTCCTTGGTCAATCTCCCCTACATTTCAATTGATATTCTCCATTTGTTCATTAATCCTAATATATCTAATATTGTATACTCCTTTCACACCCCCCCCCTTTTCCTCTAACTACTATTCACTAAAATCTCAATTCCAATTTTTCTCTATAAATTATCATATTGAATTATTTGTCCTATTTGTTCTTTGACCTTTTATTCACTTACTGTTCCAACGTTCAAATGTTAGTACTAATTTTATGCTGTCACTTGTTCACTTCTCTTAACCCTTTCTCACTATTTTCACTCATTCCTATTTGCGCTCACTTCCACTTTCTCACTATTCTGCTTACACCTACTCCATTGTCACTATTCTCACTTTCTATAAATACTTATATTTTATTCTGCACATCTGCTTATACACTTTCTCTCTCCCCTATACTCCTCGATCTTTTCCACTTTCACTTTACTTGCACTTTTTGATCACATCCTCAATTTTTTTTACACAAATGTGTCTGCTAAATCCTCAACTGTCGCAAGTTCTGACCTTTCATTACTGTTCGTCTCTGCCTTATTTCTGTCTTTGTCTTTCTTTCTATTTATTTCTTCTTCTATTCCTCTTTTATTTTTCCCCCCACTCTTTCACTTTCACATACTAGATTTCCACTTACACTTGCACCCTTATTCTTTACACTATTTTCTTCCATATCACTATCACTTCCCGGCTCTTGGTTTCTCTTTTTATTACCCCTCGCCTTTTTTCTAGCGCCCGTGTTGTTTGTTCCGTTATTGTCAGCATTGCTTCTGGAGTGCGCTAACCTTACCGCCATCGTATGGAGATTAGGAATCCGCTTACGCTGCACGATCACGTTACTGTTTTCTTCTCCTTGCTGTGTCACCATCTTTACACTTCCTCGTACGTCAATATGTGGGTTCCTGAACTCATTACTAATCACTCCTGTTACCATGTGTTTATCTGCGGCAATCACTTGTTCCGTCCTTGGAGTTGGGATGATTTTCTTCTGCTCCTTCCCTCCGCTTATGTAGCTAACGTCGACTCTCTGCTGCCTTCTCGTCGCTTCCCTCTGCAAAGTTGAAATATGTCCACTGTCATCTTTCGTTCTTCTCGTTAGTCCAAATTCTGGATGATCTTCATTCCTCAGGCAAAACTCTAGATCATACCATTTTCCGTTCACTTTCAGTTTATCCTCGTAAATTTGAGCAAAGTGACCATTCGCCCTCGCTGCTTTCATATAAGGTAGTAGCCGTTTTCTTCTATTTCTTACTTCAAATGGCATATCTGTTTCCACTCTCACTCCTGAACCACAGAGCCGTCCTAGGTTATTCAGAATAGCTTCCCTTATTTTTGTATTCACAAAGCTCAAGAAGATAGGTCTTTTGGTCCCGTTCCCTAACCTGTACGTATGGTCGACATGTTCTTCTCTCAACTCGATATTAAAGATCACTTCACATAAATCTCTCACTTTCTCAAAGGTATCCATCTCTTTTACCCGGCCCCTTTCTTCGACCCCGAAAATTATTAAGTTATTTTTCCTCATCTTGAGATCGTAGTCATTCATTTTCTTCTTTAATTTGTTATTCTCTGTTATCACCTCTTCTATCTTTTCACTGATGTTTTCTACCTTTAGTCTTAAGTTTTCTAAAGCCTGATTCTTCATATCTACTTCTACTTGATTCAAGCCTGCCATATTATTCCTTTCCTCTCTACTTAATTCACTTACTTTATCATTTCCTGATGTCTCTTTCTGTAACCACTGTTCCATCTTCTCTTACTGTATTCTTCGCTTCTTCCTCAGGCCAATAGCCTTTATACTGTGTTAGCGAGTTGCGCACACGCGACTGCTCTCTCCGGCGTTCTGCTGTAAACTCATACCTTGATATATGAAAAACTAGAGAGAGAAAATCAACTTTGTCCTGACTTAAATTCTAATGACGTCAACACTTAAGAGGAAATTAAAATTCTTACTATTAATGTCCTAAGGAGCACGACAGAGGCATTCATTTCGATACCTTAAGTCTATGTTTTATTATACGAGCCTAAAATGTATGACGCCAATTACTTTTTGTGGACGTAGAATTAATTAAGCGGGGGTTTTGTGTGGCCGTTGACGAACATTTTGGTTCTTGCGACCTTACAAGAAGAGCAATGCAGATAAGAGTCTGTGCGGGCAGCAGTAATTCCTGGAGCATATTGGCTCTCCTGTTTATACTCGTACGTCTGTTTTGCTCAGCACGGAGCTAAAAGATCAAATTCCCAGAAGGCGCATTAGCTCGCACTGACACTTTACTTACACTACAAGCGACAGTGTTTGTCATTCCGAATTTTGAATTAATCCCAGCGCGCCTGGTGGGAGATAAGGTAATTAATGAACAAGCCGCGGGTCAAACTGGGGGCCTTGATAAGACGGACGAGCCGGAACACGTCTCCAGGGGGCCATGGATCTCGCGTTTGGCAGCGCACGTGAGTAGAGGGCCTTGTTACTATAGGACGGAATTCGATGCCCGGCCTACATGTCCTTCTTATTAATAGATTTCACATTTTAGGTTTCGAAATTTAGATTTTAGGTGTCTAAAATAGAATTAACAAAACTATCAAATAAGCTTTAAAAAATTTGAAATGGGCTCTAAAATTAATATCGAAAACGATCTTTCATAGGGTGACCAGACGTCCTCTTTTATCCGGACATGTCCTCCTTTTTAGGACTATGTCTGGGGTCCAGGCGGATTTTAAAAAAATCAAGAAATGTCCTACTTTTTGTAACATGAATGCCTGATATTTTGAAATGATCTGATTTGACGCCTTTTTCAAGTATCTTTCCTATAGGTGGCAGCAGCATCGACGGAATATTGAACTAAGTTTATAACTAATTGATTAACTAGCGGACTTACTCGTGTTAATTATGTAAGTTCATGGAAATCCTACACATACAATCCAAGAACCAAAAACTCAACACACTAGAACAATACGAAATATACAAACACACTAAAACACACCCCGATCAAATTCTCAACACACAGATCAATATCAGTACACACACACACTATTTCACTCCACTTTTCAACACCTTTCAACAATCAAACGCACCCACATAACAGGCAGAGAAGTTCGAGATGACGCCGAGATCTAGGAGGCTCTGAGGATGGTGTGATGAAGCACCGAAACAGCTATAAGCAGCACAAACTTACATAATTAATACGAGTAAGTCCGCTAGTTAATCAATTACTTATATTCAAGTATTAAAAGTAGTGTACGCAAGTTTCAAAATGGATTGTTTATAAATTTAATTTTGTGTTGAGGATTTGTTGGGGATGTGTTTTTGTGTGTCTGTATATTTTGTGTTGATCTAGTGTGTTTACTTTCTGGTTTTTCGGTTGGATTTAAGAACACATACTACTTGACTCCACACTACACAACACAAGCGCACCCCCCAGCAAAACAAATTAAAAAACGAAACATTTAATGACCTTACTAGTTCTGAAGATGGCTCCAAAGGTGAAACTAGTCAATTTGGTATTTATAAACTTAGTTTAATATTAACACGTGAAAGTAATCACCTTATTATATTCCTCACTGATATAGTATTAAAAGTTGTGTAATCAAAATATAAAAATAAATAAATATGTACCAAGCGGCAATGAAATGTCCGAAGAATGGACTTTAGTTATTCTATGCTAAAACAAATGCTTCTGTTGTTATGATGCCACATTGTAGCTTTGAAAATAAACAGACATTTGCTAGCAGTTTAACTTGATAGTTGGGATGAATCCTCATTTCTTGTTTTATTTTTTTTCAAAAGTCCTATTATTTTAATGAAAATATTATATAGGGTTTTATTAGTGTTGTGGGATTTAAACGATTAATAGATTAGATTAATCGATCAATTTCAGTTGTAAGATTAAACGATCAAAATATTTACTCGATTAATCGAGTCGATTAAAATTAATCGATTGTATTGATATTAATTATTATTTCTTTAATACAAAATCATACTAAAAATTCCGTCAATACTTCTCTCTCGGAAATTGTTTAATTAAAAGCACAATAGTACTGTTATTTTATAACTGTAAACCAGGTAGCGTAGGGAAAGTCTTTGCACAAACACTTCAGAAAAAATGGAGGTGGAGATATGAGGACCTAGTTTACCTGTGTTGAAAATTGAAACAATGCGAAAGCCTTATTAAATTGTATGGTTTTCCAAGAAAACTTCCACCTTGTTGTCAGCTCATCATCCTAACATATTAAATACATACTATTCTGAGATTCGTCCCCCTCATCCCTTATAAAATAGCCATATCTACACTGTGTGCAAGTGAGAGCGTAACTACCTTCTTCTCTTTCTAAAATCTGGTAATTCGATTACAATAGGGGCCAGTCTTCTGTTTCGACCGCTATAGTTTTGCAGTTGCAGTTTCTGTACTGACTTTCTGTATGAAGGTTGCGTTTTTAGTTTGATAAAAGAAAAAAAACAGTTTTCTATGGTTTGTGAGAAGTGTAAACTCCATTTTATCATATGAGAATTTGAGAGGTAAACTCGATGAAACGTTTGAATTTAAATTGAACGATCGTAGAGAAGTGCTTGACAGAAAAAGAGTTTTTTCGTGTTTAGTGATGCAGGAAACATTGTTACTAAACGTAGAGCGGCACTTAATTCGGAGCATGTGAATGCACTCACATGTTTAAAACCATGGATGAAGCAGTATTAACTAGGCGAGTCTTCATACTTTTCGTTATTTATGTTAGTCTCAAAAATTCCCGGAGAAATTGATACAATAAATTACAAAGTCTCATAATAAATATGTTAGTAAGTAATTAAAATAGTTGTTTTGTAATATAACGATATAATATATAAAGATTATCAACATTTAATGCTTATGGTTATCACCGAACACACGTTAAATTTAGCAATAATTATGTATTACAGTATGGTAAAACATTTTTCAAATCAATCAAAACTCGTTTAATCTGTCTCAATACTTAAGCGATTAAATGTTTTGATCGACCAACAGCACAAATTTTTATAATTTCAATCGTAGTAATAGGTGTTTCAGTAACTAAATTTCGGTTATATCTGTAATAATATGCAATAAAGATTTAAACTTTTACATCACCACATGTGTCATAGTGGATGTGTGTCGAGATCTAGCCACACCGGACGAAGTAAAATCGGTTTGATATGGCGACGTGTTTGGAAAGTTCATCAAACAGTGAAGGTTTTCGATTCTTGTAGTAAAAGGCCATACAACGACAAAATTTCTCGGAATAATTCTGGGGGCTTATTGTGCGGATGTCATAAGCTTTCATAGCGTGTCAACACGGTATCTCATATGTTTAATACTGTAGTACGAACTTCATTATCCGAGAATGATCGCTAAAGAAGACTCAACAGCCGCAATGCTTTCGCAGACAGCTTTATCAAAGAAGGTCGACGTCGACGTTGGACCATTCATCAGGGTCCTTACACAGTGAGTGTGCTAAACAACTGCGTCCATCACATTATTCGTGACATCCACCGGCGGCACATGAACACTGGGATGACAACAAAGCTTTGCACATGCGATTGACTTCGGCACATTCAAAGCGTTATTAAAAGGAAGGCACAACGTTTCTGAACTTGATTACCGCCGAAGGAAAATTGGTCTATCACTAAGCATCTGAGTCCAGGGTGTAATCTATTAAAATGAGGCATATTGTATAATCTAAAAAGAATAATTTCAAAGGCTACAAGTCTTGCGGGAAGGTAATGTTAAAAATATTCTAGAGGCGAACAGTATAATATTGATTTTCAAGTTCCTGGATTCCAACAAGCAATTCAGAACGCGTTGCAATACCAAAAATCTTTCGACATATACGCCAGTTGAGTACGCTCCCATAACTAGCTCGGGATTTTATGTTATTGGAACGTTTCTTGAATTACTCATAGCCTTTCTGAGTTTCTTCTCATACTAAAATTATATTCATCTTCCGAACGTAATTCGTGACAAATACAGCCCGGATGTTTGGCAAAATGCCTTTTTTTTTTTTACTGGGTGGAAGTAAATCATTCTTTGCACGCGCACGCGCACGCACACGCACACGCACACAAACACAAACACAAACACAAACACAAACACACACACACATATATATATATATATATAAATGTGATTTGGAGTAAACCAAAAAAGTGATAGGGCCAATTTTTATTTTGCCTACTTTACCTCTTTAAGGAAATATCACTTTTGTCGACGTCGTACAAAATTTTGTCCAATATTCCTTTGGGAAGATTAACTCCGTACGTAGATGAAAATATTGGGACATCAGTGCGGCTTTAGGTGTAATAGATCGACTATTGATCAGATTTTATGTATTCAAAAAATATTCGAGAAAAAAATGAGAGTATAAAGATACTGTATATCAGTTATTCATAGATTTCAAAAAGGCATATGACTCGGTTAAGAGAGAAGTTTTATATAATATTCTTATTGAATTTGGTATTCCCAAGAAACTAGTTCGATTAATTAAAATGTGTCTCAATGAAACTTACAGCAGAGTCCGTATAGGCCAATTTCTATCTGATGCTTTTCCAATTACTGCGGGCTAAAGCAAAGAGATGCACTACAGGGTTTGGAACTGAAAGGGTTACATTAGCTTCTTATGATGCGTAGGCCCAATAATCCTAGACACACACACACACAAAAAGACTGGCTTCCATACGCAAAATCCTTTTCGGTTACTTCCGTGAGAGCTTATGTTTACACGTGAACGAATTTGTTAATGCACGATTTCGCTAAGATAATTAGGTACCAAAATAAACAACCTTTCGTTAGTTATGTGAACCAGGTCCTGTCCGAAGTGGACTTGGACAAATTCAGGAGATCGGACATTTTTTGTGTCTAAGACTGTACAAGCGCAGTCAAAGAATTTCATGTTAACTTTCCACAGGAAATATGGGACACTGTCATCGCGGCGTGTATGATTATAAAGAATTAAACAAAGTACCAGTAACAGTATACCGTTTAACTTTCTACACTATGCACCAATAATAATGTAGCAGTTAACTTATTTCAGCCAGTGGGTGCATCAGGCGGTCTTGCGTTTGTCTTCTCATCCGGAGTTACGCTCGGGCGTGGGTTCGATTCCCGGTTAAGCTGATTACCCGGTTTGTTTTTTAACGAGGTTTTACCCAATCCGTAAGGCGAATTTAATGAAATCTACGTATGTCAAATCTTCGCTCTGATCTCGCATAAAGTAGCCTACATGTTTAAATGCATATTTCATCGAATTTTTTATCACAGCCTGTACTCTACAATTTGTAGATAGCAATGAGTAACTGAGCCAGAGATATTGAATGAATTATTCTTCTGGAAATACAAAACGTAACGCGAAGGAACAAAACGAAAGCAGAGAATAACTATATAAAAACACGTCGACTAACAGAACAGTTTGATGTTCGTGATGATGTGAAAACTTATGATTGAAAAATGAAATAATACTAGTATGACATAAGGGATAACACAACATCAGCTAGCATTCAATGAATGCAAAAGAACTAGTGAAAAGAACAAGTACTGCAATGATATTGATAAATGGTAAAGCAACTAGATGATTGTGATTGAGAATATTGGATAGCCAAGGGAAGTGATTGATGTCAAAATGCTGATAGTGACTTCTCTCATCCACTCGAATTTTCAAATGTGGAAAATCCTTTGAGCATTTGTCGCTCTTGCTTACCAACTGCAATCGAGAACGCTCTTTTCGACAAATTGAAAAGAATTAAAAATGAATAAGGAGCACCATTTGGTAATACAGATTGAACAGTCTCACTCTAATGGATATTGGACATGAACTTCTGCTTGAATTAGACATTTGCAGAGTCATCTACAAATTTCTTATGTTAAATCCATAAAAATTGTCTTCTATCATCAACATTATCCCTCCAAGTATTAGGCCATGTGGCTCGTTAGGTCACAAAGAAGATTGTCCTCCAGCGTTTCTTGGGACGTCCCAGTGATCTCTTTCCTTGAGGGAGATAACGAAGCATAGCTCCTGGGATTCTGTGCGATGACATCCGTTGTAGGTGACGTATCCAGTTGGCCTGGTAATTTTGTATATAGTGGAGAATTGCCTTTAATCCAAGTTCTTCCATTACTTCCCCTTTTCGTTTATGGTCCTATCTTGTATATCCTGCTGTATATCGCATAAATCGTATCTCATTAGTTGTTATTTTTTAAATTGCAGCAATGTTACTTTTGACATTTGGCATTGGTACATCACAATTATAGAAGCTGAAAGCTGGGAGAGGGGCGGCAGACATTTTTATACTGACTACTTAAATGTCCATCCATGATTCTCTAACAATATTTATATTAGATAATGGATTTCAATCTGAACCAGAAAAAAATGTGTATTTGTTACAAGCATGTGTAAGTTACAGTACGTTTGTCAAAATTATGTCAGACTAGAACCGCCTCTCAACCGGTAGTATAGCAAATCAGAATAATGGATTATTCCACAGTAAGGTCCGAAAGTCTTGTCACCCCCCCTCCCTTATTTTTATGTTGATGTGCATCCATTTTGAACATGTCATAGCAGATTTCCTGAATGCCTCCCTAACAGCTTGGCTTCAAGTCTTCAATTGTCTGGTATCGATGTTTCGAGACATGCTGCTTAATTATTCCCCAAAGGGAAATCACACCTCCTTTGCTGCGGAGAATTTCACACAGGACATGGCGCCGCATCATTTTGTGCCGCGACAATGATGGCGCCCATACTGATGTTCTGGATCACTAAACAAGCTGGAACGTGAAGTATCAACCATTGTCACACAACTGCTATGACATGTTCAAAATGGATGCACATCAACAATCAAACAAAGGAGGGTGACAAGACTTTCGGACCTTACTGTACTGTTAATGTAAATGATTTCGTATTCCCAATAAAATAGTGTCGTAATTCCAAAATTGTGATTAGTAAAGATGTGCTATTTCCTAGAGAAATATTGCTGTAAAAATATTTTGTTATTAGAATTTCACACCTTCAACTAGTAAAACAGCGTTGGAAATAATTTGGGAACGTAATATGTAATTTTAGACATAGGACAGAATTTTACTGAGGGTACGATTTATAGTTAGGGTGACACAGACTTCCTCTTTTGTCCGGGGTCCGGGCGGATTTAAAAAAAAAAATCAAGAAATGTCCTCCTTTTCGTAACTTCTATGGCCTGATATTTTGAAATTATCTGAATTGACGCCTTTTTCCAGTAATTTTCCTTCAGGTGGCAGCAGCATTGACAGAATATGCCCTTTGCCAACGGTCATAACTCTCTTTGCACACAAAGTAATATTAAATTCACATTTTGTGCTGTCTTTTTTTTTATATTTTGATAATAATTATAGTTCCTTTGGCTTTCATATGTAGTTAACTGTAAAATCATTTTATATTATTAAGTTTGATCATAAGTATACTGTAATAAAATACATATTGACATATTTTTGAGTATAATATAGGCCTCTTTTCTGGCGATGTGAATCTGATCACCATATTTATAGCTTAATATTTATGTGAATTATTATAAATTTTTGGGGCCCCTCTATAATATTATGCTACAGGTCCCGCTCTAGATTAATCGCAAATGAAGTAACACATTCCCGGGCTTAAAAGTGAAAGGTTTAGTGAAAAGGGAAAATAGTATTCTACAGAAGAATTGGACCAAAGGAGGCATACTCCATGTAGTATAGAGCACTAAGTACGTAATACAATGTTAAAATTGAAATATACCGTCTATACTTATCTAGTATTATATGATTAATTATAACATAAACGTTTTCGACACTAATGTGCCATTTTCAAATGTATGAAAATTTGCCTAATTACATATTCAAATAGGTGCACATGAACTGTGTGAATGAAACATATAATGTGTACCCTGGTGATCTCATGTCACATATAAGACAATCTGTTTGTAGATAATTAATGATTAAAAAGTAATTAAAAACACACACTTATTACTAACATTTAAAATTTGTTTTTCTGCTGCAATTTTCCATCAGTTTGTGGAACACTGGGGTTATCTTGACGTATTATGTGGTCAAATGCAGTTATTCATTTACTTGAAATGTTGTAACCTTACACTAAGATATTAACTATTAAAATATTAAAATCCTTTATGTTGATTCATTGCACCAAGGTTCCTTGTTTTTTGTTCACTTTCACATGTTGGAGCACTTTACCATGATCGAATGTGGTGCGTAATATAAGTTACAGTGATACCTGGTTATTGTTTTCCTTTGGTTTGTTGTGGCTGGGTTATTACCAGACATCGGATTCTAGGGCAAATGCCTATTTTGTTTCTTTAGGAGAAAAGTAAAAATAATTATTAATATTTGTGTTTCATGGAAATTGAAAGGTATTCAAAGAGTTTTATAGTGCCCTAAAATGCCCTAAAACGGTTATTAGAGCCTAATTTGTTAATATTCGCCTAAAAATGCCTAACTCACTGTAAAGTTTCGCATTTTACTCTTACTTTTTATAATTTATACATGCATTCACTGCGAAATTTAAGGCATTTAAAAAGTGGAAAGTTTGCTTCACACCGGCCATGAAACCACTGATAAAGGAAACAAAATGTTTTGAATCTCACGACACTCGCAATAGATTTCACCGAATTTAACATGTTTGGAGGCATAAATGCCGACAAAGAACCATCCTTAGTTTTGAAGCAGGCAACAATCACAACATGTGCTGCTACCGATTCAGAGATATACTATACTATAAAAATGGCTGTTTTCGGTCTGAAACCGATTAGCTGTACTGCCCTTCAGAGTGTCATAAAATCACAATTTTTGGAGAAAGAGTGTTTTTGAAATATTTATGAAAAGTCGTAAAATTGCGAATTAGTAGGGTAAACCGTTACAAAATATTTAAAAGAATGGCCCTCCTAGTGTTAACACTACCAGGAAATGCAACAATAAGTGGAACTTTGTATTTTTGTCCAATTGAATCTCAATAACAACGGTTCATTTGAATGCTCGTTAACAGTTGCTCTTTCCCTCACCTTATTTGTGTTGAGAAGTTTTGAGCGGTAGGACGTTTTCCTGTGAAGTTTAACGCGATAATGCCGAAAAATGTAAGTGCAAAATCTACATTGATCCGGCAATGGCTAACAGAATATTCAGAATTCACTTATGATGGAAAAATAATATTCTGCAAGATTTGTAGCAAACAGGTATGTAACAATAGTTGAAATATATAAATTCTATTAATTTTAATGAGTAGGCCTATAATATTTATACATTGACTGAGCTATCCTGAGGTATAATTCTTTTTAAGACCACTACACTTTAACCTTTTAAATTCCGATAGTTAAAGTATTTGCAGGTCATTAAAATTTTGATTGTTCGAACCCACTAACTTTGTGATAGAAATACGGCAATACAACAATTAGGATTTTATTTTAATTCAGTTTACTTTACATTTTTAGATTTCGCAAGAAAAGAAGTGCCACCTAAAGCAGCATGTGCAAGGAGCGGCTCATAAGGCTAAAGCTCAGCAGAAAAATCAACTGCAACAAACTTTACTAACACAGCCTACTTCATCCAATCTCAGCAGCAATTTCTATGCTGATTTAACCAGAGCGTTTGTTGCTGCTAACATTCTCTGGAATGCAATTTAAAATCCGGTTTTAAGACAGTTTTTACAAAAATACTGCAAACAAAATATCCCATCTGAGTCGACCCTAAGAAAAAATTACTTAGACAGAATATGCAATGAAACTTTAGCTTCCATTCGGGAGGATATAGGTGATTCTTACATATGGGTCTCTGTGGATGAAACCTCAGATCCTATTAATAGGTATATAGCAAATATGGTAGTAGGAAAACTTAGTCCTGATGGACCTTCGATTCCACACCCCGTATGTGTTAAGGAACTTTCGAAAGTGAATAGCCAAGCCATTGCTTATTTTGTAAATAAAGGCCTACAGTCTTTATACTCAGGTAATATAGACGATTCTAAAGTTCTGTTGTTTTGTATTGATGCTGCCTCATACATGGTTGCTGCAGCTCCACTTCTTAAAACATTTTATCCTAACCTCACGCATGTAACCTGTCTAGCACATGGCCTTCACAGGGTTTCTGAAACAATCCGGAATGAATTTCCTCTTGTCAATTCGTTTATTTCTAACACAAAAAAATGTTTTTGTAAAGCCCCATCCAGGATTTCAATATTCAGAGAGAACTTTCCAGATATCCCACTCCCACCTCAGCCGGTTGTTACACGATGGGGAACCTGGATTCAGTCAGTGGTGTATTATTCTAAGTATTTTAAAGAAGTGGTCACAGTTATTGATAAATTACCTGAAACTGATAGTGCAGCGTGTGTGAAAGCAGTGAAAGATTGTCTGAATGACTCACGAGTGAAAAACGATATTGCCTACATAACATCAAACTTTTATTTCATACCTGCAAGCATTGAACAATTAGAACGTGAAAAACAATCTCTTTGTAGCCAAATAGCAATAGTAAAGGAAGCTGAAGTGAACATACATTCTGCTTTGGGCGAAACTGGGAAAAAAGTTAAAAATAAGTGGGACAACGTATTAAATAAGAATGTAGGATTTTCATTGTTGGAAAAAGTATCAAGAGTGATATCGGGGGAAAGTGTAAATGTTCCAGTAAGTATTGATGTTTCTATTGTACCTAATTTAAAATTTGCGCCTCTCACATCAGTTTCGGTTGAAAGAAGTTTTTCTGCTTTCAAAATGATTCTCAGTGACAAAAGGCAAAGGTTAACTGTGGAGAATTTAGAAAAAATTCTGGTGGTGTACTGTGCAGATAATTATAATAAAGTCTGAGCATGGAACTGAATTTCAATAACTAAAAATGAGTAATCTTGATATCAATAATCATTATTTCATTAGTTTCAATATATTAAATTTGTGCAGCTCTGTTTATAAATATAATATAGTATTCTTTTTTAATGTTTAAACATACTTTTTTGTGCGTATTTTAGTGTATAACTAAAAATTTATTTCAGTGAAAGAAATAAGTATGATACCTAGATGTGCCTAAAATGCCTATTTTCATTAACATAGAGCCTAATTTTACAAATTTTGAGCTTATTTTAGGCGCCTAAAACTGCAATTTTTAGTGCCTAAAAATCCGATGTCTAGTTATTACATATTCGTGGTTGTCACCGTCCGATTATCAGTCAAGCCTTTACAAATGGCTGGCTGGTACACATTATATGTTTCATTCACACAGTTCATGTGCACCTATTTGAATATGTAATTAGGCAAATTTTCATACATTTGAAAATGGCACATTAGTGACGAAAACGTTTATGTTATAATTAATCATATAATACTAGATAAGTATAGACGGTATATTTCAATTTTAACATTGTATTACAACTTGCTTATCGGATAAATCATACAACATGAAATTACTAAGCACGTAGTTTTACTTTTCGGCACTCAATACTTTCCACAGAATAACCTAGCACTATTGACCTGTTGTACGTACTAATGAATTGACGTATGGCCGCCATAATTACACGTGCCTGGTGAGATATATAATTTAAATACCGGTAATTAAATTTGCTCCAGAGATACAGGTGGAAATTTCTGGACAGTGGATGTTTGGCGGCTGGACCGCAACAGCAAAAACATATTTTTAGTACTAGTGGTAGTGTGAATCTCTGGACAGTGGGAGTTTAGGGTATGGACCGCAACAGCGAGGAACAATTTTTAGTGCCAGAATGATCATATTTCGACATGATTAACAAGCGTGTTTTACATTTAAATGGTGGTCTATTGGCTCGGGATATCTTATGTAGACAATACGGCAGCAACACATCCATTCATTTACTATTTACAACAGGTGACTAATTCCAGGTTATTCTGCGGACAGTATTGAGTGCAAGAATGTGAAATCACGTGCTTAGTACTCTATAGTACATGTATACTGTTTTCGCTGTAAGAAAAATCCTAATGTAAACACAAGCACATGGCTGTCATACCTGTGATTGGCTCACAGTCGAAACACTCACACGACGCAGGAAAATATAGTCCGTATTTGGAAACTATCATCTTGTATTATTTGAAAATAAAAAATTGAATTCTAGTTGTTAAATACAATGAAACATATAACTTCACTCATATGTAAAATGATATGTAAAATAAAAGCTACTTTTATATTTTGTTATGTACTATGAACGCGGATGAATACAAACAGTAATACCGAGGTAGTCTGTTCTTGTAACAAGCTGGCGTCCCATGAGCATGTCGTTCACGTTAGCACGTGGTACTGAAGTATGGCTTCTGCATCCTCGGTGTGTGTGGTTATTAATCGTAAGAGTGGAAACGCTCTCAAAAGCGAAGAAAAACAAATAGCCTTAAAGGTATATAATATGTTATGTGAGTTTTAATTAGAGTAATTATAAAGTAAATGTTTCCTAAACAAATGAATGCATAGTAGTGAGGTTAGGCCTAATTGACGAGTAACGGGAAATGTTTAACATGAAACAGAATGTACAACAGTAGGCGGAAACATGTACTGAGAATCTATGGCGCCAAACAGCGACCAATGAAGCCTCACTTCAGTCACGTGCTATTGTTTATATTAGGATTCTTCTTACAGCGAAAAGATTATAGTGTACAATTGTTAAATTAAAAATAGTGTCTCCTTTGGTCTAGTTCTTCTGTAGAATTACCAGGTAAACTTATTTTGGTGGCTCATAAAAATCTCTAAATCAGCGGTCATCACCACAGTGCATCTTCGACACCTGAGGAGTAGCGGTTAGAGCGTCTGGCCACGAAACCAGGTGGCCTGGCTTCGAATCCCGGTCGGGGCAAGCTATCTGGTTGAGGTTTTTTCTGGGGTTTTCCTTCAACCCGGTATGAGCAAATACTGGGGTAACTATCGGTGCTGGACTCCGGACTCATTTCACCGGCATTATCACCTTCATTTCATTCAGACGCTAAATAACCTGAAATGTGATACAGCGTCGGTAAAATAACCTACTAAAAAAAATTTCACTGGCGTGCATCCGTGGCTGCTGGCGGGTATGCTTCCTCCCTCCCCCTTCTGCACGATGGTACATATTGCGATACACTTCTTGCCCGTTAGCCATTTCAGCGAGTGCTGCCGACCACTGCTCTAAAGCAATTTAAGTAAATCTCTCATCGTCAACAATATATTTGAATTTATCGACGTGTAAGACATTATAATATAGCTTTATATAATTATATTATTCAACATAATAGATTTTATACTACAATATATAGTGCATTTCTCTGTATAGTTTAATTTTAAAAAGAATAAAACACTCAATTCATAGTCAAATTCGCTTGTCGCATTACGATTTCTGACATATCATTAGGGTTCTTGGTCACCCTTGTTCAGCAGAAAACAAACTGCCTCTTTTAGAGATGGGTTGTAGTGTAACCTGCACGAGTAGAAACCGGTTTTTATCTGTCCGTGCAGGTACTCTTGCAAACGGGGAGCAATCGCGGGCACTGAATTAAATACTGAGCATAGTCACCAGTGTTGCCAAGTGGCGGGAATTTTTCTGACCCGTAGGAAACTTTGCCAGTTTTGAGGGCTGGAGAGGAAAGCTGAAATAGGCCTATTTATTTAAGAAGAGGAAATTTTGTATCTTCGATCAGTAAAAGATGTAGAGAAAAACACGCCTAGAATGGAATATAGCCTATCAGTAGTAGTTCGGAAAGAAACGATACAACTATCTTGTGAAAAGACGATAAAAATATTTGAACAGAAATAGTGACTATATATCTGTGTGTGATATTGTTTTGAAATTCTAGCTGATTTTACCAGAAATTATCGTTCTTTTATTTAATAGAAACTTCATAATAACAATCTAAATTTATTTTCTGAGTGTAATACATAATTCCGTGTAGTCATAAGGAAATGGATTTTAAAATAAAATAATATGTTAGTAAGGATACATGTTCCATTTTTCTGTAAAAGCAATTGTCCTGTAGAAGAAGTGCTGGCGGCTCTTCCATTCTCTCGTCTGCTCCTGTTGATACAGGAATTAAGGTCCTGCAATGTTACTCTGTTTATTATCCGTTCATAAGGGGTGGTGTCAGGGTTAATCCCCCCTTCATAGGGCGGATGTGGGCTTAGCGCTGGACAGGTCATTAACAGCGTGCTAACGGTAAGTGAAGATCACTTCCTGCTGCGTCAAAGTGATCAAATGGAAAGATCCTCACAGCATTCCGTTGTTTCTGTTCTCTGAAGCAACAAGGATCAAGCCAACTTCCGTGTTGAGTATCATAACATGTTCCCATCAAATTCAATTCTCGCCAATATCCTAGCAACGCGGAATCCAAGAAATAATTAAAATGACAGAAGAAGGACGAATTTCGAGTTTATGTTATAGATGTAGTGAAGTGTTGAGAGTAGGCCTAAAATTCAATTCTAGAATTTTATATTATTATGAAAATGTATGTTATAGGTGACAAAATTTAAACATCTACGTGTCAAAATACTGTATACCGCAAATTGGATTAATTTACTAAGTTTTAACATACATTACATACATACATACATACATACATACATACATACATACATACATACATACATACATACATACATACATACATACATACATACATACATACATGTGTTCTGCCCATGGGCAGGTCTTTCACTGCAAACCCAGCATTCTCCAATCTTTCCTATTTTCTGCCTTCCTCTTAGTCTCCGCATATGTTCCATACATCTTAGTGTCGTCTATGATCTGATTTTTTTCTTCTACTCCTAACTCTTCTCCCGCTTACCATTCCTTCCAGTGCATCCTTCAGTAGGTAGTTTCTTCTCAGCCAGTGACCCAACTAATTCCCTTTTCTCTTTCATCATTCTTTCTTCACCCACTCTTTCCAACACAACGTCATTTCTTATTCTGTCTGTCCCCTTCACCTTCATAACCATATTTCAAATGCTTCTATTCGTTTCTCTTCACTTCGTCGTAATGTTCACGTTTCTGCCACATACAATGCCACACTCCACACAAAGTACTTCACTAGTCTCTTCCTTAGCTCTTTTTCCAGAGGTTAGCAGAAGATGCTTCTTTTTCTATTACAAGCTTCCTTTGCCATTGCTATCCTCCTTCTGACTTCCTGGCTGCAGCTCATGTCGCTGCTTATAGTACATCCCAAGTATTTGAAACTTTCCACTTGCTCTACTACCTCATTTAGAATTTGTAGGTTTACTTTCTTCTTATTCTTCTTCCTCCTACTTTTAACCCTCCCATGTTCTGAAAACAGGTCTTCACCAAATCCTGCAAGTAGATGTTGAACAGGTTAGATGATAAATGTCATCCTTGTCGTACTCCTATTTCTATTTCACTTCCTTCAGGCATTTCTTCTCCTATCTTGACTTTTACTCGTTGTTTCATATATAGGTTACTGAACAGTCTCCTGTCTTTCCAATCCACAAGTTTTAACACTGCACTGGTCTGAAATTTTAAATGTAATTTATTCTGTCACTGTATTGACAGAGTTAAGGCCATAAGGCCTTCTCTTACATTTAATCAGTATAAAAATACGTATGAAATATAAATAACATCAATACAGAAAACAGTAGAATAATGATGATAATGATAATGATAATGATAATGATAATGATAATGATGATGATGATAATAATAATAATAATAATAATAATAATAATAATAATAATAATAATAGAAAAATGTAGATGTGTTAGTTACATGTAATACTAAAAAGTTAAACAAGTACAATTTAGTGTTCAATATGACAATTTGGATCGGAGGAATGATTAACAGATTGAAGGAGAATTGTTATACCTATTAAAAATAAATATTCTACGAAAGTAATATTTGAAAAAGGATCATATTCCATACACGAAAAGCAATCTTTCCGACAATCGGATTTTGAAAGCATTAAATATCTGACACTATGCACACTAAAATAAATACTCTAAAACATAACATATTAATTGACTTACTGAAATTCTATATCATTAATATTAGCTTCACCAAAACGTTTGAACGGAGCCGCTGTTTTCAGTTGACTATCTATGCGGGAAACAAATGACTATCGCAAAGCAAGTTTTATAGTACCGTAAAGAATTTGCAATTTGAAGCATTGGCAAACAAAGAAACAAAGCTAGTGAGGTGTTAAAACAGAAGAAAGTACATAAAAATTAGAAGAAACAAGTAGGCCTACTCTAATATAATAAAATAAATATTAATTGACTTACTAAAATTCTATTTCACTAATGTTAGCTTCACCAAAATGTTTGAACGGAGCCGCCATTTTTAGTAGACTATCTATGCGGGAAACAAATTACGATCGCAAAGCATGTTTTATAGTACCGTAAAGAATTTGCAATTTGAAATGTTGGCAAACAAAGAAACAAATGCTAGGGAATGATAAAAAGAAACAATGCTAGGGAAGCGATAAAATTAAACAAATGCTAGGGAAGCGATATAATTAAACAAATGCTAGGGAAGCGATAAAATTAAACAAATGCTAGGGAAGCGATAAAATTGTGCTTTAAACAGCCATGATTGGTTGAATGACGTCCTTTCGTACCGTTTTATTGGTTAAAAGTAGTATGACGTAGTAAAAGTGTAATAGTCAATGTAGACCTTCATTCTTTATTATAAAGTAAATAGTAAAAATAACGTGTTCTACAGTACATTGTTTAAATGATTCAGATTGTAAATGTTAGTGTAATTGTTAAAGTGGCCCACTTTACGTAACAAGAGTAGTTGAGCCGTCAGTCAAGTACTTCGCTTGCTAGACTCAGGCACATAATTCACTTAAAAACTCCAGTAATAGCTATTCTTATAGCCTCTTGGGACAAAGTACAGTCCCTATACTTGTTTTTTTGAAAGATGGGACATGACAGTAGCGTTGCGATCGGAAAACAACTGAATGTAACATAGCTTGGTAGGCATGTTGCTATAATGACAACGGTTGAGTTGCCAAACTTACCGTTCCCACGTGGCGAGTACTTAATAGCTGTCTTGGTGACATTTATTGTGCACACAATGTTAGCATTGGTACGTTTCGTGTTTGATTCTCCGTAGATTTTTGTATTGTTTTTACCTTCGCGTCAATTGTCAATGAATGTTTTAACGTAAGCCATCTAACGTCAATTGTTAGCTTCCATCAGCTGACAGTGTGGTAGTCCATATTGGCACCATAACGCTGTAGTTCCAAACTCGGCCACTTAACTCTCATATTCCATCTTAAAAAAACAGGTATAGTCTTTCAACCCCCTTGGATTATAATAAAGCCTTCCAAGTGGGTTATGTGTATAACGGGCTCCCCTTATGTATAGGAATCGACTCGTACACACACTTCAGTTAATAGCGTATGACGTAAGAATTTTCAAGTTGACCAAATTAAAATGACGCCAGCGTAACAAATATTCCACCATATCCTTTCACTGGACATGATTGTTATTTGCCTTGAAAACTGGATGCCCAAATGGAATGTATTCAAAGGTGCGCCTAGTAGAAAGCAGACTTTCTTTAAGTCATTTTGTTGTCCAAGAACCGGATTCTTTCTTTTTTCAGTACAATGTTAATATTGCGTTCTAAAACGACACTTAGAGTGCTATTCATAGACAATACTCTAGCCCTCGCTAAAAGCGTGCTAAACCAGCCCGGCTATCGACTGGTTACTTGTACAGGATTCATATCATATCTTATCGCGAACACTGGTTTATGAATACGAAAAACGTTAGTTCGCTGATCATCCACCGGAAGCCCGCGCTAAGAATGTCTATGAATATGGCCCTTAGAAACTAGCCTTAACAGATTTGAATTCTCCGAGTCACAATACGCATGAAAACTTATTCTGCGGCATCAACATTGAGGTAGACCAAGGTCACCAGTTGAAGCATGTACTTGTGCAAGGTGTGCACAGAATAGAACATCGAGAGAATCACTTTACGATTATATAAATCGGAAGTGTGTAAAATTAATACTTTCCGATATTACATAACCCTATGTTTTTTGTATAGGTACACTTCTTTCAGACAATTTAATTCAGTCGCGGATAGCATCATCCACCATGTTGGAAACCGGGTCTCCTATTCAGCCGGGTCTCCTATTTCCCAATAGGAACTAATAATACGATATGCATTAATCTCCGCCGTTAAATTTCCCTTTTCCGTAATTCTTTTTATATTTCATTCAAATAAAATTTTCTACAATATCCAGTACTTGTCTTGATTTCAATTCCTATACTTTCTTCATTTATTATTTTCACTCCTTTCCATGATTTTCTTAACGTTCCCATACTTCTTTCACGATCGTTCCTTCTTCACTCTTCGAAAGGAAAGCAGCATAATATAAAGCTTCCCAATCTAAATTCCAACCTGGTGCCACTGAAGAACTGAAGTATAGCTCAACATTTATAAAGATTTAATGAATTGTAAGACATGAGGTTGACGTTTCAAATCATAAGTCGAGAAAGTCTTACATGCAGATGAATGAAACCCAGGCTGTCAAGATCAAAACTTACAACATTTAACAAGTTGTAAGGCACGCCACTTTCATATTTCTGTATTATTTGCGCATGCGTAGTAACTATTCGCTGTGTGACATGTCACTTGTCCAAGTTTCTCACAAGGGACGTTAAGATACGACTCTCTGACATGAACTAAGCTCGTAATCCAGTGCTACAACTTGTTGTGACCTTGACAACGTATTCCCAGTGCAGTTAATTACAAAAAGGGAAACATATTAAACGCAATTGTACATATTCGTATAATTTAATCACGTAATAGCTTCAGCGTTGTTTTCACTTCATTATTTCATTAATAATTTTAAAAGTACAATGATTGTTTATTCATATCAAATGCACATTTGAATTCACCGACGTGATATGCAGATTGACTTCCTGTAATATTTCTTTTTAGTGTCTATACTTCTGGATAACACAACTTTATTAAGAACATTTAAACATCATACGATCAATGTTTTCTTATATTTTGTGTGCATGTATTTGTGAATTATTACAGATTACGTCATATGATATGTACAAATGCAGAACGACTCTGACTTGATTTTAGTGACTCTTCTACTCTTCTTTAGCTCAACATTGCGACAGAGTGGAAGTGATATAGCTGTGCATATGGAAGGGGACAATGCAATGTATTAGGGCCTATTGAAATAAATAAAACACCTATTATGCGTTTTGTAATTAAGTGCATGAGTAATTAGAAAATTAGGCTGAAAATCTGCGCAGTTTGGCAACAGCGCACCGCCGGCTAATCTACTAAAATACACACGCACTCGGTCTGAATATTAGCGTTCCTTCTCTTGTTAGTCACCGTAGTAGTGTTGTCAGACTTTGTAATGGCAGGAAATAAAGATACGCGTTAATCTTTTTTATTTCATTTGCAAGAAAACTGTCCATTTTATTTAAAAACTGTAATGGGAAAAATCTTATCAGTTTCTCTAAGGATAAAGACTGGTTCACAATAAACCGGGAACGGAAACAACGAGAACAAGAGCGGAAATAATGTTAAAATATATGTATGCTCACATTTAAATACATTTTAGCAATATTTCCGTTCTCGTTTCCGTTTCCGGTTTCTTGTGGACCAGTCTTATTCATACGGATTTGTCGAATAAAACAGCCTTCATATTTAGGGAAGAATTTTTGTTGTACTATATCCAAGGAAAAAGCTATTAAAATCTGCATAGTTATTACTTCCATGCTGTATATTCAGAGACCTGACGTCATCAGTATTCAAACGATTATCATCCTTCCCGTTAATTACGATAATTGTGCCAACGGCGTAATATCGAGGTACAGGCTGGTACTCATAATTGACGAGCTTGGTACCAAAGTTGGACAACTCCACTTCTGCTTTGTTTACAGGAGAGGCGAAAAACAAGATCCTTGGAAACCAATGTCACCGTTATACGTACATTTTTTTTTAAACATTCTCATGGGTCATAGAAATATTTTTTTCAGTCTCAAAATGTGATTAAAATTAATATTCAGGTCCACATTTAAGTTTAAAAAGTGGAGTTGTCCATCTCTGAAACTAAGTCATGGAGTTTGTTTTTGAAACCAAATGGAGCCATATTTAAAGTGGAGTTGTCTGTTTTTGAAACCAAACGAAGCCATATTTAAAGTGAAATTGTCTACTTTTGAATCTAAGTCTTATCTAACTCGATTTCAGAGCAAATTTACGTAACACAATACTTATTCATCCACAAACCGATCATATCTTCGAGGATAAAAATAGAGGAGGGAGTACTCCAAGCAAATACACTTGAAATCGGTACGACGGATATGATGTCAAACTACACCTTTTACACCCCATAATCCTCCGCGAAATACCGCCAAATATTCAATTGCTACTATCGGTTTCGATTATACGTAGTTCAGAATGGATGTGGAGGGAACAGGAGTATTACCAGATTATTACATCATTGTACATTTCACTGTATATTTATTAAAAGTATTAAGGTTGTGACATGGACCGAACACTTCATTTCCACATGCCTTCTTTTATCAAGAAAGATGTTGGCACTCCTTTATATGTTAAAGCATAGGGAGACATATCAACGGACATATTCTACAGTTGAGCCGAACAGAACATTAGATTATTTAAAAAAAAAAATAACACCTGCTGTACTTGACTACACTTTTGAAATATTCACAACAACACAAAACAATTTGTAATCGTAATAATATAAACAAAACAGCTGATAAACACACCGGAAAAAAGATGAACTATGGGTAATTTGACGGTCATACTAGTACACCTTTTTGGTTCCACCGTTTCAAGCTTATGGCCCGGGGTTGGATTATAATAAACAATCAGCAATGTTAGATTCGCGATGTGTGATGGTAAAAGATGCTCGAATGTGGGCTTTTCATTGGCTACTGAAGGAATTGTCCTAATTTGAAACCAAGCCAGAGTGGAGTTGTCTACATTTTGATTCTAAAGCGCACAATTAAGTGCTATTTTCGCTCTGTTCTGTCCGTGTTTGAATCTAAACAGTTCCAGAATCGCAATCATCACACAAAATTCTATGAGAAACAATGAATATCTCGAAATCGCAAAAAATGGAGTTGTCTAACTTTGATACTATGCTCCTCAATTCTAGATAAACTCTGGCGAGAATTACAATCTCGATTTGATCTATTAAGATGTTGGATTTTTTCCGAAGTTTCCCCGAAAATAAGCAGTTTACAGTACGAACCAACACAAACTACTGAAAATGGCTACGACGCCTTTATGTAAAAAGTGGTTTATAGACTAAACTGAGTTAAATAAAGCGCTTTAATGAACTGGGATCTTCTTAGAAGACACAAGAAAGATGGAAATAAGGAATTGGCCGAAACATAATCAAAACAAGAATGAACGAAGTAGTTTATAATACGAACCAAAACAAACTACTGAAAATGGATCGGGCGCTTTTATATAAGTAATAAATAATCTGTATACTAAACTGACAAGCAAACATTCTGAAGGGGGCAATTAGAAAAGTTATATTGTTTCTTTCACCATGTTAATAATGTCAAAATAAATGCTTATACAAATTTTGGCCACTCGACCGCAATTATGAGGCCGACCAGAAAGTGATTTTCACTGGGGCCGTTTACAGAAAAAAGCATAATTGCATGAGAAGATTTATTGAAACAGCAGACACGGCAATTGTTGCGCTATTTGTCAACATATCGACCACTGGAAATGAGACATTTGTCATACCATGGGATCAATTTGTGTATCCTTGTGTCGTAGAATTCAGCCAACTGGGATCGGAACCAGCGTTTGACAACCGTCTGCACCTCTCTGTCGATCCCATGATATGACAGATGTCTCAGTTTCGGTGGGGAATATGTTGAAAAATAGCTCAACAATTTCTGTGACTGTTTCAATAAATTTTTTTCCAATGCAATTGTGTTTTCTTTCTGTTAACGACCCCTGGCGAACTTATTTTTATGGCCTTCGTAATTGCGGTCGAGTGGCCACAATTTGTATAAGCATTTCTTTTGACATTATTAACATGGTGAAAGAAAAATGTTAACTTTTTTATCTGCCCCCATCAGAATGTTTGCTTGTGAGTTAAATAAAGCGATTTAATTAACTAGAATCGTCTTAGAACACATAAGAAAGATGGAAATAAGGAATTGGCCAAAACATAACCAAAACAGGAATGATTGGCGGAAAATACACTGACAGGCAAAAAAAAACCGATCACTTGAAAAAAATTATAAAAGTAAAGTTCAAGTTTAAATGTAAATTATGAAGTAATCCCAGAAATAATATAACTTTAATCGTACTCAATTTAAAGATTACACTTTTATGAACTTGTGACACGTAAATTCACACCTTTCACACCAATTAGTAGTTGAGAAGGTCAAAACTTCTACGAAATTGTAGTACGTAATGAAGAAGAAGAAGAATGAACTGGAACAATAACAAAATCCCATTTTCAGTGACGCCTATTCTTTAAATACATGTTAAAAATTCTTTCATTATTTTCTATACAACATTCTCAATGTTTACATTAGATTCTCAAACAGTTTATTTAAATAATGTGACTTGTTTGATTATTATTAACAGTTAAGTTCTTGTAAAGCCTCACTCTTCTTTCATAATCGTGCGCTTAAATGAAGCTTGCGTAGCCATAGTCCGGCTGTTCAGCTGATGAATTCTCACCACCATGGATTGTGTGGGACTTGGTACACAAAAAGCAGCTGTGAGACAGATGTTTTCGATTATTTTTATTTTCTCTCTCATTCACATTCACTCGCTTTCATATTATTCACCGGATTTAGGTAGTTTTGTTTCCTTCTCCACTATGAAAGTTCGCCAATATTCAAATCACTATTGTAATGAAATCTACAGAGTGAACCATAAGTAATGTCATTACTTTCAAGGGGTTATTCTTTGAAATATTTCAAGTAAAAAAAGTTTAATACAATTATTTTCCTTGTTTTTGCTCCCTTTTCGAGAAATAAATTGTTTTATGTGAAATTTTTATAGCGTATTTTCGGAATGGCATTCACTTAAATCCCAATATGCTCAGTCAATTTAAGAGAGCAGTGTATTAATATAATAAATCATTGAAAGAAAAACTTCTTCACACAATATTATTCGAGGTCTATCTGGCATTTCCACATCAGCTAAAGATTTCGGTAGTGCAGCTGCTTCTGTAGACATCAGTAACCTGCTTCTGGTTAAATGACAAAAATAAATTGTCTTCAATTAAATATTTTAAATGATACTTATTGTAAAATATGTGCTTATCGATAAAAAATATGTTATCTTGAATTAAAAATGTATAAATTACTCATGCAAACAATAATGAAATATGCCCGGTCTCCTAGACCAATCTTTCTGTAAGTGTGACTTTAATGTATCTTTCGGGTTAAAGGGACACTCAACTTAAAAATTGGAGAAAAAGTGTCATAGAAATAGAAAATTAAATTTCTACACTAATTTACGTGACAGAAATAAATCAATACGCAGAATTCTTCCCCTATTCATTGACAAGGCACAGTCAAATTCACAAAGCCAAAAAATAAAAAAAATGATAATTAAAAGTGATATTTCAATTAATGATTGATTAAAAATTGAAATACTTTTTATTTTGAAAAGTATTGGATCTAATGAGCTGAGATTTTGCATGTTACTTTCCATGTGTATATTAAACTTTTTCTCCAAATTCGAAAAAAGTTTGGTCAAATAGGGAAAAAGTTCCAAAATATAGTTGAGTGTCCCCTTAAGGGTTAAATAAAGAAAAGTTGAGCATGGTATTAGAAGACGGGTGAAGAACTGTGTTATTTTGGATCGAAAATAATAAAAAAATTAAGATTAGTGGAGTTTTAACTGGAAGAAGTGACGTAGGCCTAAGAGAGATATTTAAAGTTGTTGGGGGGAGTAGACATATTAAGGGGAATGGTAGTGTTACTGGAAAATGATCACAGATTGAGTTAATTATAATAGTGATGTCCGTACCAATATCAGCTCATTGTCATCGGGGAATAAGAAATTTTACCTTCGGGATATTAATATACCTAATGAGAGACAAATGTAAATAGATAGTATAGTAGACTATGGTCTAAATACAGAAATTTAGAGTCACATCATAGCTTACATAGCAGTTGTTGACGTTAAATACAAATATGAGAATTTAAATTTCCCCACTGGCGTAATGAGTGTAGCAGTGGGTGTGTACTGTACTGTATGTTTAGAGAGATTTCTAGGAAACCACATTCGGAGGCGTAGGTCTATTGAAACTTCGTAATAGAGAAGCGTTTGGAAAGTTGTCCCAGTAGTGAAATGCATGCAAATATTCGACATTCTAGGACAAAAGGTCATAGCGAAACAGATATTACACAAATTCTTATTGCCTTATGGCGCGTATGTTAATGAGTGTTCATACCAGAGTGCTGCATTGGAGTTAAATCGCTCGCTTGAACTCGGTCGAATGTCGCACGCTCGAGCGAGATAAGATCGGTCGTGATACGCTCGTAATAAATATAAGCACAGTATAAGGTCATCTCACCGACATGTCTTACCTTGTATGGAGGGCGACAGATAAAATACACATATTTTTGCTCACACGGTAAAAATAAGGCTTTATTTTCTGCGTTTATGACAAAAGTCTAATGGAACGTACCAAAACGGTAACATGAAGTTATAAATAAAATATTATGAAAAACTTCGATATACAGTTATTATTCCTAATTAATAATTATTCAATATTTGATTTACCACATATATAATATTATAGGTCCATACATAGTGTTCCGACTATATACTGCGGTAATGTAGAAATGTTTTGCAAAATATTATTAGGCTATATAGCAGTAAATTAATAACAATATTAGTACAGAGATAACGCCACAGAAAATATAATAAAACGAATAATCATGCTGCACAACTGTTACAGACGCAAAGATTGATACACTAATTATTAGAGATTATTATTATTATTATTATTATTATTATTATTATTATTATTATTATTACTAGAAAACTTGATACATTTCTTGCATTATCATGATTGTGTTCTCCGTTTATTTACATCCAATAACATCTATCAGATATGGCAAAAACAAAATCACTCCTGTGTGGGGAAAAAAGAAAAACATTTACCTACAACATTTATATTACTTTTTAAAGCAAGTTTTGTAGTTGTACTATGGAGAGGTTAGTTAAAACTGCGAAGTTCTATGAAGTTAGTACACAGTTCATCACTGTAACAAGAACGAATGTCTAACGCTCGGCTTATACCGTTCGAGGATTTATCGCTCGCGACAATTTTACCCAACATGCTACCTATCGGATTATGCTATGAACTACTTGGCGCTCGAGCGTAAACGTCCGATGCAGACCTCTGGTTCATACAGTTTGGAAAGGAGGAGGACTTCACCGTCGAACTTTCAACTCCTGGACACATCATTAACGACAACAGACAATACCGCTTTCATTAGTGTTTGATCAGAATGATAGGCGCTTTACTGTTTATTCGTTTCATTCAGTGATGCTGTTTTGTTTCGTGGTCAACAACTCTTGTTTACAACCTGTCAAGAAGTTTGGGTGGGAATCTACTGTATAATATTATAAGCAGGTGTTGTAGTGCTGTGCGATTCTTTGAAGTTTGAAGCCTAGAAGATACGTAGAAAATGCAATAATAATTGTATACTGCGCTTCGAATCGATTCATGTTGTTCCGCGTCACTCTTTTCTTGCGTTTGGCGATTTATTTGCTTTGACTAAAATTTAAACTTAAACGCTCGGGCAACCACAGTTCTAATGTTACTTCGTTTTAATTATATTAACGTAATGTGATGTTAAAGTTTACATTAATTGTAATACTTACTAACTTACATAAATATTTATCTTTTTATGTCTGAGGTCTTGCTCACATTTGCGAGGTTAATGTAAACATAAGTTACACATAAATCGATTCCAGAATAAAATACGGTAACCAGTTTAGTATACAGTTAACGGAGGGACTCGTGTTTCAAGGCAAAACTCGGGATGGTTCCTAATTCCACTTAAATTTTTTTCGAGGATGTACGTAACTAATAGGCGAATGTCGGCTACACCGAGGGGATTTAACTTTTGTGATGCAAGATGTATCTTCAAAGAGGTTCCTTAGTTTGTCGGTTTGTAGTCAGAGTGATCTAGCTGTGTTCCGATAGTAATGATTGGAAGAAATTGGTTATAAGTGTTGCCAATCAGACAATGTTATAGAGATATTGTTTTCATTTTTTCATTTAGTGTACTAACCAAGAGTAGATATTTCACTGCAAACCCAGCTTTCTACAATCTTTACTATTTTCTGCCTTCCTCTTCGTTTCCTCATATTATCCATATATCTTAATGTAGTCTTCTTCTACCCCGAACTCTTCTCCCGTTCACCACTCCTTCCAATGCATCCTTCAGTAGACAGTTACTTCTCAGCCAGTGACCCAACCAATTGTTTTTCTTCTTCCTCTTCCTGATCAGTTTCAGTATCATTATTTCTTCACTCACTGTTTCCAACGCAGCTTCATTTCTTATTCTGTCTGTCCACTTCACACGTTCCATTCTTCTCCATATCCACATTTCAATTTCTATTCATTTCTCTTCACTTCGTCGCAACGTCCTTGTTTCTGCCCCATATAATGCCACACTCCATACAAAGCATTTCACTAATCTCTTCCTTAGTTATTTTTCCAGAGGTCCGCAGAAGATGCTCCTTTTTCTATTAAAAGTTTTCTTGGCCATTGCTATTCTCCTTTTGACTTCCTGGCAGCAGCTCATGATACTGCTTATAGTACACCCAAAGTATTTGAAGCTGTGTCTTGTTTGTATTTATCTTCATACCATATTGCTCACAGCTGTCATTTAGCTCCAGTAGCATATCAGATATTATTAATATCCTTTATTTATAGAATTTGTCGATTTTATAACATTAATAAATTGACTATAAAATCCCCTGCTTATGTAGTCGATTTACAATTACGTCTATTGCAATCGGAAACAATGATACCACTTAGCCACATTTGTTCAGTTGATCAGTAATTACACGTTGGTGATCCTGTTACGTTTGAATCTAATAAACACTGGCCGTTGTTGTGAACAGATCCGGTAGCACAGTGAATGTGCCGTCAATGGTTTTCAGTTTAATGTTCAACCATTATATTCATATCCCGACTTGGGTCGATGGATTTTTTTGGACGTAAAAATCCGGAGCGCAAATTCTCCGGGAGGAACTTCAAGTCGCGTGTCGCGTGTGGGAGTTTTCCGGGACGTTAAATACCTCTAAGCCTAAATATAGAGCCTCTGGAAAATATTTTCCTCTCTGCTCCATCCTATTAATACCTTAGTTGCATACTAGGTGACGTTTGAGGCGATGAGCTTACCATTTATCTCTCTTCTTCCTGTCGGCAAATAAGTGTAATTAAATTCCTTGTAGATATGGAAACCTCTGCTAGGTACCTATGTACCTAGGAATATATTTTGATAACAAATTAAGTTGGAATAATTACCAAGTAAAGCACACTTGTAAAAATTCTGCTCTTCTATTCACCCGTTAAGCAGGTTCAAGAATTTCTTTCCCACGCCACTGAAACAAACATTAGTTCAAACACTCGTAATGTCGCACTTTGACTATTGTGGCGTGTTGTTCACTGACTTAAGCATCGAACTCTCGAACAAATTACAACGTGTTCATAATATGTTGCAATGTCCGACGATACGATCATATTTCACCATTTTTCGAATCTTTCTCTTGGCTCCGGCTCAACGACCGCAGAACTTTTACACCATCTTCCTCTTGTATTTCAAATTCTGCGCACCTCAACCTCAAGTTATCTGTCGTCCCGTCTTGTGTATTTATGCTCCAACCATAACCCAAATAATCGATCTCAGATCACCGGCTCATTGAGTATACCTCATTATAACACTTCCCGATACTCTTCATAATTCACAGTTTCAATTTCTAGTCATTGGAATTCCCTACCTCATAGGGGCTGTCAGACATTTGCTAATTTCACCACCCGGTTGTCAGATGGACTGCTTAGACTGTGAGCTTTCCTAAAATATAATTTTTTCTAATATATTATTTTTATTTTTAACATATAAATTTTCTGTATTATTTTAACAATTCGATTCATATTACTGTAATATATTTGATTTTAGAATTACATGTAACTTAACTTGTTTTCATTTTATTATTATTATTATTATTATTATTATTATTATTATTATTATTAATTGTATATTGTTCCTGTATTTCTGCTATTGTACTAGGCTACTATTGCCCTAATACTGGTTGAGTGGAAGAGAAGGCTTTATAGCCTTAACTCTGTCAGTAGAAATAAATCTATTACTACTATGTTCCGACTTCGGAGATAAATAAATGGGTTAAAAGATGAATGATGATGATTATATTCATATGCGTACTCATATGTATGGTTATTGCCTGGCAATGACCATTTGTGATATGCATACTATGGTTAAACTTTTCACTGAAACTGTTACATAATTAAGCTCTCCTTTGAGAAGTAGGCTATTATGAGAACAACTACTGCTGTTGCTGCTGTTACTAATATTAATAATATTGCTTTTTACTTCGTTATTTAACGACGCTGCATCAACTACTAGGTTATTTAGCGTCGATGAAATTGATGATAGCGAAAGAGTATTTGGCGAGATGAGATCGAGAAATCGTTATAGATTGCCTGACAATCGTCTTACGGTTGGGAAAACCTCGGAAAAACCCCAACCAGGTAATCGGCACAAGCAGGGATCGAACTCGCGCCCGAGCACAACTCCGGATTGAAAGGCAAGTGCCTTAGTCGACTGAGCTACTCCGGTGCTAATAGTACTGTCGGTACAACAGACACCTGTAACACCAAACGGGCTGTGTAACATGCGATGTAGTTTCAATTTTCTTACACCTATGGCTACATCAATCACTTATAAGTTTCAATACTATCTCGAAAGGATACACTGAATTGCAGGTTTTTCTGTGTTATGTCTGTTGGAAAATTCATGAAAATTTCATCTCGTTACGGTATCATTTCGCCACAATGAATTCCATCTACGCTAGTAATCGCGTAGCATCGCTAAATAACCAATAAAAATAGATTTCTCAGCATCGTCACATGAATGTCAACAGACGAAAATATTGAATAAGATAACTGCGAAATTTCAAAATTACCATAGTTTTCCTTCGCATTTTAAATTTTAAATAAAACATAAAACAAGATATTCATCTAATGGACTGCACAAATGTCAAAAGTATCTCACAGATTTTCCTGTCTTAACATGCATTGTTTGCGCCCTGTTCAATTCTGAGCTATCTGCCAGCTTCGTATGAAAATTCCATCGGTTAAAACTTCCGTTTCGAATGAGATCAAACGTGGTCCTACAGCACCATTTTACCCACCCCTGTCTGATGGACTAACAAAGTAGTTAAAACAGCAAGGAAGGGTAGTTGTTGTAATGGAAACAAAATTGTACCTGTACTTCCATCACATTAATTCAATAGTATAAAAAATGACTCTTCCGTTGTTACCGCGTAGGAGTGCAGGGCTGGGCTAACTGCGATTTAATCACTTTAAACATTTTTTGTGTCCCCTAAAAACATTGACATGGCCTTCAACTACGAGAGGAGCGGGATCTCACATTACAATCATTATAGTGAAGGGGGTTACGGAGTGGCGTGAAGGGGGGCGTGGCCACATGTAGTGTCATCTGGCGTGGGGTGAGGTAATTAATTAGCCACGCGCGCAGGTGCAATTAGGTCAAGATTGTGAGTAACAGCCCAGAGCTGTCCAAACAGAGCCGGTCGCCTCGATTTGATATGTATTGTGTGGCCACTGCTAACAATGCACCCTGATTGGCTCCCTTGAATTGTGAATGGGCATGATACCAGGACTCCTGGAATAACTCAAGGTAACCAGGCGCGGCGCTATTGACACAGAGCAGCGATCCGCGGCGGACCCTTGAGTAAACACGATAGCAACCTGTACTGTGGGTGGGTACGGGACATTCATGTGTTGTAGCAGAGCGGCTCAACACAAATACCGCCCATCATTCAATTAATACAGCTACTATTATTACTATTAATATTCTATTACCATTTCATGTCCGTTTGATGAAACTCATACAGTACTTCAGTTGCAAGGACGTTTTTATACTTTTATTGAAAAATTAATATATCCTGTTGATGGGACCCGTTTCAAGCTGCAATTTATTCTGAATTTAATTAGTTTCGACTTAATACAGGGTAAGCACGCCATTCCATATAATAATAATAATAATAATAATAATAATAATAATAATAATAATAATAATAACAATAACAAGAACAATAATAAAAATAAATTACGAAATCCCGACGATAGAACAAGTATATAAACAGGATTTCAATGAGGAAGTGACGTACATCTGCACAAAGACTGAGCATGTAATAATAGCAATAATAGTAATAGTAAAAGTAATAATAATAATAATAATAATAATAATAGGATTTATTATTATTATTATTATTATTATAATTATTATTATTATTATATTTCACAGCGGCAATAAGTTAAAGTGAATTGCAGGAAAATACAGGAACATCATAAATCCAGGGCATGTATATTTTTTAGAGGGCAAGAAAAAAAAAGATTATTTTTCCTAAAAATACTAAAGAAAAATTTGAAGTTCATGTGAGTTATGCTGTAATAAAAAAAATTGTCACTTCAAAGTAGCAAAGGTTTTTGTAGATAATTTTTTGTGCCTCCTAAAATATTTACTCAAATGGACAAATGGAGTTTCTGTACTTCAATGTCGCTAGAGCTTGGAATTTATTACGATGTCTCATTCTACGAAACGTGCCATCAGTACTGCTTTTCTGTCAAGACAGACAATGGGCAGGTGTTACGAAAGAAAGTTTTGGAAGCACTTTATTGGCTTTTTATCCATTTATTTATTAATTTTTTTTGATCGAGTATGGCCCCTAGTCCATTTCACCGACTGTTCTCTTGTCTCTACTTAGTCTCCACTAGTCGACAAAGGATTTCAACTCCCTTAAAGTTATACTACGAAAAATCTTATTACTGACATATCTCACAGCTGGCGGGATTTTCAATAGCAGTACACATTTTGAGCGGTCGCTCTAAAGTAGCTGACGGCGACACAACCTTCAGTCGAAGGTAGCTGCGAAAAAAATGGCGTCATTCCCGACAAAACAAAGCTCTCAATGTAACAACGGAAGTTAGTTTTTGATTATCCCTCGTATTTTTGCGCCATGAATAATTTCAATTGATTTGCGCAATTCGAATTAGGATCTGCATCGGGGAAACTGGACAGTTTTTGGGGGTAAAAGACGAATGGGGCATGGCGAAGTACAATAATTATTTTGAAGGAACATTTTTTTATTCCATGTTTTAATTATACAGGGACATCACTTCATTTTTACTTGCATTTTTATTGTACCTGCGTTTCTGAATGTACTTGAGTCCCACCCCTTTCACTAATGTTCTTGCTCCCGTCAGCAACACAAACTTACGGCCGTTGTTGCATTCGAAGTATGCTAGCAGTGAAGTAAATAGTACAGAGTATAGTGTGTTTCAGAAATATGGTTACGTTTTCTATAGAGAAAGAGCCTATATTATTGAAGCTTATTTCCAGGGGCAGATATTTATGGAGATTAATGTTATCATTTGTGTTTTTTAATGTTGGTGTCGGCGGAGATTATTGGAGATTGATTTGTACTCTTGGTGGGTATTAATGGAAATTTTGGAAAATACAATTATTTTGAAATTGGAGTATTAACTCAGTATGAATATTACTTTCCAAATAATTAATATTAAAGGTTCGTTGGATTGTCGTAAAGGTGCGGTATGGCCAATAGACAATATTTGTTGGATTGAGACTGTATTTAACACATATTCATTAAACACGAAAAAAACTTGCAGCCCTCAAATTAACACTTTCAAATTATTAGTGAAATGTTGAATTCTCCGTCTTTTGAGTTCACTAATGTAATCAGAACACCTAGAATACCATGTAATGTAGCCTACTTGGATATATAACAGATTCAAAAGAAAAAAAAAGTTCTAAAAAGAACTAGAAATATGAAATTCGGTATAAAACGATGTAATAATAATAATTCGAGGATGTGTTCATGTTTCGCTATTAGAACTCTGTTTCGCGATTTGTCGCGATTGTTTTATCCGCATATTATTAATCAGAATCACTTAATTAGTAAAGATTAGTAAAAATCTATTGTATATCTATTATGTCGTGATTTTCGCGATTTCCATAAACTCCTGGCCCTGCTTATTTCGCACAAGTAACGTGTGTAGCATGACTGAATAACTTTATCTGTGTGGACTGTGCAGAAGTGAAGATTAGAGTTACCGAAAGTACAGTAATATGCTGAATAAAGTAGCCATTACATAATGAATATAACCGTCTGAAGAGTTGAGTTTGTGAAAAAAAAAACTGTTACTACTCTACTGTATTTTGATAAAATATCGTAAAATAATAAACAAACTGAAAATCGTAAAAACGTATTTCCCTGTAACATAAATGGATACACTACCTTTCTCTCCTCCTATAGCTACTAAAATTATTTGTTTACATATTGCACTAGTAACACCAAACTCCTGTAGTGGAAGGGGATAACAGTGTTTCCGAGTATAGACAGGTTAATGTTAAAAATGTTGGTAAAAATAAAGTGATGTCCCTGTAGTTGTGTAACATTAATGTCTTTATGTAGCCTAAATTCAAAAGAAATATCACATACCTTCTTTCAATATGCAAGAATTATTAACAATTGAAGAGTCCACTGCAAGAATGATGGATGTCATTTGGAATACATATTGCAGGAGATGCAACTGAAAGTTTGAAATGCTTAGCGCTCAAAGCTTAACTGAGATTTTCCGAGCATTACTGGACAATGACTAACAGTGTTAATGCCATATAACTCTCTATGTACATTCTATATGTCTTAAGCTATGCATTGATAGTCTTGGTTCATTTTCGACAAGAAAGTGATATCCATCATTCTTGCAGTGGACTCTTCAATTATGTTTATACGATCACGACAACTTTTCAAACAAATTAATATGTGGTATTACTTTTATGTTGCTGAATTTCCTTAGCAGTTAGGCAATGGCAACTTTATTCACATAATTACCCATCGGAGTATTGGCATCACGTCTTCGTGCTGTATCGCACATGTGGACGCGAACGGATATGACGTCACGAAGCCTGCCATTATTGACTCGAGGGACACCATCTGCCGCGCCTACATTGACAACACACTCGTGTGCACCTCCAGCATCAACACAACCCGCCCTCTACCCCAAGTCATTTTCAAGCATAGCTTTCATTTGTTTAGGGAATGGAGGCTTGACGCGTTTCCTCAAGTGGCGTTACACACGCGACATGGAAGGGAGTGAAATATGTCTCGGTTATCACGGAAAAGATATTCGTATAGACTGCCAATAAAATGTTTCACATAAAAAATCAGATTATGTGGCATAAAGTCGCATATCAAAATTGGGAATGATGATAAGGATGACAATGTACGAGTATGTAATGCTGATTACTACTGCAATAATTATAATAATAATAATAATAATAATAATAATAATAATAATAGTAGTAACAATATAACAATCATTTATTTTTATCTTTATTTTATTGTGTATTGTATTTATTAATATTTGTGTGCCGTACAACAGCCAGAGGCCAATACTACAGCACATAATACAGGGACATCATTTTATTTTTACTAACATTTTTAATATTAACCTGTATAAATCTTTGGATTAAAGGTCTAGAACCGGAAACACCGCTTGCTCCCCCTTCCAAGACTGGAGTTCGATGATACTGGCGTAAAATATAAATCACTTTACTAGGTATAGGAGGGAAGAAAAGTAGTTCATCCATTTATGTAAACTAGGAAATACCGCAATTTTAAGTTTGATAATTTTCATTAGGTTTTTGTTTAATCAAAATAGAGTACTCTATTAACACTTAGTGTTTTTACTCACGAATTGAGCTATCCATTCGGACTTATTAATTAAGCAGTGTATATTGTACTGTTACAGCACATTAGCGTACAATACAGAGAACGAAAATAAATTGAAAAATAATCATAATATGGATATTTAAACACATTCTTGAAAATGGTGGCCGTTCATTTCGATACAGGCTTCAGTTCTTTTGTGCATATTATCGCACTATAGACTATTGTACTTAATTCCAATTACCAGTTTCGTCCCTCTTACGAGTAACTCATATTGAAATAATTCTATTCCTACTCTAGGCTATAAAAGAGTACCTTGCGTACTGTAAATTTAATCTTCACTTCTGCCCGATCCGAAAAGATAAAATTACTTAGACATGCTATCTACTGTCCGTTCAAGTGGTTTTGTCGCAGGGTCGTAGAAAGGGGGGGGGAGAATCACGTGACAGTTAATTACTTAACGAGGCCCTTTTATTTAAGTTATTTTAAACAGTTGTATAATATTACGTAGACGTCCAATTCCTAAGAGGAATTAATGTTTTCAGAAAAGAGCTAAGACAGCCCAGCTACTAGACTTTACAGAGGGGCGAACAGAAGTAGGTGGGGGAAACCGGGATGTGACGTAGGCAAACGGACGACAGTACCTGCTGTGCGAAAATATGATTCAATATTGAAAGCTCTTTCGTCACTGGAAAACGCGAACATATTTCTGGAACGTACTATACTCACTAATTCAGTACTGCATACACGGCCTCGGTTCTGTGTGGAGAATGGTTGCAAGTTTAGTAGTAGAGGGGGTGGGAGTGAAGTACATTCAAAAACTCAGGTACAATAAAAATTGAAGTAAAAATAAAATGATGTCCCTGTACAATGTAAGACGAATTAAAAAAAAAACACACACACACACACAAACACACAAACACACAAACACACAAACACACACACACACACACACACACACACACACACACACACACACACACACACACACACACACACACACACACACACACACACACACACACACACACACACACACACACACACACACACACACACACACACACACACACACACACACACACACACACACACACACACACACACACACACACACACACACACACACACACACACACACACACACACACACACACACACACACACACACACACACACACACACACACACACACACACACACACACACACACACACACACACACACACACACACACACACACACACACACACACACACACACACACACACACACACACACACACACACACACACACACACACACACACACACACACACACACACACACACACACACACACACACACACACACACACACACACACACACACACACACACACACACACACACACACACACACACACACACACACACACACACACACACACACACACACACACACACACACACACACACACACACACACACACACACACACACACACACACACACACACACACACACACACACACACACACACACACACACACACACACACACACACACACACACACACACACACACACACACACACACACACACACACACACACACACACACACACACACACACACACACACACACACACACACACACACACACACACACACACACACACACACACACACACACACACACACACACACACACACACACACACACACACACACACACACACACACACACACACACACACACACACACACACACACACACACACACACACACACACACACACACACACACACACACACACACACACACACACACACACACACACACACACACACACACACACACACACACACACACACACACGGATGTTTAGGCATTTATTTTGTTTAAAATAGGCAGGCATATAGGCACTAAAAATAGTAAACACAGGCAGTGAAATAGACATTTATTATTCATGGAAACAGACAAAAAAATAGACAAATACTTAATAAACCATCCCACACGGTAGGCTACTCACTTTCCGTGGTTACATGCCACAACAAGATGCTTTTTTAAGTTGTCAGCTGTCAGAGAGAACGTTTTTCATGGTGGAAACAGATTTTTCTATTTCTACTGAAGTGATTGGAGCAAACTTAAAACAACTTATATCAGAAGGACCGTCTCTACTTTCTTTCAGAGATCGGGAAAAACCGACTGTGTACTGTTTCAAAAAGAGTGGTGTGAGAAGGGATTAGAGACTTCAAAGTACCCGTGACGTGTGCCTGCAAGCGACACAACAGTAACTGGACCTGGAGACTTGCTTTTAATACTTCCCTCAGCCCCTTTCTTTCGCTGATAAATCCTGAGGCTTATACTGTTCAAACATCTTTGTTAAGTGACATAAAAGATGGAATCGGTAGGGGAGAAAAGTTTACGACTTCTTGGAAACACATGTATTGCTGGAGAATAAGATTATCAGCAAATATCTGTGTGAAGTGAATATATATTTTTAATTTGTACAACCGTTCTTTTTTGTTTTGATATAATTTATGTGCGGTTTATTTTAAATGCATTAAAATATAGAAAATGTACAATAACGACGTAAAAAGGCAAAAAAGGCATTTAACCTTAAAATAGGCAACGGTAGGTAAAACAGGCAAAAAAGGCAAAATAAAAATTGAGCCTATCGTCCCCTAATGTGTGGAAACGTGTCTATCTCTAATAGGTCTTTCATACATAACCTCACTTTAAAAAAGGCATTTTGCCTAACAACCGGGCTCTAAGATGTGAAAATAATTGAATGAGATGTGTAAACAATTGAAGACTTTTTCAAATATAACTATAATATAGGAGTGACATTTGAAATTTCAAAGGGGAGATGGGATGAAGGGGTTAAACCTAAAATGCAATTAACGTTGGTTTTAACCTTCACCTTCAATATCTAAATTGATGTTTTGTTATTTAAATTAAATTAAATTAAATTCAAATAAATATTTATTTTTACTGAGAAGTTTCGAAATGAAAGTCCTCTATTCTATTATCACGTGGTTACTATGGTATAAAACTGCATGAAACATGCATTTCATGTCGCTTTTCCTTATCTATTTTTACTAATGGCACACCTGTAACAATAGTCGGATATTTATATAGGACTACTTTCCTGTACATTAATATTATAGACTCTTCTCATTTTGTAACCCGATTTAATCAGCACTGCAAGTTGTTATGTAGTGTTTTAAGCCCCCTCGAGGCTACATTACGCAACCGGTAACATAATTCTGGCGTTGTCTGTCCTCATTTCTGTCGGTGCACAATTATTTACTATTACGCAATGAATCAGCAGGCAGAGTGGAATGCCGTGTAGCGCGGCACAGGCTACCGTGAGAGGGGCTCCACTCATTTTCATAATAAATAATCAGACAGAGTGGTAAGTTTGAGCACGGACTACCGCTCGGCGAACGCACCCATTTGCTAAGCCGTGGCGTTTATTGGTGAATGGAGTCCTTCAAACGCTTTAATTACATTTGCATTGCTGGGTGTATTAATTATTTATGTAAAAAGCTATAGTATCTTAAATTTGCAAATATATATTTTTTACAGTGGATGAATATGGTGTGTTCCGCACAGAACACAATGATTCAGAAAAAAATTAGTTACTTTGATTTAATTTAAGATTAGACCTGTTTAACTTTTAAATATCTGGTCCTTAGGGTAAAGTTACAATGGCAAAGATTGTAAATTCCAGTGAATTTTTACAGATTAGGTAATTAACAGCAATTAAAAAGTAGCTATATCATATTGAAATGAAAGAAATAAATTTATATACGCATAAAAATAATTTAAGTATTAAATAATATAGGATGAACCATATGAACATTCATCATTTTATAACTTCCGAACAAAATAACGGGTTTTACTTCAGTTTCATACTGTAAATGTGAGAGAATCAGACATCTTCCATAAAGTCACAAAAATTATTGATGATGTCTTCCGCTTTAATATAATAATAGATCTGTACCCCTTGCACCATATTCAGTGCCGTTTGCTGAAGTTTATGGTTACCATGTTATTAACTTCATTCTGAGTAGGTGTCCTTGGATAATTTATGTACACTCTGTCCTTCATATAGCTCCGAAGAAAAGAATCCGGCGAGGTCAGGTCCGGTGATCTGGGGACCATAGATTCTTTGAAATTATATGAACACTGTTAAGCTGCTTAATAGCTTCGAGAACTCGTTAGATGTATAGCTTGTAGCGTCACCTTGCTGGAAGTAGCCCTCCGTCAACTAGAGAATTATCTTCAACTTGTTCCACGAATCCCGTTAAGATGCGACTGGAAATCCCTGTTTTCAAGGTTTCATTAAAGAAATTGGGACCAATGATTCTCAGGGAGACCCTGCACACCAGACACCAACCTTTGCTCAAAGTAGAGGTGGTTGATGGACAACTTGGGGATTTTCGTCAGCCGAGCGTCTGTTGTCTTGAGAATTGACGTAGTCTGTAAGGCAAAAACATACCTCACAGTGTGATTTTGTGCTCGGATGATTCATGGCGATTGTGGGACTCCCTTTTCCTGTCTGTAGATCTCCAAGTCGTCTAGAACTCAATATCACTGCCATCTAGTCTACTTATCCCTCAAGAAATCGCGAGGAATACTCATATGCCGACGGATGTTTATGTTTAACGCTCTTCTGTGAATTGAATTGATATACCGATGCCATGTTTTATATTATTATCAGCAATAGTGATTAGCACGGTGTGTATACTGAAAACAAAATAAGCTCTGAGCTGTTATCGCGATGTGTGGGCGTGTATTTTAGTCCAAGAAAATTTATGAATGGTGCAGTAAATCATACATGTAAGAATATAGCGAGTGCATAGCTTAAGTATCTAAGAGTTTTCAATGTTAACCTTTTAAGTGCGACGAAAATTAATTAGATCCCAGTGATGTTGTCCTTCAAGATAATCTTTCGCCTTGGTGGACTCCGGAGCTGTCACATACATACGTATAGCTGGCATCAGCGTTTTTGGCGTTTGTCCTAGATAATATAGTGTCCAGATTGTGAGCTTGTTGCTAGTGCAGCTGAAAATGGTACCACTTCCTATACACATCAACCATTTGCCAAAAACAATTGTCAGACTGACTGCGGAAAATGTAAAACATTCGCACTTAACGTTCCCATTACTTATTTCACACGCCAAAAACGGTGACGCGGATTATACATCAGTCGTCATCGCTGTAAGTCACATATCGGACAGAGATGGCGATTTCTCAGAGATGTGATTTTGGAACTATAGTCATAGTCGGAATCAGTGACAAATCTAGCAAAGCAACAAAACCACAGGTCTTTAAATCATACCCCACCACTACATGGTATGGATATCATAAAAATAACTTTTCTCGTTTGCGACTTCCCTTTGCCAGTCAATAAAGGCGCACACTGCGTATAAATGTTTGATATTCTAAGACTGTCATATTCCACTGGCATAAAATTATAGCTCCTATGCAGTCTGTTAAGGAAATACAGTATGTCCAATTATTTTTATAGATGATGAACAAAAATCAATACTAACTGAAAATTTACCCTCCAATATTTTTCCTTTCTCCAACGGCTTGAGATGTACAGTAAATATCGATCAAAAATGCATTTCGACCGAATAAACATTCAAAGGGTTTTAAGATTAGACTTCCAGCAAAAAAAGGAATAGTTTCGTTTTCCATTTGAAAACTTCCTAAATCACTATTTTCAATTCATTTACTTAGGAAGTCAACATACAGTGCGATGTATGTTGAAAACATGGCGTATTTGTAATGCATGTGTATGTAGAAAACAGTAGGATAAGTATCAAAATAAATAAAGAACATTTTACTACTTTTATTGTAGAGTAGGCTATTACCCAAGCAAATACTTGCATTTATTTCCCTAACAACCTCTATGTCTCTATTTTACCATGTTTATTCAACAACCTTTTTTAACGTTCGTTAACAGAAATAAGCCCAATTATTTTTGGTGTGTATTAGTAGAATGTGCTCGGCATATAAATCCACCTTTCTTTTATTACAAGAGAAGGAACGAGACAAGACCAGAAGTTGGCGTATTTTAAAGGATTTTAATTCAAATTGTCAGGCTATAATCCTTCTCCCAGCTCAATGCCAGTTACGTACTGACATTGTACATCTGAGAAGCGGTCTGACGTTGTTGGTATTAGTGCTAGCGAGATGGTATTTTGGCGGGATAAGTCCCGAGTAGTTTCCATGGGAGCATCCAACATTCGCTTCGCAATTTGAAAAAATTTAGATAAGCCTAACAAGGTAATCAGCCATCGACGAACGCAAGCCAGAACGCTGCCAGAGCATGGGTCGAACGTGTTACCCTTACACCATGTCAGTGAATAGAGTTATATATTGTAGGAGTAATTGGGAAAGGTCGTTGTAAGCCATTATCATATCAACTGAACGGCTTGGTCTGTGTAGTAAGATGAATCTATTTTATAGATCACAATTAAAAATTATGTGCTTAATTATATGAAAAGAGTCGGTATTGAATGTTGATGTAGGACTATCTCTTTGTACTTTCATTCATTCTTCTTCTTCTTCTTCTTCTTCTTCTTCTTCTTATTATTATTATTATTATTATTATTATTATTATTACACATTATCATCGTCATCACCATCACCATCATCATCACCATCAGTAATTTCGTGGATCAGACCTCTCAGCCTGTTCAGTTCTCAAGGTTAAACTGATCGTTCCAACGCTTCTCATGGCGTCCTCTTGCTCTTCTGTCCTGTGGTGTGTAATGTAGGAGTCGATATGGGATTCTGCTTGGAGACATTCTCTATATATGATTCTTCCAATTATTAAGCATATGTAAGCTAATTTATATTTATTTATTTAATTTATTTAAATTTATATATATACAGAATAAAGAATATAATTACAAAACAAACAAGAGAAATAGAAATAAAATAATACAAGCAATATAAAAAGAAGATACAGTAGTATTAACAAAATTTGAGGCCGAATGAGCAGCGCTCGTGCTCGGTCGCAGTTCAGATATAATATCACAATAAAAAAAAAAAAAATAATAATAATAATAATAATAATAAAGTAAAATAAAATAGGAACTAAAATATAATTACAGCGGCAATGGAATTATATAATATAATATTAACACTAGAGAAGAATAATATCGCACGTGAAAAGTAGGACTAATATATATTTCAAAATTATAGAATACAAATATAATATAGGTTGATTAATTCCTACACATAGGCTATAAATTTATGTAATCAAATTGAAGATATTAACACTTTCTAATTTTCTTGTTATATGTTAGTGGGTTACATGTTAGAAGTTCTGCGTGTAATTTAGTTAAAGCATTGTACAACCGAGGGCCAAAATTTATGCTATGCTTTAGACCAGCAGATGTGAGACTTATAGGTTCTACTAATGTTGAATTAATATTTCGTCTTATGTCATAATTGTGTGTCTGTAATACAAACTTATTACGATTTTTATGATAAAATTTTAACAGCGTATACTTATAAATTTGTTCAATATTAAATACATTAAATTCAGAATACATTAATTTAGTTGGATAATCGAAACGTTTCTTCAAACAAATTTTAATTATTCGTTTTTGTAGTAAATTTAACGGACTAAGATTAATTTTTGTACTTCCGCCCCAAACAATGATACCATATTGAATGATAGACTGAAAAATGGCCAAATAAACATTTCGTAGAACTCTAATAGGTAAGTAGCATCGAAGATTAACGAATTTATAAATTGTTTTACGAAGCCTCTTACAAAGATAAGTAATGTGATGAGGCCATTTTAAATTTTGATCAATAATGATATCCAGATATTTGACAATGGTGGACATTTACATAGTTTACATTTGAACATTACCATTACCTTGTATTCGGACAAAGAAACACGAATTTACACAAAGTAAGACGTTTCAATAAATAACGTATATACGAGTGGAGGTAGAAACGGATGAAATACATTACAGCCACTTGTAACAAAAATTTCCATTGGCGCCTTGAAACTTAGTTCACACTATTGAAGTATTTCACGCAATAAAATTTGCTGTAATGGTTATTCAGATTGAAAATATTCGTAGAAAAGCACTGAGAATTTAATTAGAAATATATTTTGCTTTCGTCGACTTCCAAAAATACTATTGATAGAGGGAATAGACAAAAGTTAATGAAAATCCTAGCACAAGACCAAGTTCCGCAACAATATTTACGCAATTGATAATATATCTGTGAAAATTAAAATAGGCTATCAGCTGGCAAAAAGTTTCTACGAGAATAAGGCAAGGTTGTGACCTTTAGCAACAACTATACATTATTTATAATTATAAGCATAATTATTAACGACTGGAGACAAAACACGTTATGGAAGTATAAAAATTAACAGAAATACACTAATTGATTCACAGTATTTTGTAGACTGTTTGTCTTTCATAGCATCCAGTAAACATCACTTGCAATATTCAGTACCTACATAATTTAAACGTCATAGCTGGTCAGTATGTAATGAAAATTAATGTAAAAAAGTAAAAAATAATGATATTCTCCAGACGAAATTCTGTATCAAACATTTTTTTATTCACACCTTTGGAACGAGTGAAACAATTCGTTTAGCTTGGATATAAATTACCATTTCGCATTCGCAATAAAATACTTATATCGAAAATCATATATTAATTTCGTGAATTTTTTCCAATATTGTTTTACTGAATGCCAGTATGAAATTATAATAAGGAAATAGTGAATTACCAAAGGTTTGGATACCTACTTATTAAAATATCTTACAGCAGTGTTTTAATAGCAAATAGCATATCTTTACAAATTACAATTTTCGAGTTACGGCATTATTTTACTGGGAGCGCGATTTGTTGATGAAGTTGTACACCAGAAAAATTGTCAAATTTATAAAAACAATAGTATAATGAAACTTATTATACAGAGAAATAATAGAATACGACTTTACGAGAATTTGGCAACAACTCTACTTTGCTGTATTACTGAAACAGAATGAATTAATGAAAGAGTAACATCTGAGTTGCGATTTATGGGACCAACCCCTGGCTATACAAGACAGGATCATAACAAGTGAATATATAGGGACATCATTTTATTTTTACTAACATTTCTAATATTAACCTTTGGATTAACGGTTGAGAACCGCAAACACCGTTCATTATCCCCTTCCCGACTGGATTTCGACGATACTGCGTAAAATACAAAGAAATCACTTTACTAGGTACAGGAGGGAAGAAAAGTAGTTCATCCACTTACGTACACTAAGAAATATCGCGATTTTGAGTTTGATAATTTCCATTAGGTTTTTGTTTAATCAATATACAGTACTGTATTAACAATAAGTGTTTTTACTCACGAACTGAGCTATCCATTCGGACATATTCATTACGCAGTGTATATTATACTGTCTACAGCACATTAGCGTACAATATAGAGATTGAGGTTAAATTGAAAAATAATCATAATATGGATATGTAAACACATTTTTGAAAATGGTGGCCGTTCATTTAGATAGAGGCTTCAGTTCATTTGCGCATATTATCGCACTATAAACTATTGTACCTAATTCCGATTACCAGTTTCGTCCTTCGTACCAGTAACTCACGTTGAAATAATTCTGTACCTACTCGATAAAAAAAGTACCTTACGTACTGTAAATTCAATCTTCAGCACTGCCCGATCCGAAAAGATAAAATTACTTAGACATGCTATCTACTGTCCGTCCAAGTGGTTCTGTCGCAGGGTCGTAGAAAGGGGGGAAATTACGTGACAGTTAATTAGTCAACGAGGCCCTTTTATTTAAGTTATTTTAAACAGTTGTATAATATTACATAGACGTCCAATTCCTAACAGAAATTAATTTTTTTCGGAAAAGAGCTAAGACAGCCCAGCCACTAGCCTTTACAGAGGGGCGAGCAGAAGTGAGTGGGGAAAACCGGGATGCGACGTAGGCAAACGGACGACAGTATCTGTGCGAAAATATGATTCAATATTGAAAGCTCTTTCGTCACTGGAAAACGCGAACATATTTTTGTAACATAATATAATCACTAACTCAGTACTGTTTATTATGACCGTAAGGCGACTTTGACCGCATATACGGCCTTGGTTCTGTGTGTAGGAGGGTTGGAAGTTTACTAGTAGAGGGGGTGGGAGTGAAGTACATTCAAAACTCAGATACAATAAAAGTAGAAGAAAAAATAAAATGATGTCCCTGTATAATTCAAGATCTACAGTTAGAACCTGCAACAGAGTATATCAGACATTTTCAGAATAATTGGAAGCGTCACCTACAGCGAATGAATCGCATTAGTGGTCCTAAAACCATATTGCATTACCACCCAAGTGGGAAAAGATCTCTGGGCCGTCCCAAGTAGTGCCTACTCGTACAGCATAGGACCGTAACAGACAACAGGGCCTAACACTTGGCAGGAAGAAGAAGAAGAAAAGAACAATAACAATTAAAATATCAATTAAAGGTATTCTGTTAAGCTTATATAAAAGTTGATTATCACTTCAAAATGATTGATCTTTAATTTATAGTACTGTAAATATATTTTCACGTTCAACTAATAAATTTAATGCGAATCTATTTTCTGTAATATGCTACTTACACTGATTCTTTTTTAAATAGCCACGTCGGTATACAAATTCATCTGACAAGTGAGTTTCTTCGAGCCTTTACTTTCAACGCTCCTGCTAGAGTCTCCAAATATAGACTACATGCACTACAAAATCGCACTTAGAATTGCCTGAGTCTAGGTCAGAATCCCTACCGTACCAAGCCGATGATCTAGGCGTTCCACTAAATATATTTGAAAATTACATTTACAGGTAAAATGTTCAGGAACACCCTGTACTTTATGACATCACTTGAGATAAACTTAGTTGGAGCTGTTCATCATCTAAGTCCTCAGAAGCTCCGTGACGCGAACTCTGACATTACACAACTTCGCTACTTTGTCCGGTCACAACAGGGATCGATGTCACCCCCCACGATGGGCGTCAACTCTTGGAATATATGACATATTAGGGAGACAGCTACCTTCCAGCTTTCTGAAGAACTTCGAGGCACATACAGCATGTGCTAGAATAAAACCCATGTTCAATCCGACTCTGATAATAATGTTTTAGTTACGGAGGATTCTATATCACACGTTCAACTAAGTTTATTATTATTATTATTATTATTATATTGTCCTCATTATCATTAACAATCATTCATAGTTTTCTCATCAAGTATCCTTCACTGTGAAACCTGCATTCTCCAATCTTCTCTATCTTCTACTTTCCTCTTAGTCTCATCATACCGATTCATATAATTATCTTAATGTTGTCTATCACGTGATATCTTCTCCTGTCTCGAACCTTTCTTCCCTTCACAATTTCTTTCAGTGCAACTTTCAGTAGGCAGTTTATTCTGAGCCAATAGTCCAGACAATTTATTTCTCTCTTCCTAATCAGTTTCAGTATTATTCTCTCTTCACTCTTTGTAGCACAGGTCCATTCCTTATCTCGTCTGTCTAATTCACACGCTCCATTCTTCTCCACATCCCCATTTAAGAAGCTTCCAGTCATTTCTATTCACTTCGTCTCAATGTCCATTTTTCTGACCTATACAATGCCACACTCCACACAAAGCACTTCGCTAGTTTCTTTTTTATTGTTAGCTCTTTTTCCAGAGGTCCATAGAATATGCTTCTTTTCTATTAAAAGCTTCATTTGCAATTGCCGTCCTGCTTTTCACTTCCTGGCAGCAGCTCATGTTACTGCTTATAGTACAGACCGATTATTTAGTCCTGACATCTCGACGAATAGAAAGATGAGAAGTAATAGAAGTAGTAGGGCGAGTTCCGGAGTAGAGATAGGGGAGAGCGGTCGGTAAAGAAATGCAGTACAGCTTAACTGTACTGGAAACATACAACTCTACCTCAGACATGATATCCGATCGCTCTGAAGGCAAATGACTGACTAACGCAAACATCCCTTGGCGTAAGTGGATTCGCCTCACCCAGGCGCACATTGCCATCGACTGTCAGGACTAAATGAACATACTGTACACCCCAATTTTTTAATCTGTCCACTTATTTTACTGTCTCATTTCGAAGTCCTACATTTACCTTATTCATAATTTAGCTGCTTAATTTAAGAGAATTTTATTAATTTTTACCATCTTACGATTATCATTAATTTATTACCATGTGTCATAAATCTCGACATTTCGTTATGCTTAACATTTATTCCATCCAGCTGGTTTACCATTAGCATTAACGGCGCAATTTTATAGCTTTATCAATATAACTGTTTCAGTAATTTCACCCTCTTAGTATTGTTATCATTTTATAACTTTACTAGCCGTACCCGTGCGCTCCGCTGCACACGTTAGAAATAAATATAAAGTAATTACATAATTAAAATAGGACATTTGATCCAGGGAACATTCGTGTTTGATAGAAGGATAAATCGTTTAATATGTTACTTAATTTAAATTGTATTTAAAATATTAAAATGCGATCATTTTGATCCAGAGGCCACTCATTTGGTGCAATGACAATTCCTTTAACATGTTTCTTAATTGTTATTACCAATTATTTTTGGAAAAGCGAAAATTAACAGAAAAATTTTGGCTACAGACTTATTATTATGTTGATATTATATTATATTATATTATATTATATTATATTATATTATATTATATTATATTATATTATATTATATTATATTATATTATATTATGTAAAAAGTGTGTTGATAACGGATGTACTCGAATTAGAAAGTTTTTAATTTGTTGTGGGAGCTCTTGAATCTCAGGAGGAACAGCTTTTACAACGGCGCAACATAATCTGCTTGGCTCATTACCCAATTTTTTTTTGCATTGCATTTATTGCATATATATTTTATGTATTTTAACACGATTCAATTGAGCATAGTTAAAATTTGAATTATACAATAATGGATTGCTAAGCTAACGTACTATTACTGCATACTAAATCAATACACTCTCGTTGTTCGTTAATTCTTAGAGATAAAAATGAATATGTTCATAAACATTATTTTAAGAAATACAGGAAATGAATATACAGAATAACCTATCAAGTTTTCTGTGCATAAGAAGTTATTTTAATCTTACCTGTCCTCAATTCACTCACAAGTTACTGTAATAACATTATAGCATTATGTCCATCCAGAGAAACTACACTTTCCAATGATGAAATAATAATTAATTATACAAATCGGTTAATTTAGCTTCCGATATTACTTCATACAAACACAGAAACATTGTCTGTAGGCTATGATTCATAGCTTTCGATTGTTGTGTCCAAGGCCCCTTATAGACGAAGTCATTTGTTTTTTATTTCAATACAGTTATTTTAATATTAAAACTCATTTATCTCATTAAATATCAGCCCTATAAAAATTTTTCAAGGACTAAAACTTATCAGAAATCATTTTTAAAGGAACTTTTGTTATGTAATATTTTTCATAAAAATCAATAATAAGCGAGATACTTCGATTTATTTAATTCAGGCCCCCTTATAACCCCCCCTTTTAAATAATGTATTTTGAATGCCACATAGCCTAAAATCTAAGTTACAACGAACTTAATTTATATTCCAATTTTCATCGAAATCCGTTCAGCCATTATCGCGTGAAAAGATAACAAAGATACAGACAGACAGACAGACAGACAGACAGACAGACAGACATACAAACATAAATTTCAAAAAAGCGATTTTCGGTTTCAGGATAGTTAATTATACATGTTAACACCAATTATTTTTGGAAAATCGAAAATTACCAGAAAAATTTTGGCTACAGATTTATTATTAGTATAGATTAGTAGTATTGTTACATCTTGATAAATTAAACGCTTTCTTTTAACGTTTAACTGCGAACCTGCGCTAGACAAAAAATGTAGACCTAAGACACGCAACCACCGCAGAGGTGAAAAAGATCAATGAGAGACTATCGCTGACAAGTAGGAAAAGAACATATAAACGTTATATATGTATGTATATATATGTATATATATGTATGTATGTATGTATGTATGTATGCATGTATTCAGACTGCAAATGGGTAAATACGCGGTGGCAGTGGTAATTAATTACACTCAATAATTACAATTTATAATAAATTAGAATTCATAATATTAATAATAAAATAATAATAGCAATATATAATAATAATAATATTAACAAGGGGCATCCTAAATTAAATGAAGCACAATCACTTAATATAACACAATTAATTAAAGTAAATCTAATTTATATCTTCACCCTAAGTTCGAACTCAAACCCACGAGTATATATGATATATGTTCATACTTGCATAAGTAAGGTAAATGTAAGACTTCGAAATGATGCAGTAAAATTCAGCACTTCATTCATTTCGCTATCAATTCACTCAATGCATTGGAACTATGAAACATTTCACTGACATTATCCTGATTTCACTAACACTTCAAAAACATTTCACTGTTCAAATACGTTGCATTACCACTATTAACTATAGAACTTCACTGACACAAACACACTTCACCGACACAACACACTTCACTGACACATTTCAAGTAACAAAACATAAATAACACCTTTATTATTCCGTAGAATTGCACTTACTATATCAATCTCAAATCGCTAGCCTAGACCACATTACAAGCAATTTAGGATGTTCACTACAACTCACACCCTTTCACTATAAATCTATCTCATTTCACTACCATTATAACTCTCAGAATTTATGTGATGAGGAAGAGTGAAACAGAGAAAAATTCTCTCCGGCACCTAGATTTGAACCCGGGTTTTCAGCTCTACTTGCTGACGCTTTATCCATTAAGCCACACCGGACGCTTATCCCGATTCGGATTGAATCCTCTCAGTTTAAGTTTCACCTCTTGGGTTCCCTCTAGTGGCCTACCTCATTCACTACGTCATAGACGTATGACAGTTGGCACAATATCCACACATGTGCAGAGGTGCACTCGTTATGAGTGACTAAGTGGCCGGGATTCGACGGAATAAGCGCTGTCAGCACGTAGAGCTGAAAACCCGGGTTCAAATTCCGATGCTGGAGAGAATTTTTCTCTGTTCCACTCTTCCATCATCATATGATGACGCAGAATTTCTGCACTGAAATATTCATATGTACTTCGGTACATCGTAATATCTCAGAATTTACTTTTAAGCTCACTGCGCTTACACTACAACACACTGCACACCAAATATAAATCACTGGAGATTCACTATGTTTCTCTGCTTACTCACTATACTTGTAAAGCCACAAAATAGTGTGCATAATATTATATTACCGTCTATTAGTAAAGTCCTTAAGCATATTTTAAAATACATTTTTGGTTATGTTTATTATTATTATTATTATTATTATTATTATTATTATTATTAATCAGCATGCAAGCGGAGAGGTTTAAAGCTTTAGAGAGAAACCGATGGCTTCAAAGGCTTCACCATTGTGACGGGAAATCTGATAGCTGCACACAGCCATTATCAGGAAATGATCAGCTGCTTTGCTACCAGTCTGGTTATAGAGCGCTGAGCTCTCTAATGCGTAATAACATATGCGGTTGAGCAAGATAGCTTCAAACATCTGCTATCTCATGCACTGTGTAACAAACTTTCCATAATGTACTGCAAACATTTTCTCCTATCTATAACATGTATCAAGGTGTTCTGTTCGAATACATCTGGATATAAATATATCCGCCGTGAAGAATATTAGAATATATTGAAGTCTGCCACCCTGTGTGCGTATTTTAAGAAGAGCATGTTGCTACCTGAATTTAGGCACTTGATTTAAAAACTAGTCATTTAAATAAAATTAAGTGTACAAATAAAACACTCAGTTTCTCCCATCATCATCATCATCATCATCTTTATATAATAATAATAAACTGCCCCTTACGGACTCGGTATATCCTCAAAAAAAATTATTATACATATGTAAACATAGATATTAAATTTTAAAGAAGGGAAACAAAGAAAAGGGCGTGAAAAATTACAATTGCTATTAATGTGGCACCATGTGATTAATTAGGATTTGGCAGTATTTTTTTAACACAGTTATCACAATGTCATCCCTCAGAGATGTTGGCAGAGTAAACTGCCGTCGAAATTCTTCGAAAAAAGCTGGTATTGTCCCTCGAGCACCTATGAGCAAGCCAAATATCTCAAAGTGAATTAAGGCATATTTCAGCTTGAAATAGTTGACTCATAGATCCACTTCTTCTCAAGGTAGACCTCGGTTGACTGATGACATTCTACTTCAAAACGTATCGTGGGGTCCACAATGATGCCCTGTTTAGTGTCAGCATTGTACGCTAAATATCTACTCGTCTCGTTGACCCATTTTCAGCTAGGCAGGAGATTTCTTCTTCTACTATCCAGCCCTTATTTCTTAATGCGGCAGCAATTTTAGATCTTACAAGATGATGTCTAGAGTCCCTCAAGAGCAATCCCTGTTCACAGAATCCCAAGACGTGTGCTAAAGTTTCAATCTCCGGGAAGCCATGTCTGCACCGGGTACCGTCGAGAGATCTGCCGGGAACGGAACGAACAGCTGCTAAATTTACTGTCATTTTGATATCCATTCACTAGTCGAAAGTCCTTTGTTGTTAGCAATCCAACTGTTGGCGGCTGTTACTTCGCTATAGCCACAAATTAAGTCACACAGTATTGTGTGCACTCATATTCAATTCAATTCAATTTATTAAGCCATTAAACATACAGTGATAGCCTTCGTCACAAAAAACATACATTTGAAAATACACACATAATTGAAAACAGTAATTAGAATGAAAACACAAAACATTTTGAAACTCTAAAATTAATTAAAACACTTCACTGTTATGTAATAATTGCAACTAATCTAAATAACTTTATTTATTAAAAAACAATTTCGTGTGAATTTATGTTAAGAAACTCGTCTACAGAGTAGAAAGGATTAATTTAAAGCCAATTATAAAATCTAGCTTTGAAACTATTGGTTGGTAACTTATAATATTGACTGGGAAGCTTATTATATAATTTCATCCCCACGACAGAAAAATTTGTACTAGTTTTATGTAATCTACAGTATGGAATATTAATTTGTTCACTATTTCTAATTTCATGATCATGTATATTGGCTATTAATGAGTAATTGTTCATATTTTGTCGAGTGTAAAGGACTAGGTCGTATATATAAATTTATGACAGTTAATATCTATGAGTTCTGGCGCCTTGTCACTCATTTGAGTTGTGTGGCTAAAAAAAAGGAAGAATTGTGACGTTGTCGTGTATAGTTCCTGGGGTAGCTCAGTCGGTAGAGCGTTCGCGTGCTAAGCGAAGGGTCCCGGGATCGATACCCGTCTCCGGAACAATTTTTTCCTTGAAATTATTCAAACCTGCTTTACAGGGAGCTACTACCTGAAAACCAGATTTGTATAATACATTCGTTACTGGAGGTACGTTAACAGAAAGCCACAAATTAAGTCACACAGTATTGTGTACACTCATAGTTGAGTTCTGCGCCTTGTCAGCTCATTTGAGTTGTGTGGATAAAAAAAAGGAAGAATTGTGACGTTGTGTATAGTTCCTGGGGTAGCTCAGTCGGTAGAGCGTTCGCGTGCTAAGCGAAGAGTCCCGGGATCGATACCCGGCTCCGGAACAATTTTTCCTTGAAATTATTCAAACCTGCTTTACAGGGAGCTACTACCTGAAAACCAGATTTGTATATTACATCTCAACACCTTTTCCCCGTCCTGAAAGGGTCTTCCATGATTCATAGTCACGACCTCTCAATTCTTCTCGAAAATTTCGAATTGTAGCTTTAGTAAAGTCTTCGGGAAAAGAAAGGCAGAGGGAATCACACGACGATTTGAGTTCGACATCTGTCTCATCATGTTAACATGCGGATTATCTGCTCTGATTCAGGGCGCTGTATAGATTGCGATGTTACCTAAAGCTATCGCAAGCAAAGCACCGACTTGTGTCAGTTTCTTAAAATTCATTTTTAAACTCTGTGCTACCTGCTGTCCGAATGGAATGTCCAATAGAAACTGAATCAATCACCCGCTTTATTCTAAACCATTGACACCAGCCTCGTCAGGCATTGCACTCAATGATGGTTGGCGATTTAGGAACATTCACTAAATTGTTGATGTAACTGAACTGGAGACGAGAGGTTAGAGAATGCCTTTTTTCTTTGCTTTGCACTCTCGCACTTTTTCCGTCTACTCTCTCTTTTTTTTTTTTTTGGCTCAATTTTCAGCTTGTCGTTTGGACACATCCTTTCATGTCAACTTCTCGTGCGTTCAGCAGCTGATATCTGCATTTTCCCTAGAAAAATGCTTCTCTACAATGGAATTTCTTTTTTCACTAATTTTATTTACTAAATCATATTCTTGATTTAATTACACATTAATTTACAAATGCAATTACAAATATATTATTATACAAAACGACATTGTTATAGAACGCAAGGGTACAATTATACCAGAACTTAAATATAGATGAATAAATAAACTTAAATGGTTCTCTATATATTATCAGGCAGTACATCTCACTTGACGTTATGTGTCAGAGGAAGAACAATTGGACGGAATTACGCAATAATAGACAAACCGACAATTTGAAAAAAAAAATGAGATACCTATTTGCACAAATCTGTTGATGGTAGGCTAATTTAACCGAGAAAAAATCAAGAATTCGATATCTGAATGTTGGTGTTATTTATAAACAAAAAGTCGTTTATTGCATAAAATTCATTTATTTATTTTGCTTTGAAATATTAATTCAACTGCTGGTCTCTTATTAAAAATCGGTTAACCTTTTTTGGTATTATTTGTGGTATTTTTTTTAAATATTATGAATGTTGTAATACTTCTTACATAAAATGTTTTATAAAAACAGATTGATTTCAATGACCAATATCTCGAAACAGGTTTTTGGTGCTTGGTCTCTTATTAAGTAACTCCGTCCAATTGTCTGTATGCATCTGAAGTCTGACTAGTATAATATGTAGCTTGTCAGCGATGTATGCAATGGAGGGGAAAAGGAACTTGCCATCTTACCCCATTATGTCCTGGCTCTAGTTGCCTCATGAGTGGTGCCTTCTTGGTATCACTTGTGAGGTTCAGACCTGTCTTCGGACAGTTGACTAAACAAAACATGGCTTTCTGACCTATAACTAATCACACTTAATACTAATAAAAGTTAAAAAGAGAAAGTAATAGTACATTTCGAATGAAAATATTTCGTGCTCAGAGATACAGTAGAAGTAAAGATCTTAGCACAGACGTGTAGTGTTTAAAAATGAAGAAGAACTGTTGTACTGTACTATTTAACACATAAAAATTTGTTGGAAACAAATTTTTGTTGAATTGCTCTGAAATGTGCCTTTTTATTTTACTCTTTTAATATTAGCATTACCAAGGTGAAGGAATTTTTCTACAACTTTGTTCTAATGTTGTACTATCTTTTACTCCTCTAGTAGTTTTAGACCTTTGTTCTTTTAATGTTTTGCGTCATTCCGATCGTATAACGTCACAACACCACACATAAAGCGCAATGCTCGATAGCAGCCCCACTGCCATTAATTTTTGCATTAATATGTGTAAATTGGTGAAAAACCGCAACACGAACTACATTATTTACGCGATAACATAGCAACATACATAATTCCGCAGGAACAATACGCAAAATCGCCTCAAAACCCTCGTCACAGAGTTTTGTTTCACGGTTTTTGCCTCAAAACATTCTAAAAAAAAGGTGACTTCAAAAAAGAATAAAGTAGAAAGAAATAAAAACCGAAGAAGAAAGATCGGGATAAACAAAAGGAAGGCGGATGAAGAAGAGTACAATAATGATAAATAAGAGCAGAAAAGGGTACAAAAGGAGAATAATATCAGGAGAAAAAGTGGGAAAAAGAAGATAAGGTGAAAAGGGCTAATAAAAATTAATACATGGAGCAAAATGTGAAGAAGAAACAAGGAAAGCAGAGGGAAAAAAGGGAAAATTAATTCAAGGAGAAAAAATCAACAAGGTGGAAGAAAAAGACGAAGTATGAGGAAGAGGTACAGACTCAAGTAGGGAGACTATACATGAGAACGGTGAAGAAAGAAAGGAAGAAACGAAAAATTTGGCAATAATAAATATAGAAGTAATGGAAAAAGATGTAAGAGAGGAAGGAAATTGTGAAAACTTCGAAGAAGATGAAGAGTAATGAAAGGAAAGGATAGATAATAAACAAGAGGTTGGGGAAAGAGAGAAGTAACAATGTGACGAACAGGGGAAGGACAAGGTATAAAACTGGAGAAATTCAGAGTGGAACTGAAGATACACAAAAAGATTTAATTGAAGACAAAAAGGTCTAACATGAAGCGAAGAGGAAGAGAAAGGAGGAAAAAGCAAGATGGAAACTAGGTTATTATTCTGTAAATGAGGAAAAACTTGTACGAGAAAATAGTAAAAGGAAGAAATTAAATGGAATGTTGACATTAGTTAATCTGCAAGGAAATATAATGTGTTGTCGGTCTATCAAATAATGCGCAAAAAGTGATCGCGGTAGCAGTGATTCAACTGTTTAGTATTAATTAATGCGCAACTATGAAACGGATTCTGAATGCTGCATTTTCCGCTCATAGCAGCAGCATGAACTGCTATCGAACAAACTCATCTCGATGCAAATTTATGTGAATTATATGAATCCGCAGATCTTTCTTGCAAACCTCATTTTAAAACGCTTGTTACCTACAGAAGAAGAAATTCAGTTCTGCGCTCTATAGAAAGTTCGGAGCATACCTCACTGAATAAGGGAATGTAAGAAGTTACAAGTTGTTATCTTCTGCACACAGTGGTTAGTAGAATTGTATACATGAACTCTGGAATTGTTTGTTATGCATATCTCCTGAAGATTCAGCCAGGTTCGGTCTGAAAAACTTGAACCGAGGAAACCTGTTATTCTTTTCTTTTCCCGTGTTCAACTCAACTTACAAGATACGCATTCTCCACTAGGTAGCAGAGGATTATTATTATTATTATTATTATTATTATTATTATTATATCAACAAGACTACAATAGTTCGTCCATACCGGTCTTTCATTTCAAAACTTCCCACCCTAAATGATTATTTACTTCCAATTATATTCCAGGTTTCACCCCCTTCCCTAACCCCACCCATCTCTGAAATTTCGAATGGCAACCATGTATTATTCTGATACCTAAATTTTAAAGAGTATTCATTTGTTTATACATCTTATTCATTAGTCCTCACATCTTTTGTTTTCTTTCGTCACCTGACATCCTGAATTGTTATTATTGTTGATTAAAGCCGAAAAGAATAAAAATACTGATGAACTGTATATAGGCCTACTGTAAATTGAATGGTAGTCTGTATAGCTCAATAATTGATGAATTGTATATGCTGTAAATTGTATAGTAGTCTGTATAGCTCAACTGATGAATTCTTTATGAATATAAATTGAATTAATCTACTTGATATTAATTGCACAAATTTGTATAGCTTAATGAAAGTATGCTTGTCAATTGAATTGATCTGCTTACTTTGTATTGTATATATTTGTATAGTTTTGGCCGATGAATTTTATATGCTTTAAATTGAATAGTAATATGTATAGCTCTATTCATAAATTGTTTGTGTTTGTAATTTGAAGTAGTTTGCATGATATGTATTACCACTTTCTGTATATCACAACTGATTGAATTGTTTATGCCTTAAATTTAATTAACTCACTTGTTTTGTATTATACATATAGCTCAACTGATGAATGATCGTTTGCGTTTGTAAATTTAATAATCTGATTGGCTACGTATTGTATATTTTTAGTAGAGCCATCGATGTAGCTGAGTCGGCAGATTCGCTGGGCTGCTGATCCGGAGCTGTATTCGGGCTTGGATTGGATCCCCCTTTGGTCTCATTGAATGGTTTCTTCCGAGATTTTCCTCAGCCGTGGGACTGAAGCCGGATGGTCTATGGCGAGTCCTCGGCATAAACCCCTTTCATTTGATTACCCCCCTTTGATTTGATTACCCGGTTGGGTTTTTCCCAGGTTTTCCCCAACCAAAAGGCAAATGCCGGATAATCTTTTGGCGAATCCTAGGACCCCACCTCATCTCACTACATCTCACCAAAATATTGTAAAACATTGCACAAAATTGTAGAAATTGTAGAAAAGTGCTAAATTGTAAAACTGTAACAATTGTAATTGTAATATTGTAAAATTTTCACTTGTTGCACATCTTAAAACTTCACTGCTCATGTAAGATCTATGGAATAGAATGAATGAATGAATGAATGAACTGAAAAGACTATTATAGATTACACGTTATTTGAGGTAGTAACACAAATTAATATTAAGGAATATTTTGCTTCTCTATTATAACCTATTCTTTAAAAATTTAAAACAGGATAGAGGATAATAAAAGCCGAAATTTGGACTTATGTCGTTACTGTCTGCATGGTTTTGATACTATGGCAATACTATACAGAGAAATTCCGAAATAGGCTAGATTACTGCCTAGTCAAAAATGGAGCACATTTTGAAAATGTAATTTAGTAAAACTTTCCAACCCATCCCATTATCTCTTGGCTTAATTGCCTCATGATTGATGCTTTATTGGTGTCAATCATGAGGTTCAAACCTATCTCCGGACAGTTGACTAACAACAAGTTAGTAAATCGTGTTGATTAAATTTAGGATATTGCCCAAAATAAACTATGTTTTCATTCTACAACCAACTGACAATAACAACAATCCAGGTTGCCAGGCAACGATAGAAAACAAATGATGTGAAACATTTGAATGATATTATAGACCAGTGCTCGTCAGCACTCGCTGAAATGGGTGAAGTGCAAGGAGTGCAACGAAATATGCTCCGTCGTGCAGAAGGGATAGGGAGACAGCATACCCGCCAGCAGCCACGCATGCACGCTAGTGCAATGTCATATCCACGGGTAAAAGACGCTAGCCCGAGGGTGCACTGTGCTGATGACCGCTGTTGTAGAAAATTGAATACTTTTTCCATTTTAAGTGTCAAAATATAATTAATAATAATAATATTTATTTATTCTGGCAAAGTTAAGGTTATCAGGCATTCTCTTCCACTTAGTCAGAAACAAAACAAGTTGATAGAATTTGCAATGATGCAAGTTAATAATAACCAACTAATATTTAGAGAACGCTAAAAAAATTGATGTAGTAGGAATGTCATTTGAAATTTAAAATGGTTGTTAAGGATAGGTAAGGGAGTGTTTAAGCGTTTTCGTAGCGACCAAATTCGTCACCGGTATGTTTCATCACGGTAGATTTTATAATAATGTTATGTTTTGTCACAGAATACGTTTCGTCACACGGTTTTTTTTGTGACAACGCGTTCCATCACAGCTCCTCGAGTGACTTGTGGATTGAACATCGGCGTAGCTCAGTGGTAGAGCACCCAATGCATAGAATTGGGAATCCTGGGTTCGATCCCCGGCGCCGAAGCGAATTTTTTCCGTTATTAATAAGACCAGTAAATTTCTAAGCTTTAGTGATCCACGATAGTTCTATAAATCAGCGAATAAAAGACGCGTGTTTTTGTAAATGAGTAATTTCCCTGGTCAAAAATTACAAAACAGAAGGAGTAAAAATTAGTATTTTCCTAGTGGACCAAATTTTTAGTAAAATGGCTAAGTACACATTACTGTGGATCACTACACCGATTTCTGTCAAAGGGTTTAAAGTATCCTTCGGCATTAAACTTCACTTCCAGCAGTATACATACGGTTCTACTGTAATATTCCAATTAGACTGTGGAGTCGAATACGATTAATAACTTATTGTTTCTCTACGCTTTGTTCACCTTTAATAGTTTACTTCGCGATAGTGAGATTGAAACTTGAATATGCTTCTGTAGATCGGAATTCTTTAATAACTGTTTTGGTTACCTTAGAAGGCAAGCAACGCAAATTCATATCGTAGTGTCGTAGTCTAAAATTTTTGTCCCGTTGACTCGAAATACAGTTATATGCAAAACAGGGATTTGTTGAAATCTCACAGTTTATATTCAAGACTTCAAGATCTAGATGCCCTGTTATCAACGTTCTTAAAATGTAATAAATATATCTGAATTTTTCATAAACAACGTCATGTTGGTGTTCATACGAAAGCATCAGAAATCTCAATCTTATCTACAACAGAAATGCTAAATTTACTACCCCCATGTCCAGGTCATTAAACTGTCAGCTTGCATGAAAATAAATATGGTCCATCGACCTGGGCCGGGATCGAACCCGCAATCTTGAGCATAGAAGGCCATCGCTATACTAACTACGTTATCGAGGCCGACGCCTGTCTTAATTTTGTCTATCATTTAACATCTTCTACTCCGAACTTTTCTCCCGTTCATTACTGTTTCCAGTACATCCTTCAGTAGGCAGTTTCTTCTTAGCCAGTGACCTATTCCTTTTACTCTTCGTGTTTAGTATAGCATTATTATTTGTTCACACATTCTTTCTAGAACATCTTTATTGCTTAATTGGAAAATAGCTTGTAATTACTAGTAATACACAATAGCATAATGGAAAATAACTGTGTAATCATTCTGATTTTTCTATAAATATTTTACTCAAAATTATCTAACAAGAATTCGCATGGGTACAGACAAAACACTTAACTTTATTTCTTCCACAATGTTAATAATGTCAAAACAAGTGGATATACAAATTTTGGACACTCGAACACAAATACGAAGGCCGTCCAGAAAGAAATTTTATCAGGGGCCGTTTACAGAAACAAAACACAATTTCATGGAAGGACTTATTGGAACAGCTACAGCAATTGTTGAGCTATTTTTTAACATATTTCCCACCGGAATTGAGGCATTTGTCATACCATGGGATCAACATTTGTAACCCTGTGCCGTAGAAGTCTGCCACCTGGGATCGGGACCAGTCTGTGACAGCTGTTTGCACCTCTCTGTTGATCCCACAGTATGACAATGTCTCAATTCCGGGTGGGGAATATGTTGAAAAATAACTCAACAATTGCTGTATCTGTTCCAACAAATCTTTACATGAAATTGTGTTTTCATTCTGTAAACGGTCCTCGTAATTGCGCTCGAGGGGACAAAATTTGTATAAGCTCTTGTTTTGACATTATTAACATAGTGGAAGAAAAAAAATTAATTTATTTTCTGCCCCCATGAGAATGTTTACTTGTAAGCTATAAGCTATGAAAAACGAGTTAAACTTCGTTAATAACTCTGTGTAAGTTCGTACTACCGCTTGTCCGTTATTGATAAGCAATTCCATCGACTCCTTAAGCACCCGCCCTTCACTAATGTCACATGATTATTCTACCCTCCTTAGAGAAAATGAAAATTTCAATCAGAAAACGTATGTGCTGCTGATACTGCAGTATTTATTTTAAATCTCCGATTCATTTTTTTCTAAATGAAAGTAGACTGTTCCTGTTTTGAACTGTGCTTCATTTTGAAGCGAAATTTTGCTACCACTTTGTAAAAAAAAGTGGTTTGTTTTTTTTTTTAATACTCAATATAGCCGCATTAATGGAAGGACGTTATGAAGCATAAAAATGAGTCGCAGGTTGCCTACATCGCCTCTTGCTCACAGCTGAGCACCAGATCGACGTTGCCGCGGTTGACTGGTAGCTCAATATTTAACACTCCCCTCACACACCCCTTACACGAGGAGAGAGAGACAGGGATACTGAGAGAGAGGGAGCCACCACTCTCCGCGTTTAAAAGTTTTAGATGCAGGTAAATGTTTTGCGAGGTCATTTTCACCCCATCCACCCACCCCCGTAACGTCACAGTCATGTGGGGATCACTCTCGCTTACACGTCCCTTTTTTTCCGGCAGCCAGCCATACACGAGACAGGGTGTTCATGAATAAACATAACATTTCATAACTCGTCAGATGTGAGACCAACCAGATGTCCATTCTCATGTATGAGGTCGGTAATGAAAATGGATGTTCCGTCGGCATATGCTAACGCTATCAACACCGCGCTACATAATATTCGTAGGACTCTGTCGCCGGTATTTAAGAATGCACAGACATGTAATGGTGCCATTGTAATAATTTCTCCTAACATACGTACTTTTGATTGGCGGGAAATGAAGAAGATATATATATATATATATATATATATATATATATATATATATATATATATATATAAATATAAAATTAGGTAGGCTACGTTCGTACCCCACAACTTCTGATATTGAAAACACGCCAGATTTCAACGTTCTTGATATACAAAATAATTCCTTTTACTGCCGAGCGAGTTGTTCGGATGGTAACGTTTGAGACACGCATTCTGGAGGTCCTGAGTCCAAAGTCCATGGCCGACTAATCTGACTAGAGTTTTCCATAGTTTCTCTCAGCGACAAAGGAAAACGCCGGATTGGAAATATACATGCCATGATCCATCACCACCTTAATTACCAATATCGTAAGTATTATTTTCTTTCTTCTTAACTTCCACAACAAACTGTCTAGCATTTATTAATCAGTTAATCTTTTAGTACTTTGATTTTTATTGTATTTGTAAATTTAATAGTAATTATAATTATAATTGTAATTTTATTCTTACTATTGTAGTTGTAATCTCCTGATATGCGGGAAGAGAAGGCCTGGTAGTCTTATTTCTACCAGGTTAAATAAATAAATAAATAAAATAAAATCTAAATCAGTTCCACGACCGCAAGTCATCTATAACGTACGACAATATAAACAGAAACTTAACAATAGTCAGGGACCTACTGATATACCCTTAGATCTAACATAGGTATGCGATATCACAGTAGTTGTTGAAGCATGTATAAAATAATCCTTTTATGCTCATTTTTCTGTTCGTCGTTTCAATTCACAAACGATATTATTTAGTATTTAGTATCCATAGCTTAATGATCTTACTTTTATATCGGTGTACCCTACATATAATAATAATCCGTGGCGCTACAGCCCATGAAGGGCCTAGACCCACCGACCAGTCGGCCTCACGCCCATATGCCGAAGCAGAGTACCCTACTTAGGTTGATCTCAAATAGCCGAAACTGGTCGAAATGTGTTCCCGGCGTATTCAAGATCGACAGTCGCGAGTCATAACCGGTTTTCATACGCAGTTCAGTTGTGAGCGTAGTGCTAGTTTGACACTTTTATTGTTTGTGCTCGATTCACTATGTAATATTGTGTATCATGGCGAGAATTCGATATAATTTAGAACAAACTATATTCATTTACAACCGTTATTTGGAAAGGAAGTTTCTTACAAATTCTACAAGATGAAATTTGGTTGTAACTATCCCGGAATACATGTTCCATCATCATAAACAATTTTTGGGTTTCTGTAAAAGTATTAACACTTGATATCCCCTTTAACTTTTATTTTTGAACTACATTCAAGCAAGAGGTGTAAGCAAATAATCCAGGCAATCAGGAGGACTTGAAGGAAAATAAATATTCGTGAAGTAATTTTTGCAATAAAGCACAAGAAATATCTCGACGTTTCTCCGCAATCTTTCAACAGATTAAAAGCAGAGGTTTGCGGAAACATACAAAAATTATGGCAAAACATGCAGCAACACTTTTGACAATATCTACCACAATATTTATGATAGCCATACATAAATTTTACCACGGAATCTTGAAATAATGCTAAATTGAATGGCTTACTGGGTTTCACCTGCGACCTCCTGCATTTTTTTAACACAGAACCTGTTTCTACAAATGATCTATACTACAACATTATGAAATCGTATTTAGGCACACTCTCAAATTTAGCATACCAAAGAACACATTGTGCCCTCTATTGATTTGTAGTAGCCATTTTAATCATCTACGATTTTCATTTGTCCTTTCATATTATGCATTGTTGATTGTCATATATGGAAACTCCCATCTTTTAATCATAATATAACCAGCAAGAAATTTTTCCTTTTATCATAATAGCTTTATAATAATAAATTAATATTATCCATACCCAAACGGATCAGATTGTAAATTAACGTTTCACCAATAACAATGCCAAAAACAAAGACTAAGAAGTTAAAAACTTTTTTTAACAGACCCCTTAACTAGCTGTTATTCATCCATTCATAGATGTCGCTAGTTTCGAAAAGTGTAGACGACATAATTCGTCATGATGGAGAATGGCTGGAATATCAGAGGGAAACCGGAGGACCCGGAGAAAACACTTCCGTTGACTTATAAATTCAAGCTGGAACGACCGAGATTTGAACCCGGACTCCTGGCAAGTTCAGCGCACTAGCACTGAACCTTAATGGCCATTATATTACATTTTGGAATTCTTTTTCAGGGAACAAAGATAAATTAAAATGGCAAGAACTTTAATATAAATACCTGGTTGGATGAATAAAAAAATGTAAAAGGAAGACACGTTGCATTTAGTCGTCTTCTAAATATAATAGCTTGGTCTCATGAGAAAATTTTCCTTTAATTTCTCGCCTCGAATGCTTAGTAGGTATTCTTAAAAGCTGACATACAGAGAGAAGCCGTATGACTGTTTTCAGGCAGCAGTAGTCCATGTTACGGCATAAGAGCATCGCCCAGCCGTAGAGGTATGAAAAATTCATATGCACGTTACTCCACAGGAGAGCGAGAGAGAGATAAAAAGTTTTAAATATTTTAGAGGCACTATTCATGAGCGTAACTTCACAAATTCACGTCGTAAAATCAGATTCAGAGTATTCCAGCTTCACTATGACATCGGAAAATTAGTGAAGGCTACTACGCAAAACCAGAGATAAAACGCCGTCAATCATTCGCCTTAAAAATTGCGTATTCCATTCCTCACAACAGTTGAAATATTATACAAACCGCATTTCATTAACCTACGTTCTAATATTTCTACACAACATTACTGTGAATTCAATTATTGTAAACGACAGTGCACCTACCTGTGTTCCTATGTAGGCATGAGAATAGTACGATTTATTACCCAAACAAGCACAAATGATGAAAGATGAAAATGACAACTTTTTTCCTTATCATTTTTTCAACCAAAATTTGAGAGCATGTTTGCTGTGTAGAGAACTAACAACGTCCAAACATTTAACTCCCAATGTTTTTGGCTATTGATTTTTTTATAGTTTTCTACTAATTAGAAATATTTTTAAACCCAAGGTTTTAGTACAAAATCTCAATTTTTAAGCTTCCTTTTTTTGGTTACATTCACAAGGAATAGGAACATTTCTATGAATCCATTTGATGAAATATCTCATTTATCAACTTTCAATATATTTTTAAATTTTGAAAATATTTTTATGCTCGACCATGCCGAAATGTAGTAATTATACACCTGGTAGCAGTCCTTTAATTCGTCATTAAAGTACACCTATTCATTAAAGTTCAGGTTTTCGATTATTCTCGGATATGCAATCGAAAGACAACGAGGGAAACGTCACGGAAATCCAATACTGTCGCAGAAGGTTATGTTCTGTTACTATAATAATTAGCGTTAATTGTAAATAATATTCAAATAAATTCATTTTGTCATCTCGTTTTTCAATTCTAAATCAATTTCCAGATTATATCAAAATTAGTTCATGTTACATTACATCAAGGTCAATGACATTATTGTTCCTCGGAAAAAATCAATACTTTCGCGTCTGCGCACATCTCACATTTTAAGAGCTATGAACAAGGTCACTTCGGATCTTCTGTCAGATACAAATAAAATGAATACTTCTGAATAATTTCACGTTAGAAATATGGTCGAGCATAAAAAGTCGTATGAAACTTGTCTATAATGGTAATAAAGACGCTCGTATGAAAATTATAAAACTCTCTTGCGCTCGTTTCATAAACATACTCGCGTCTTAATTACTGTCATTATAGGCTCGTTGCATAATGTACTACTATAGTTCATGAAAAAATATTAATAAAATATACTAGCAGCAATTCTTACAAAATAAATGCACAGAAACATGCAGCTATCTCATAAATACTTACAGTAAAAATTTCATCCACATTAATTAGTATTTGGAATAAAAAATTTGGTGTTGAATGAAGAAAAATAAACTTACGGAAACACAGATTTGAAAGTAAAATTTACATTTATGTAACACATACATATAAAAATTTTCCTCCGCTATATTCACCTAGTAATTTCAGGGAGCCAACTTTAGAACAAAAAGTTACTAGTTTATTTTGTAATCAGAAATTTGCAAAATAGAATTCTTTGATGAAAAAATAATTTTGACAGCTCTTTAAATGCCACGCCCCCTTCCAGCCTTAATAAAAAAAATAGAACATTTTGTAATCAGAATTGTACTAAATCAATTTTGGGTATGAAAATATACATTCTAAAGAAGTGAAATAGCCAATAAAAATGTTTTCGAAAATTTTCATGATTTTCAGTGGAGCTCCCCTTAACGCGGCAAGAAGATTGTTGGTTTCACCAACCTTCGCTATCTTTACGACGGCTATTTAACCCTCAACTGGTATTGCTTTTTAAATATACATTACGATATCTAGCCATATGGGTCTATATTGACCCACAGATACCAGTTGAGGGTTAAACCATTTAATTATTTGTTAGGATATTTTTATATTTCTTGGACTATCGTTTAGTCTAGCGCGTCTTTAAGCTTAAACTTACTTTAAAGCTAGGAAATTAATCAATTTGAACACTAACGATGCATTTACCTAGTAAACAACATGGAGTAATATTTGGATGCTGAAATTATATTTTGGAGAAAAATCTTCTATCAGCGTCAAAAATATAAAAAATATCTGCACGTACCGCTATATAATTTATAGTCTGTATATAAACAAATGAGATAGAGCTATATAATTTTTTTTTTTTTTGCAAAATTGCCTGAAATGTAGTAGGAACATGTTGTTTAGTCAACTGTCCAAAGACAGATCTGAACCTCAGAAGTGATACCAAGAAGGCACAACACAGTCTACTATATACAGTCGCGAAGCTTGAGGTGATTTTTTGCAAATCTCGCGATAAAGCGCTCCAAGCGGTTAGCAACTAGAAACAATAGACTGTTAACTGTCGACTTTGGATTTAGAGTCGACTGTGTCGTATTTCCATCGAGTGCTAGGTCGTTGCGTATTTCGCAATGATGCGTGTGAAGAAAAATCCTAACATCTATTTCTTATTTTACTTCTAGATGCAAAAAGTGGTTAATAAACAGCAGGAGCCAGGAGGGAAGATCTAATGACAAAAAAATGAAGCATATCTTTATAATAATATAAAGTTTTGCTCGCTTCATTTCGAAAACACACAATTTATGAATGAAAACAAAAATAAATTAATCTGGAATGCAGTTCGAACTTTATTTGATGTTTCAAATAAACCTGTTCTGTTATTACCTGCAGCTGAGAAACAAAATCTTTGCATTAATTCCACGTCTGTATCAGCTGATTCCTTGAATAATTGTACATTTTCAGACAACTTAGGCCTACTTTTTTTTTTCAAAGTATATGTTTTTAATTATAGCTGTTAATTTTATTGCTATTTTTATTTGTTACTTTACTAGAGACGTAGAAAAAATAAGTCTGTTACAATAAAATTTATTGATCACGTTTTATTTCCAATTCTGGTGTGATTATTATTGCTTAACCTCATCCCACTTTGTTAACTACGTAAGCCTACACTACAAGTACCGGTACAAGTAAGTTACTACCATTAATTCATATTTCCATTATTATTGTTATTATATTATTGTTGTAAAGGAAAATGAAAATTAATATTTATTGGTTTCATAGTTCATTATCGCTATAATCTTGAATGAGTGAAGCGATTATAGTAAATTTCAGTTCGTTTTGCACAAACAAAAATAATATTAACCTATTTCTTGCAGGTATCTTCGAGTTTATGGGAGAACTTAATATACTTCATTAAAATAATAAATGAATATTATATTTAATATTTCAATAATGGAAGGAAGGTGTTAATTTTTCCAAAAGAACCCGACAACGAAAGTGTAACATATTTTGTCGTCTGCTAGGAGAGAACTGTGATGATGAGGTGATAGTAGCGATCCTAGTGGTGGGCAACTACCCATGTTTGCATTTTTACTACATATTGAGCTTCGCGACTGTATATAGTAGACTGTGGGCACAACTTATGAGGCAACTAGGTCATGAGATAAAAGGGGTAGGGTGGCCACTTAGAGCATATTAAATTAACTCTAACTTTTAAAAATTATTCTAAATTAAATGAACGATTTCCTTACACTATCTTTATTAGCATTTTGTGTCCTAGCAACCATGTGTATTTTACAGTATCTCTTTCAGATCTCTATGTTCGGTTGAAACCGCAGCCTGATGAGCACGCCGCCAGAGCGCTCTACTGTGTGCAGCATCCATAAGTGAAAACATTTATCTAGTTCCTTAATCAGGGGTCAGGATTGACGAGTCAACGGCTCGCAAAGCGAGGCAATGGATCCATTATATAACGCTACCGCGAGGCGAAACAGACAGCAAAAACGTACGGAGCTGATCAGATAAGAGCAAATCTGTGTGTGGGCTGTGCAGCTGCGAGGAGAAGCCTGCCGCCTGGCGTCTCTTTGCTGATACACACACACACACACACACACACACAATTACTTGATGGTGCACAATCCAGATAATGCAGGGTAAACACTACGTCGTGCTCGATTTGTTTTCTATTCTATCTGGCACATGGACTGAAATAATTTGAGAAGTGAGGTAGAATGCATTATTGTTGTTGTTATTATTATTATTATTATTATTATTATTATTATTATTATTATTATTATTATTATTATTTGAATCAACATCATATCAGATAAATTCTTTAGAAAGAATCCAGTATAGGACAACTAAATTTGTTAAAGGTAAAACAGAAGACGGAAACGATACGATAAAAGAACTTAAATGGGAAACTTTGAAAAAAAGATGTAGAAAAACTAGAATAACATCATTGTATAGAGCATGTCTAGGTCAGAAAGCATGGGTAGACATAACGGCTCGGTTAGAGAAGCCAACGTACTATGGTAGGAACGATCATGATTTTAAAATCAAATGTAGGAAACAGAAAACGGATGTAGGTAAATTCCCATTTTTAAATAGAACTATAAATGATTGGAATGACCTATCTGCAGCGGTCTTTGAGGACTGTACTTCCTTAAGGAGATTCAAAAATAACTTAAAAAGTTGTGTATAAAGTTACATTAAAATTAAGGTAACATTTAACATTTAATTTTTTAAGGTGACGTGTATTTATTTAGCCTGACGAGTTACTCCCTTGGTTTGAATGGTAAATTATTTAAAAATAGCGTGTAAGAGGGTCTTAGACTAGAAATGTTTAGTTTACACGTAGTTCTGTTTATAAGTATGTATAAGGGTGTAATTATTTGTCTTATATCAGTGTTGTATCAGTGAAGCGTGGTGAGTCAGTGAAGTTATGGTTTTACAGTGCAGTGAATAGTTCCAATAAGTGATAATTTATAGTGTCAGTGAAATGTGGTCTAAGTGTCAGTGAAATGCGCCATAGTGCCACTGCAGTGAGTGAGATGAGAGTAAAGTGAAAGATTACAGTACCAGTGTGAAACATATGTAGGACCTACATATGTGTAAGTTGTATTGTAAAATTAGGTTCACTTATTAATTAGGCTATTTTATGCATTATTATTCATTGTAATTATTGTGTAAAATTTTATTGTTTATTCTTATTGTATTGTGTATTGTAAAATTGTATTGTGTATTGAATTGCAATTTTATTGTGTATTGTTTATATTGTGTATACCACTGCCACCGAGTGCTTGCCCACTTGCAGTGCAAATAAATACATACATATCATACATTATTCTCTATCATTCATCATCACATGGCACGTTACTTCGAAGGCCTAATTCAAAAGGAAACAACTCAAAATTTAAAGTTATGAGAAACCTGCATTTTTAAAACTTTATGTTGCTTTGAAAAATCGAAGAATCGTTGATATTACTCCATATTCTGTTAATGATGTTTTATAATATATACTACAAGTTTCAAATTGAGGTGTTTAGTTGCAAAATCAGATACATCACTAAAACATAATATTTCATTATGAAGGAAAAACGTATATCTTTACGCCTAAAACCGCACTGATGATCCCCAATAATTTCATCTCCATATGGAAATGTTAACACTTTGAGGATATGTTTGTTATGGAATATTGTAATGTTCCATGAAGTATGGCAGTGACATTATTGCATAATTAGTAGATAATAGAGAAAATGCATTTGATGTATCTGGTTTTGAAAATTGTTCTGTGATCCATCTGGGTTTGCAAATGAATAAAAGGACTTATCTTGGTTTGAACGCAAAACAACAATTATATTATACACAATGTATTATTTTAAAACCACTGTTACATTATCACAATTAATTTATTATAATTATTAGATTTTCATCATAAAAGAAACTGAATTATTAAACAACCAGATCACCTATTTCACAGGCATGGTCACACACATTTTCTTCTTCATTTATAGAAGAAATTTGATTTTCATCCAAGCTTTCCAGTCTGTTAACAATATGTGCATAGTAGATAATGTTTGAAGTGACTTCCAGTCATTACCAAAATGTTTTGTTAGAAAAGCAGTTACATAATTTATTTTTAGTTGTGATACTTGTATTCCTGGCAGCATTATGCTTGGTGATGCAACATTTATTATTTTTTGTTCTTCTTACAAATGTTCTTGTATTGACCAGACTCACTTTTGTAGTGAACTTCACCCTTCACCAGAACGCCATCCTTCTTCTTGTTCGACTGTAAGAAAAACCTTTTACATGGAAAGTGCCAGTGAGCAGGTGGCCGCACTAATTTGGAAACAGTTTTTTTCCAGTCTGTTTTATCTGACAAAGTTATGGCTTTACCAAAATTAAAGAACATATCTGTTATACTCGTTAGGAATAATGACGAAATCTTGCTGTTTTCTTTCAGCTGTTTCTGCAATGATGCGCTGTGAAAGTATGCGCAAACCCTTGATTTACCTGGTTTTTGAAATAAATTCACATGACGTATCTGGATTTGCAACCAATACTATTTTTTCATCATACAAATCCATGTAATGTATCTGGTTTTGGAGCATAATGATGCTATAGCAGCTGTAGACTCATATGAAGATATGAAACATAATATTGACTCATTTTCGAAAGAAAAAAAAAAGTGATATATCTGATTTTGCAACTACACGCCTCAATTAGAGTGTGTGAATTTGATTTTTCAAGCAACAAGAAGCTCAGGTTTGTCAAAACTTTAAATTTTGATTTGTTCCCCTTTTGAACTGGGACGTCGATTTAACAAGTTCTGCCTGACAGGGAGTCCTACCTTATTCTAACTGGGCTTATGTCACGAATGTTTTAGTTCGCAATAAATTATTCTGTTAGTTAATTAAACTGATTCATTACTTTAATAATGAAAAGTCAACATAAGACGTTACACAAAATTACTCCGAAGAAGGTAAAGCTCGTGTACGGGTATAGATCAGTAGTATTACACAAATTCTTTCAAAGGTGTGAAAGCTAAACTGTAACACTTGGAATGTAAAGCCCAGGAGGTGGGTCTTCGGATTAAATGTAGAAAGACCAAGCAGAAAGGTATTGGGACCACACAAATGGAAAATCTAATCCTAAACAGTAGCACAATCAAACGTTCACTTATCTGGGGCAGTGTCATAAATCACAATGGTGACGCGGACAGTGATGTGAAAGAAAGAATAAAAAAAGGCTCGTTACGCTTTTGGCCTGCTGAAACCAATTTTGATGAGCAAGGTATACAGAGTGGAAGTGAAATATCCTTGCAGATTTTCAGAGCGAATAGCTCATGTTATATGTAACAAAATACTATAATATCATTTTGGTGGAAAGTTAATAGTTTTTTTTTTTTCCAGAAAAAAAATATAGATCATGATTTTTGTTCATATCGATAGAAAAGTAATAAATAATTTACCTCCCTGGCGTATTTCAATATTGTGGACGGTTTTTGTGCAAATTTAATTTTGAAAACCTGTAATTTCAAGCCACTGCACGATGCGAGCTGGCTGCAACACAGCGCCAGAGAACAGCTCATCTAGCGAAACACACCGAGTTCGTTGACCTCTTACATCTGTATCACGAGAAGAGTGTGTATTAGCGGCGATGTTGCCGGACTGCTGAAACTTCAAACTTAATTTATTAATTAACCGTGCATTTAATCACAAAACGTAATATAAGTTTTCTATTAATTTCAGTGTACCCTATCGTCCCTTTCAATCTGCAAGGTAATTTCACTTCCACCCTGTGTAGTTTTAACGAAAAAAATTGATGATTTTAACACTAATGTCAAGTCAGTATAACTCTATGGTTTGAAACTTGGAACGTAAAGAAACATTATAAACCAGATACAAGTCACCATGAACAGATATTTGCGTAGCATACTAAGAATATTCTGTCCGGATCAGATTACAAATGAAAATCTGTGGGTAAAACTAAAGGAAGGACAACAGCTTAACTATGCTAGGTAAAGTAAAATAAATCATTATTATTAAATAAATTCGGCAGAGAAAGTGAGGATGGTTAGTACATACATTTCGTCTACATTCAAACGATATAACCATGAGAGCGCTCACTTAAAATCCACAAGGAAGTCGAGGAATACGTAGACCAAAATACATGAAAAAGTACAATAGGAGCAGAAGCCAAATGCAAAGACAAAACATGGGAAGAGATTAAAAAATAATGTCAGATGAAGGAGCTTCCTGAGAAGCCTATGTTCCACTCAGGAATGATTGAATTTTGATTGTTTGTTTAAACAAATTATACATAATTCACAAAAATATCTACATCGTTTCTAAAACAAAAATTTAAAATTCTAATACCAGGATCAGATAGTTAAGAGGAGTGCAAAGATAACAACATACTCGTACATAATTCAACTACCAAGATTTAATGAAAATCATCCGTCCTCAAGTGATGTTGACCACTGGGACCCAAAATTACAAGTACACTACTCAAAAAAAGTTCTGCACCAACTCACTTTTGGTGAAAGTGTGTGGATCACAGTTGACACACTTATGAAAACAAAACAAATTTTACTGTACAAACAATTAATGAAAACAAAGGAAATTATCTAGAAAGTGTTTCTGTGGTAATAGTCGAAATCAAAAACTTCTTCTGGGGGACTCTAGTATCGTGTTACTCCACCCCTTGAGTTGGAGCATGCTTGGATTCTCCACTGCATGCCGTTCAGAAGATGGTCGAGGCGTTGCTGGTCAAGCAAGTCCCATTTTTGTACAGCGGCTCTCCCGAGAGCTTGTAGGGTGCGTGTGGGTTTCTGCGGCGTCGTACTGCAGGTTTCAACATTCCCCAACCATGTTCAATTGGGTTCATGTCTGGTGACATCGAAGGTCATTCCATTCTTTGTATGCCAACCTTCTGGAGAAAGGTAATGATGAGACGGGAGCGGTACAGTCGCGCGTTGTCGTCTTGGAAGACAAACCCATCGCCTATACATATATTGGTTGTAGGGCCGAACAATGGGTTGGAGAATCCTGTCCCGGTACTGGGCAGCTCTCGAAGTAACCTCGACGATGACGTCCTATGTCCGTCCATTATACCTGCCCAAAACATCACTGATCCACTTCTCTGCTAGATCCGATGGACAGTATGCTTAAGTCGTGAACTGGTACCTGGTTCCCTCCACACTCTCTTACGACGAATGTCAGGCGTCAGATAAAACCTGCCCTCGTCGGACCTTATATTATTGATCCAGGTCCCATTGCAGGTGCTCTCTTGCCCATCTGTTCCTGGAGCCACGGTTGTAGTAGTGATGTTCGTATAAGACGTCTGGAGGCTAAATTGTCTGTGTGAAGTCTGTTTATTACTGTTTGGGTCGACAAAGCCTGAAGGCATTGTGCAGTTCCGTGCCGTTCTCTCTGTTCCTACGAACCATAATTCGTAGGTGTCGGTCTTCAGCTGCTGTTGTTGACCAGGGCGACCACTGCGAGGCATGTCTTGGACATTTTGAGTAACATGATATCGTTGACATGTTCTAACGACGTTGCTATGGTGTACTCCAACTTCCCGCACTGACAACCTTTCCTGTCGCAAAGTAAACGTGCTGATGACCGTTCTAGGCATGTTGACAAACTGAACAGAGCACTGTTTAATGCAGTTCAGGATTCCAGACACAGCGCATTCTACTGACATACCGAGGCCAGAAGCTTTTGTTCGACTCTCAATGGACAGGTGACAATCTACTATGGCAATGTCAATGTCTATTGCTCAAGAAAACGTAAACATAGATATTAACATGAACAAAATAAACAAAAAACACTCTAGATATACGGGTGTTGCAAAACTTTTTTTGAGTAGTGTATCAAAATTAAAAAGAATGAAATTAGTGAAATAATTATTTGCTTTGTAAGCTGCATTTAAAACAAAATTTTATGTGTTATCATACAAATGATAGTGTAGAATTTAAAGAGAGGCCTTCAGAATTTCCACTAACATTTGAACACAAAGAAGAGATGTTCATAATAATAATAATAATAATAATAATAATAATAATAGACTAGGCCCTACTAATAATGAGATAGTTTATATAATAAATTAAGAGCGAAGAAAAGTTTGGCATTGGCAATGATGATACATTAATATTATTGGTATTGTCAGCAACAAAACACACGGATATAATAACAAAGGTAACTGAGAGAAATAAAATAATATTATAGTCTACTTAGAAAAGAAATAAACTTGCTTTACAATACATGATACCTATAAAGTAAGGAAATGTCATACGAGCCAAAGTAACTAAGCCAATTTGTGGATGACGTTTTATTGTAGATTTATAGACGAGAACCGTAATTTGTAGTAAGCCAGCAAATAGGTTCAACTAAGGTAAGAATTTAATTCCGTCTTGTATTATTATAATGTAGTTGAGCTACAAATTTCTTTCGATTTTTATTAAAAAGTATTTATTAATTTGGGCAATCGGAATAGACTAAATTTGTTGGATAATCCAGTCGTCTTTTTAAACAAATGTTGATTATACGTTTTTTTTGTAACAATTTTTGTAGTAAAAGTAGGTCTTGTAATGCCTCCTGAACCATTATACCGTATTGGAAAGACGATTCAACTATTGCTAATTAAACTAAGTAAGTTCTTGTTTTATCTGTACGTACCAATTAATTTTAAGAGTTTTAATGTCGTTTCTAAGTCGAATTTATAAGGTCAATCAGAAGTAACTTCAAATTTTAAACCCGTATAAATATTACAATATTGAAGATAGGAAGAAAAAACATCACTATGATAGACAATGAATGCAGTATGCTACAGAACTCCCGTCACCCGTTAGCGTGGCATCATGACCTGGAAAACAATCTTTATGTAAGTTGGCGCACGCCCCCCCCCCCCGACTGTCACCAGTATAATATACTTTAAGATCGCCAGATCTTTGTCACCTTACCCAATACGTTTTCGTGGCATACCCAACTACAGCATATGAAAGACACTAACTCGCAAGAAATTGGGTATAGTCTAAGACATCGTCCACAAAATACTGTGCATGATGTTAAACAAGAGGAGGGTGTTTGATTACCGATGATTTGTGAAAACCAAACCCCACTGCATGTTCAACAACGTGATGTTTTCTTTTCTATTTCAAATTTTACCTATATTATTGATAGGCCTAATATCGCTTTAACATTTGAAGTGAATCTTGAATTATTATATTTCCACATATGTGCTGATATACCTATTATTTAACGACCCTTCGTCAATGAATTACCTGATATTAGCTTTGAATAAATCAGACCAGATATTCAGTCCATGAAGGATTCCAACACACGCTCGATCGAAGTTTTGGAGCAAGAGTCCAGCTCTTTAAATCTAAACTAAATTAACAATATAAACAGAAAAATCATTAAAGTATATCATCAATTAAAATTCCTCTATCCTTTTCTCTCAATCAATTTACCAGCGAATATTTCGTTCAGAAAATCCGTCACTTCTCTCCCAAAATGTGTCGAAGTATTATCTTGGTGAAAGAAAAAGTTCTTCTGAAGTAGGGCCTACATGGAAGAACAAATATCTGCAACCACGCATAACATAAAGTAAATCCGTAGCGTGACAACCCATACAGGACTAAAATCTACCAGCCAACTACTGACCTCATGTCCTGATGCTTCAGCGGAGTTCATAGATCATCTAAACAGTGTATGATAACGTGTGGATAGAACGATGATCTCCCCCAGCCGTCATAGCTTTCTTTCAAAACCGGATTTCGCTACTCATTATAGCTCCCAAAATTCATCACGATGCTGTCTGCGATGTGCCCTCCAACGTGGCCGAAATTTCGTGAGAAAATTTCTTTCCGCATGAGGACTCGAATTAGCGCTCATTTCGTATCTATTTTAAAGCATGATGCTCTAAATTTACTTCTATGATATGTGCGTCAATTTTGATGTTTCTCGCTACATCTGCCCACACATTGACTTTCCGAGGATGTTACTCGTATATGCGTTTGTGCCATTAAATGAGGGGTTTCGTGAGACCACCATCGACAGTTATGATGATGATTGACGCTGTCATTCAAACATAAGGTATGAAAATATGACGTGCGTCATCAGATGTGGATTTTGATTTATTTTCTGAATCAAAGTTTCCCAGAACTAAATTCTTGTATCAAACTCGTCTTCACTTAAATGTTGCAAAATCTGGATATTGCACGGGTTGTCATTTCTCTGATTTGAACTACGAAACTGACGCAAGACTGACATTGTATTCAAGTATGTAGGCCTACCAACTATTCTTGATATCCGCATGTATCTAGAATTATATCAAGGGAATTTTCTGTTTCTGTAATTAATTTAGGTCTTTCACATTTTGGTTCATTTTTTATTCTACCCGTTTCATTGAAATTTAGCACTATTTTCGAAACATCATCTCATATTTTGATTTATTTATTTAATCTCCCCGTTTCATTGGAAGTTAGCACTGTTTTCGAAACATCATCTCAGATTTTGGTTTATTTTTTAATCTCCCCGTTTCATTGTAATTTAGCACTATTTTCGAAATGTCCTCTCAGATTTTTTTTACTCTCCCCATTTCATTGCAAGTCAGCACTATTTTCGAAACATCATCTCCGATTTTTCTTTATTTTTTACTCTTCCCGTTTCATTGCAAGTTAGCACTATTTTTAAAATATCATCTCAGATTTTGTTTTTGTTTTTTTACTCTCCCCGTTTCATTGGAATTTAGCACTATTTTCGAAACTTCATTAAATAGTGTCGGAGATATGTAACTCGTACAACACATGTTAGGAATCATTGTAACATAATTTAATTGTGTGCATAATATTATTAATGGAAGTTATATGAGGCAAAGCACACATTAGGTTTCAGATCGATAATGGCATAGCCTACGCCGGGCATGCAAGCATGTATGTTCGCGTGTTCCCAGTCGGGAGGCGACCTGAATGCTCTATATTACTTGATTAATTTCCAACGACATTAGTATGCAGTATTATATCACAAATTTAAATAAATAAATTTATTCTCAATATTCTATATAATTTTAATAAGTTCTAAGCCTATATGTATATATACCAACACATGTACAGACCCAGAAAAAATTAGGGTGCCTAATTTGATTGTTCCAGACATAACGCATTACGCATGCGCAGTAAACAAGTGCGTCTAAATATATGCTACTTGTGGACACTCTTGCAAAGATTGTCGCCTACATTAAGGAGGTCTGTTGCCAAGACTCGACCCGCATTTTATTTCCTTATCTTACAACGTCTCTAAAATATGTCGTCTTATAAGACCGGCACGTTGTAGAAACATTACATAAATTGAATATAGAGCCTATCCTCTAACCAACACGTTTACTCCCTCAGTAAAATGGGAAACAACTTATGTTTGTTATCAATTGAAATATGCAACCCACGACTCTCTCCAAATATCTTGAAGTAGCCTTTTATAGAGAATCATAGGAACCAGTGCTGTAATATTATGATGACAAACTACTTAAGCATATTGTAGCATATTTTCTAACCATAGGGATAAAATTGAAAATTAGAGGATAGTTTCCTATACTTATTTACGTATAACTTGATGTCCACTATCATGTGTTGCTCATACGAAAATTACGTATATCCTTTTATATCATTTCTGCAATATTCCTGCTTTTTCATAATGCTTCCATAAACTGGTAAGCTGCATCATTAGTGATTGTCAATTTTATTCCTGATGTGAGAGTATTTCGTCGTCGTTCCTACAATAACTCCTATGTGACATATTTATTTATTTTCAGATTTTTTGCTCTATTAAATAACTTAAATAGTGATACAGCAAATAATAAAATCTCCTATAAGTAATTATATTTCTTTCTTTCGAAAATGTAAGAATTCACAGTCTCGTATGTACGGCTGCTATAGGATGAATAAATGTGTTTTTCTTCCTACTAAAAATTTTATATTTTGCACGTATTGCAGGAACAACGACGATTTACTTTATTTACTGTGCAGTTTACACAGTACAAAAAATTATTTACCATCACTCTTTCAATAACTTGTTTCACGTAGATAACATTATTCCATTACTGTTTCTCCCTTTCAATTGTTTATTTCGGTCTCATATGTGAACTGTTAGGTCTAGCAAGATACTTTAATCGGTTATCGACACTATCTCAACTACTACGTTATTTATTTTAGTGTCGATAGAATTGGTAATAATGATATATTTGGCCAGAAGAGTCCCAGGAATTTCCGTGACATTACCTAGCATTCGCCTTACAGTTGGGGAAAAATAGTCGTAGTTGTAGTGAGAAAGCGGGATTTTTTAGAATTCTTTCGTTGCAGTCTTGGTAAAAGTCAGAATGAACTTCGGAGCCGTTTTGGAAGTTTCCTCAACGAAAATAATCGCTTCAGTGCTCGGTATTGAACCCAAGAACTTCCAGTCTGTAGTCTATTGGGAAGGAATAATCTATGGGGAAAACAGATAAAAATGCGGAAACGCCAGGAGAATACCTACCGTATTACTAAACTTCGGAGTTATACTCTCAACTGTTTTTGTTAATATAGCTCGATCAGATTGCAGTGAAACTGCCTAAACATATGGTTAGCATAAACAAAGTCACCGTTTGGCAGAACACAGAAAAAGACAAGAAAGGTGCACAAAACCAATTTTCTACAAAATACACCATCATTCACTTCACTACTTTAAAATAAAGTTTCATCCTTCATCTCAGTGGTATATTTTCATATCCGTCACTGTAATTAATTCAAAATTGCATGTATTTTTCATTCACCTATATCCATCCTATGATAACATATATGCAGCTGAAAAGGAAAAGAGAAAATCTTTATACACCCCTCCCGTAAATCTAACCTTCTATAAATATTGCTCTGCAGAGATCTAAACGAAAAGCTCTAACAAAAACCAATCGCTCAGAGCCACGTCACAGGAGTCAAACTGTCACTATAACAACAATACGTACACACACTGTACCTGTTGCTGCAACATTGTTGTTCAAAGGGGTTGGGATGGGTGCAGTGACAACAAAATATAAACTTTGTTCGCACAGGTACAGGGGTTGGGGCGCGGGATATATGAACTCCATGTATGTGTGAGGGGTTGTAGGGAAAAGCAACGCGCAATGCATTTTAAGTGGTCTAGAACCCCTCATGGGGGTTGTAAAAAGCCCTATATAATACTCTAGTTACTCCCATAACGGGGGAAACTGCACATACTACAAACAATCGGTTGAGAGCAAAAACCGCTCAAGTGATCCCCCTTGTATCGTACTATTTGATATTCTTATGGGTGCTTACATTTCAGCACCACACTTTGGGGGTGTGTTACAGACAGAGAAAAAGGGACGTTACACTAGGGGGTGGATGGCATCTAGCGTTTTCAGATACCGTAACTTGAAAGCGAGAAACGAGTGAGAGAAGAAAACTTTTCTCTCTTGTGCTATGCAGAATATTTTGATAAAAATAAAAAAATATATACGCATTCAGACAGTTTCTATTCCCCTACTCTAACCCTCAAATTAAACAAGTTAGAAGGGTGGACAAAGTTACGGATTTGCTAGAGCGGAACTGAAATATGCAAGTTGGTTTAAAATATTATTTTAACGGTTCTAGGAACATGTTATACAGAGTGTCACACGTATTTCCACCACAACAGAAGAACTAGTTAAAGCAAAATGTATCATATTTATATACTTGTACTGTAAAGCAAATATAAAACTTTGATCATTAATATTTGGATTATTTCGGTCTCAAGTTGTACAGAGTATGACAGCAGCACACAAATACAGGGAATCACAAAATGTCGAGAAATAGGAAGACATACTGTGTGGTAATACATAGTATTAAAAGCAACAAGGATATTCGAATCCGCCCACCAATGGACAATGCAATCTGTCCCGCAAACAATTAAAAAGGTGATATTTCATTTAGAAACAAAATAGTTAATATAACTAAATGTAATATAAAGAATGTCCCAATAGGAATGTAAAATATTAATTTTCTGACATAGACATTGCTTGTTTGAATTCTTTTATTATGACTTTCACAAACCCTAATTAAAACTTTATAATTTAACATTTCATATAGAATCATTTGAGAAATTATAAAAAAGCAATAATCGGTGCAAAATTACATAAAACTATAAAGCTGTTTAGAGCAATCACATCCTAAATAGGGATGTGTTAAACTTACGAGGTGTGTGAAGGATTATAGTAAAGCAGCCAACATAGTTTAAATTAAAACAATTTGCCAAACAAACTGAGCAATCAAGATTAACTATCCGGCAATGGAATGTACAAAGAATGCGATTTAATGTGTGCACGTGGATTGTCTGTTATTAATATTCGACAAATTATTTATCAGTAGGCCTGTAATGTTGGGGACCGATTACACAAGTATATTACAGCAAGGTAATATGCCGGGGATGTAAGCTAGTACGAGGACACTGACTTGGTTATGCGATCGATTACACGCATAACAAGGTGCACATAAACAAATCTGGATAGTTCTAAAAGTAAATATACGCTAAATAGAATTACAAAGATATATCTTCACGTATCTTTCTTTATGTGCAGAAGAATTGTCATAGAATTATTCGTGAGTTTGAATTTCCGCCTTTCTTTTCGTGTGCTACAATGCCTATGTATATAATAACGCTTGTCACCTCGTATGTTTGTATTATATAATTTACATATAATATTCCCGTCATTCACATCAAAACATTCACCAATTCTCGCTGCAAAAACATGCACCTGAAAACCCTTAACCCTACATCATATATGTAACAGATAACTCATCGCTATGTTAAAATCGGCAGCACTTTGAAGAGAACAACCGCCAGGATCGCCACCTGTCCGCCGTAAACGAACACGAGATGGCAGTACATTCGCTAATGCAATTCAAATGGGAATTATGATGTGACTCCTTATGTAACAACTAGATGGCAGGGTAGTAAACCTGACAAAAGTTGTTAACGTCAAAGCCTATAAGGCCGACCTATCTGTTACATATATGATCTAGGCTTTAACCTTCGACATTATTATTCAGCAGGTACACTGTTTACGCGTGCTAGAGTACTGACTGGTGAAACGAATAGTCAACTTGAAATCACCGTAACGCATTCTATCGGTCCCCAACATTACAAGCCTATTTATCAATATTGACTTCATCACTGAGAGTAAAGTGGCCCCCATCTGTCCACATCATTCGAGATAATCAATCCAGTTAATTTTCTATCTGAGCTAACACATATAAAGAAAAGCTGCTTCTCTTAGCCATCTCTAAGACGGAAATGCGAAATTTGTTTGGGAATCATGTCATAAATCAAGAAATGGAGACATTCCTTGGCCTGCACGATGCCCTGTTTAAGAGCATGTTATTTCATTTTAAGGAGTATCTAAACCGCGAAATATTGAACTGAAGACAGCAATTCGTGAATAAATTAAAAACATTACAGTCCAAATGCTGCGAATTCTAATGAGAAACTTCAAAGAGCGATTAGAAGAATAAATGCACGTTGGTAGAGGGCATTTGAAGGAAATAATTTTCAAGAAGTAGTGGTTACATGCAAATGACTTACTATATTCGATATTTTCATGCAATAAAAATTAATTTAATACAATATCTAAAATTTCATTTCACTATTTAAGAATATCCCGTTTCTTTGGCCCTCGCTGTATGAATTCTCCAAAATGAATTATCTTGAGTACCGTTGAGTACGAGTACCGTTTCATCTAATTGATAATTTCACGGGTGAATTTTAGTAAGATCATTCAACGAATAAAATTAAATAATTTGCAAAACCGAATTACTTACGTAAATGATGATAATTATTATAAAACACAGTAATAAGGCACTAGGCCTATTATCTTTTCCTGTAATGAAGTTCAAAAACAAACTGCTATCTATCACAGCTATCTAACTTTATTTTAATTTTCTTTCTACAAATTTATGTAAGCATTTAATATTGTAAAATTCATGTAGGAGGGTATACTGAGTCCTTCTGGGCTACCTCCAATGGGAGGCAGTTATTATTATTATTATTTTATTATTATTATTATTATTATTATTATTATTACTATTATTATTATTATTATTATTATATATATAAATACTATTGCTAACTATTCAGAGCGGAAATATGAAACAACAATACTTAACCTCAAAAGTAAGATAAGCTGAAATATTACATTAACATAATAAAAGCACGAAAGGTTTTTACAGGCATTTATCTATTACTTGAAGTTACAGTTATTCAAAACGCAATTTCCGAAGTTAAAATTTTGTTGGCATTTCTTGATTTTATGTGATTGACACTGAAGTGGACTGGACTGACGTGAGCTGGAGGTTGAGGGAGTAGCAGTGGGATGGATAGAATTTCGTAATTTCTCTACGATAGATGAATGATTCTGTGTTTTGTGATTTTGATACATTTATCAGCTCACCAATGTCTTGAAACGACTCTTGGCCGAATCGTGAATTCGCCATGTTTGAATTTGTCGCTAACAAAGAGTGATGACGTAATCACTGCATACTAAAACAATTACATGTCCAGTATTGTAGGTAAGAGGCGCCGTATCAGATCATTGGTCAACAGTCATTTTGCGCCAGACATAAAACTAACAAATTCTTACTAATTTCGACCTCCTGAATTAAAACATAACAAGCAAAATGTTCCATCAGTTCGAGTTTTCGAGCTGCACAATAAAATTCATTTTCTATGCATTTTATTTAAAAAATCACCCTATTTCGTGTGTAACTATTTTGTTTTACAAATGTGACGACCCATTATGTGAAAACAATATTAGTATAAGTAGGCCACCATGTTGGAAGCACTTGTAGAAGCGGAAATTATTTTATTGCCCTTTTACGTGTCTATATGGAGGGGGTGAAACAAGTTCACGGTATGAATTCGTTTGAGTTTATCTGATTTTATTTGAGATGTGTATTTCTTTCACTGTGAGCTTTAATGACATTACTGTGGTTTATATTTTGCAATAGACCACCCTGTCAAAACCACTTCTAGAAGTGGAAAATGTTTTATTGCCATTTTAGGTTTCATTTGGAGGGGGAGAAACAGGTTCACCATAAGAAATCACTTCAGTTTACCAGGAGATTTTCATGGTATTAGTATTCTATGATATATCATTTCAGCACAGCATGGACAAAGAAATTGATAGACGAATAGCATCGGCATGGAGAAAGTTTTGGAGTCTGTCCTTCATCCTAATGGACAAGAGCCAGAAATTGCAGAACAAGAGGCAGATCTTCAAAAGTTGCATTGCACCTGTACTTCTATATGGGGCGCAATCCTGGTCACACACCAAGAAACAGGCATTAAAATTAGGAAGATGCCAAAGAAGAATGGAAAGGAAAATACTCGGAATAAGCCTGAAAGACAGAATCAGAAACGAAGAAGTACGGCGACGAAGTGGCGTAGAGGACGTGGTGACACTCGCTAAAAGGATGAAATGGCACTGGGGAGGACACGTGATACGAATGCAACCTACCAGATGGGCACACACGGCGACACTGTGGGATCCAAGAATTGGCTGGAGAAATCGTGGACGACCGAGGACCAGATGGGAGGACGAGTTCAAGTTGCAGCCAGGAGGACTGTGGACCAGAATAGGACGCCAAAGAACACGGTGGAAGGACGCAGTCAACCAACTTTGAGCGGGAGCAACAACCAGTGCTAGTGAAATTGTGGACAAAGAACTAGGAATGTAAATAGACCATCAGGTCGGCTCTTCTGATGGTCAAGGCTTGAGCCACCCCTGCCCAAGCAGGAGGCCTTGCCCCACTGGGGATTTACGGCTTTTATTATTATTATTATTATTATTATTATTATTATTATTATTATTATTAGTATTCTATGTAAGACGTGTATTTCTTTAAAGTGTGCTTTAATGATATTATTCAAAGTACGAATGGTTTATATGTTCGGATATAAAGGTTGTAGCATTAGCCTACTTCTTGGAATGAAATTAGGCTACACAAAATGTTGTTGTTTTCTATGCGAATGGGGACAGTCGCGCTTCAGATAAGCATTATAAAACAAAACGAAAATCACTAGAGCCAGGGAAGAAAAATATTATACACCAAGCCCCTTTACACATTACTTTAGAGTTAATGAAGAATTTTATGAATAATGAAACTGAAGCATTTAAACATATCCAGGAAAAATTTCCTGCTAATAGTGACTCAAAAATAAAACAGGGAGTTTTCAATGGACCACATATTACATAAATAATCGAGGATAATCACTTCGAATCTTTCTTGGAAAGAAAAGAGAGAGCCACCTGGATTGCATTCAAGGAGGTTGTATTAAATTTTCTGGGTAACCGTAGAAGTGAGAACTATGAAGAACTTGTGCAAAGTTTACTGTTGGCGTATGAAACTATGGATTGAAAAATGTCCTGAAAATTCACTTCCTTCAATCCCATCTTGACTTTTCCCCCCGAGAATTGTGGGGATTTTAGTGATGAGCATGGTGAGCGTTTTCGTCAAGAAATTTCAACTATGGAAAAAACATACCAAGTATAGTGGAGTACCAATATGCTAGCAGACTACTGCTGGACTTTAGTTCGTGATGTACCTGATGCCCAATATAAAATAAACTACAGACAAAGAAAGCTGTACTCTTCTGAACATATTGGCATTATATAAGCTCAGGCCTTTTACAAAACGAAACTTTAAACCAAGTTACTAAAGCAAATAGAGTATCGGGATATTTGAACGACACCATATGGAGAAATAAATATCTCCACATTGAATCTAAGGTTCGAATTTACAAGACCGTGGTGCGCCCTATTCTCACTTATGCAGTTGAAATAAGACCTGAAACAGCAAAAACGAAACAGATGTTGGACACAACAGAAATGAAAACCTTAAGGAAAATTGTAGGAATCACAAGAAGGGACCATATACGGAATGATCAGTTCAGAAAACAATGCAAAATACAACCAATTAGAGAATGGACGCAAATAAGAAGACAACAATGGAATGAGCATGTATCTCGAATGGGAGAGGATAGAATTGCGAGAATCGCCAGGGATAACTACCCATCCGGAAGAAGATCCCCAGGAAGACCATTAAGTAGATGGAGAGATACTCTGGATTAACAGGCTGGAAGCCTAGAGAGAAGAGAAGGAGAAGAAGAAGAAGAAGGCATTATATAAAGCAATATTTTGAATAAATATAAATTCGAGAATTTCTCAAAAAACTTAAAAATCAACCGTTTTTTATTGTCATATTCCTATTCAGGAGATTCAAATTATATAGAAGACATGTAGCAGATGCCCAGCGCAAAAAAAAGTTAAAATTTGTTACGCGGTGCAATACGCGTTACGGATAAGACGCTTCCTTACAAAGCGTCTTATCAAGAAATACAAGTGTGATTGGTTCTGAAACGTTATTGGCCAATATCGCAAATTCGTCTGTAAGTTGAATAGTCTGTAGTAATGTCACGAGAGGTCTGAGTTCGCGAGTGGATTTATCTGGGAAATCTCAGACCTCGAGTGACATTTGTTAGGAATATTTCGTGAATAAAATAAAAATGTAAGTAATATATCCCTAAAATTCGATCACAAAATCTTAATAATTTGTATATTTACGAATACTTAACCTATTCAGGCATTGTGAAGTTGAAATAGATGAATATCGATTACTGCAATAAAGAAATTCTATGTTGTTATTCAGTAATGCCAATCGCGAAAAGCGAAATACAGGTTTAACAATGTTAATTACATGTGCTGCACTTTTCTCTTACTATTATAACATAAATACAATTGCATTATCTGCTGAAATCATAGTTTAATTTACAATTTTATAATATAATTATAGTAACTTGATTAATACATTAATTAAATGAAGAATTGTGTAGCATTTCTTAGGTATTCACAGCGAGACATGTTACTACACAGTGAAGCCATCTCTGTATAGGTAATTTTTAGTAGGTTATTTTACGACGGTTTATCAACATCTTAGGTTATTTAGCGTCTGGATGAGATGAAGGTGATAATGTCGGCGAAATGAGTCCGGGGTCCAGCACCGAAAGTTATCCAGCAAGTATAGATAATTAAAACACGAATTTTATTACTCCATAAGGAAGGCAGTTTGATCAAAGACCTTGTATTTACATTACTATACAAGGTCTTTGGGTTTGATATGCGATGATGTTACATAAATTTGAACATCTGACTTTCTATCAACTGTTTCATTTCATTCACAAAATACAAATTTTATAGGCTACAATTATAGGTTAAGTTACCTGTGGGAGCAGGACCAGTGTCAGCTATGCCTTATTTCGACCGTTACTAGTGCTACAGGAAAGCATTTTTATAGCTCGTCAAACGCATTCTCGCAGTAGTGTGTAACGGAACTAAAACTGCATCTACACAGTGCAATATTCCAATCGCGTATGCGTGCAATCTGGGAAGAATATTGAAAGAATCAAGTTTAAAAAGTACGTTCAATTAAGATGCATGAAGATTTTGTGTCTATATGGTGCGCCGTTTTGAACGTCGTCTTCACTGCGTAAATATATTAATTAATATTAAATATCAATCTTGCATTCATTGCTTTAAAGTTGAAAGAACAGTTTAACCGCGTAGTTGCATCTTAATGTATTCATGATCATCAATTTACGGGGAAACAGTTGGCGACAACGACTAAACAAAAGAATGACCATGCGATAAATTGATAGTGATAAATCAAGCTGCAAAAATTATCGCAAAGTGATTGGCTGGAATTCAAAATTTCATTACACTTCATTGGTCGAAAATGGAGTGACGTCATATAAACGAAATAATCACTGTAAATAATGTCTTCCGAAATATCAACAACACATAATAACGTAAATAAATTGCATCGATACTTTTAAGCTATAGACGCTAGTCAGTTTGATGGCATGACGATGTGGTCATAATGAAAGAATATGTGGAAGATAAGAGAGAACTAAAGAATGTTAATAAAAAATATCTTCCCAACTATTTATGACCACTCAAATTCCTATCACTTTCGAGACAGAAGCCTTCCGTTGACTGTGTTACAACGAAGATATCTTCATTTTGAAATTTGTATTAACCACAGCTAAAATACACAAAATAAACATGATACTATATTTCGTGAACTTCATAGAAGTTCATGCGCGGTCCCCAAGGTGAAAACCGCAGCTCCGGCGCACTTTATTAGAAAATACTGTGCGCTACCACAGCAGAACGACCTTGTGAGTAGAATCCGATGTAATATATTGCAGAAGTAGATAATTGTCATCGTCGGCTTACGCTGTGGGTATTTACCCGTACAAGTAGAAATAGGAAATTTCGCTTACGTCACTGTAGCACAGTCTAGGATGCAGTGTTGTGTGCTGGAGCAGAACTAACCCCTCGTAGGAAGGGTTTAGAATATGCCACTACGAGAGAGTACCATTAGCAGAGGGAGAGTAAAGGTTTGGTAGAAGGGGATTGGAGCAGGCAGGCAACCACCTCGATCCTGATTTTACCTGCGGTCACCTGGAATATTCCAGGAAGAGGCTTTGTTGCGAATTAATTGAAACTATCTACCGCATTGTCTCCATCTTAAAAAAGCCTCAAATCCTTCACACGAACACGGCAGAAAATGTGAATACGGACAACTCCATCTCTGTTTATAAAGATATCGTCGACAGTAGCTTCATTTTATTATTTTAACACTACTATTATTATTTAAGTCATTATTACACTACAATTACTAATATAATAATCACCACCATTCTTTGCACTTGTTATTTAACAATACTACTCGTATATAAATTGCGAGGTTATTTTGAGTTTATATAATTGCGGACAGCAGGATGTTATTTTGCTAATTTGAATCCGACCATGAGGAGACCAGATGTACAGAGTTACGAAAAATTAATGTAAATTTCGAGTGAAAATATTTAACTATATTGTTGCCAGATTTACCTATCATTTTGATATAATTAATAACCTAATATAAACTAAGCAACCTTAACGTAACTTGAACTAACCTATCCTACCTACACAAAAAATTCCAGCCACTCTTCTCGGAAAACACAGAGACATTTACGTGATTTATCACTAGAGCTATCAGATCTTATTACACTTGAGATTCTACGGTATTTTACAGGTCTTTGTTGATGTCGATGTTGATATCTAAATCTATCGTAGAAGTGGTCATAACAATTTTTTTTTTCACCGAAACCAATGAATGACGCATCAAGTGGAACAAAATAATGCATATCTAAAACGAATGGCACAAACTAAAGTCAAAGTGCATAAGATCAGCTCAGAGTAAGTACCCTACAGGCTGTGATAAAAAAATGGTTTATTTAACGACGCTCGCAACTGCCGAGGTTATATCAACGTCGCCGTTGTGCCGAAATTTTGTCACACAGGACTTCTTTTACATACCAGTAAATCTACTGACATTGAATTGAAAGAGGAGAGTTTGGAGGACAAATTTAAAAGGTACGCAAAAACGCGTCCTTGCAAGGGGTTCGGGGCTGTAAGAAACTAAATATGTGAGCTCCAAGCCTGTTGGCCACTAGTCTCACTCCGGATTACGCTGCTCCACTGAAGGAGTTCTAGAAAACTTTGAAGGAGAAAAAACCGAAAATGGACATAACTTCTTAGGTACCACATACGCGAGGGGACGGAAATGTGATCAAAGTGATCACGGGGAGGGACGAGGAAGAAATGGCTGGTGTAAATCTGCACATTGAAATGAACTGTGTCATTTCGCAGTGCAGGAGGAGTCGAGAAGACTCTGTCGTCTGTTGTTCGATGACAAGGCAGGTGAAGACCGCTAGGAGAGACGCCGTGAGTTCTGAATCTGCAAATTGAAAGGTTCCCTGTCCTTTCGCATTGCGACTACATGAGTGACCTCGCAAATTAAATAGGCATTTTATAAGTTCTGAACTAGGGCATTACGTCGTTTGAAAGAAAAGGGGGAATATGGTGAAGGGCATATAGGTCCGTGGCCCTTTTATTTTATGGCTCATCCCGACATTTGTCTTAACGCCTTAGGAAAATCACGGAATACCTTAGGCAGGATGAGTTGTCTCATATAAGAGACTAGCCAATTTGGCTTTTAGGTTCTACTGACATCATGAGCCTGTCGTATTTAAGCACACTTAAATGCCATCGACCTGGGCCGGGATCTAACCCGCAACCTGGAGCACAGAAGGCCATCGCTATACAGACCACGCTAACCAGGCCGACAGACTGTGATCAAACCTGCCCTAACTTGTGTATGTATGATCATTATACCCATCACTCTGTTGATACATAAACGAGATTTAAATTTCTGCCTTGAACATGCGTACTAGAATAATTTATCCATTTCGTCACATACTGTAAGCATGCCTGTATGAGACTGTGCGATCCAGATTAAATCCAACAATCTGATAGGAACGAAAATCAGCTGTAAATGTCTAATATGCCATGAAGTCGGGACATTTTGATGCGTGTGAAAATTATTTCGGGACCGAAGATGCAATGGTCGAAATCGGGACCGTCCCGCGAAATACGGGACGGTTGGCAAGCCTACCAGTAGATGACGTAAGAGACTATTGCGTTTAACTCAGCAAAGTCACGTTGCCACTAAGAAAACACCATTTTAAAAATTCTAACATCTGGCTTGTTTAGATGGTTGCGTGTTTTTATTTCCCATTTGATGGCAGCGGATTGCACGCTTGCGCAGTGAAGCTGTTTTTTTAAACAGCCAAACATCCAGTGGCAGACACACATTAGAGAAATAACATACGCGAAGCTTTATTGCAATAGCATTTTTATTGACCACTACACGTGCTGAATATTGTACGCCAGAGTTTTTCAACTGTCATGAGGCTTGTTTCCACTGTTTGATGACAGGGGTCTCTGCTTTATTTCTATTGTGCGTGCCCGTTGCCATCAGGTGTTTGTTGTGTGTCTTTAAATTCATTTAACGAGTTCAAATGGTTGCTTGGTTACCTGGTCTTTGTAAACAAACGCCGGCCGGATTTCCAGTTTATTTGAACGTACATAACATACGCGCGAAAGGTAACATAATTTTTAGGCGTGAATGGATGTCTATTCGTCCGTGTAAACTCCGCTGTGGAAACAATTGTCATGTCGTCAACTGAATAGCTTTTCATGAAACAAGCTACATAATTCTGTGTTCTGCTTAGAGTTCCTTACAAATGGCTGACGTTTAAGGATTTCAGAATACGTTTAAAGCAGAATACGAGAGCATATAAAGAAGTCTTCAACCATTTTGCTTGCATAGAGACGAATCAAAATTAGATATGTTCAAGGGGAGCGAATAATTCTTGACAAAGGCATTTAAAACAAGTTCCGAGTATTTTTGGCATCATTAGATAAAATGAAAATATTCTGACATTTTCGCGTAATACAAAAAAAAAAATAATTATGTCAGGAAGGCTAAAAGTAATTCTGAGAGACGTTGGCTCAATACTGATGTAACATCACTACTATTTCGAATAAGGCAAGGCGACTCCACTGCAGAAGTGCAGTAGCTGTGACGATTTTACAAACTTAGTTACATTGAAGGGCGTCAACATTTATACATTGATATCAAATATTTGATAAACATCTACAAAACAAGGGAGAAGTTTCATATACAGTATATTTAAATTGAAATATTTTGTGTAGTTCAACGTAGCAATAAAAGAAACTGACAAAGTTTCAATACCTGATTATGTATCGGAATGATATAAATATTTCTCAACGTATTAAACCACAAGATATTATTCGGTTGAGAAGCTTTTGTCATCTAGTGTGCTGTCAAAAAATCTGAGAATTAGAATTTATAAAACAGTTATATTACCGGTTGTTCTGCATGGTTGTAAAACTTGGACTCTCACTTTGAGAGAGGAACTGAGATTAAGGGTTTTTGAGAAAAAAGTTCTTAGGGAAATATTTGGGGCTAAAGGGATGAAGTTACAGGAGATTGGAGAAAGTTACACAACGCAGAACTGCACGCATTGTATTCTTCATCTTACATACTTAGGAATATAAAATCCAGACGTTTGAGATGGACAGGGCATGAGCACGTATGGGCGAATCCAGAAATGCATATAGAGTGTTAGTTGGGAGGCCGGAGGGAAAAAGACCTTTAGGGAGGCCGAGACGTAGATGGGAAGATAATATTAAAATGGATTTGAGGGAAGTGGGATATGATGATAGAGACTGGATTAATCTTTCACAGGCTAAGGACCGATGGCGGGTTTATGTGAGGGCCGCAATGAACCTCCGGATTCCTTAAAAGCTATTTGTAAGTAAGTTGCAAATATTAAATCACAAGATATGTTGTTGTTGTTGTTTAGTCAACTGTCCGAAGATACGTCTGAACCCCACAAGTGATAACAAGAAGGCACCACTTATGAGGCAACTAGGTCAGGAGATAATGGGGTAGGGTGGTCAGTTTCTTTCCCTCTCCATTGTATACATCGCCCACTAGCTACATATTACACTAGTCAGACTTCAGATGCATACAAACAATATTGTTCTCTCACTGACAATTATCGTGAAGTGAAGTGCACTGTCTAATAATAGATGTGCACATCAGCCAGAACCTCAATCAGAGGAAGCTTCAATAATAAGATAATGAAATATTGCACGCCCTTGAAACCACTTTATATTCGCCTGTGGGAAGAGCAAAACCATTGCACTATGGTCCCTCATGGAAACTATGTACTGTGTTTATCCCGTTAGCTTGACGCATTCCATCCATGCTAAATAACCTAGTAGTCTTTAACAACCGAATAAAATGGAAGATTTATTAACTTTCACTAAAAACTTGAAAGAAAATTCATAGAATTCCTGTAATTCCGTGAAGCGTTTATGCACTTGGTTGGATGTTAGGTAATGTAATAGTTAGATTAATAGTACATTATGCAACGAGCCTATAATGGTAGTAATCAAGACGCGAGGATGTTTATGAAACGAGCGCAAGCGAGTTTCATAATTTTCATACTAGCGTCTTAATTACCATTATAGGCAAGTTTCATACGCCTTTTTATGCTCGACCATATTTCTAACTTGAAATTATTCACAATTATTCATGTTGTTGTTATGTGAGTGCAATAGTCTACCTCATGAATTGTGAGATGTGCGCAGACGCGAAAGTATTGATTTTTTCTGGGAAACGAATGTCGACGACCTTGATATAATCTAGAGAGTAAGATAGACATTACTCTTGATATAACCTTGAAATTGAATTCGACATTGAAAAACGAGATGACAAATTGAATTTATTTGAATATTATTTACAATTAACGCTAATTATTATAGTAACAGTACATAACCTTCTGCGACAGTATTGGATTTCCAGCCTCAGTGATCTTTCAATAGTTGTCTTTCGATTGCATATCCGAGAATAATCGAAAACCTGAACTTTAATGAATAGGTGTACTTTAATGACATGCATTAAAGGACTGCAACCAGGTGTATAATTACTACATTTCGGCATGGTCGAGCATAAAAAAGTTTCTTATTTCTAATTGTGAATATGATTGAGAGTAAAAGTGTAATGTGTGAGTTTTATTGTTACATAAAATGTTTCCTTTTTATTGAATATTTACCGTGCTTCCTTATTACTGAGTTTAGCTTCCATGTTGCACAGCCAATACCATCAGGACTTATATTTTTATGCATGATGGGTTCCTACATTTTAGTAGTTAGCTCACTTTATTAATCCATAAGAAGTACATTAAGAGGATTATTTAATTTACTTCCAGATTTTCCTTCCCTACGCCGATTCGTTCGTCTGTTACAGGTAGTGTAACTCTCGTTGACGTTTTAAAGCAATAGTTTGACATAATTAGTTGCTAAACAAGTTGATACTTCCGTAACGTTTCATCTATTTGACCGTCGAGAATAATCGTTTTACGTTAAAACCCAGATCACATATAGATTGCTCATCTCCATGTTAAAATCGGTTGCACTTTGACGAGAACAATCGCCAGGAACGCCTCCCGTCCGCCGTAAAGGAACACGAGATGGCAGTACAGTCGCTAATGCAATTCAAATGGGAGTTATGACGTGACTCCTTATGTAACAACTAGATTGCAGCATAGTAAACCTGAGAAAAGCTACCGTCAAAGCCCATAACTTCGTGGGTATATAATTATGACCTAGAGTTAAGATTACTGTAATCTATGTGCACCATTCCCGGAAAGATACTGACTCGCAGATGTTTAATATGAACAAAATCTGTTTTATAGTTTAGGAGAAATTGTTTTATAATAACAAACAGAGAGATGGCTTGTACAAAACCACATTCTCGGTTTCAGGGATGGGTAATGCCACGAAAATATCAAAACTGATTACTGAACCATTATAACAATTTGTCTACTCCGAAGGTGAAAATACGTACGTATTTTTTTTTTACACAAAGAAAATGCATTAATTTTCAAGGTTTAAAAAATAAATAATGAACATATATAACTTTAAATTAGCTCTTCTTTCCTAAATTATTATAGTAACTGAATTTCCCACATCGTAGCTGCGTGGTTTAAGGCGCCAGACTTTGCACTAGCGACATGCAATGAGTGCTAGTTCGAGTCCTGAAGGTATGAAAAATTGTCGTGTGAAATTTTGACCAGTGTATGAGATCGGTGCCCTCCTAGTATCGTTATGACGTGTGAAAGCTACAGTGATTAGCGAAATGAGGTTTTGTAAACCAGTAATAACAGCTAAGGGTATATTCGTGCTGACCACAAAGTTTTCCGTACTTGTTGGATGATCGCTCGCCTCTGCTGAGGATTGTGGACGTGAGGTCAGCAGTGGTTTGATAGATTTTGGCCATTTATAATCTGTATAATATAGTAGACTAATCCTTTCCAATTTCTTATTACAAAATTTATGACTTGATAGCGATGTATACAAGAGAACCGTTCAAATGTTAACAGCAACATTTATGTACATTTCAACTATCATACGAAGGAACCTCGTTTGCAAAAAGCGATATTTGATAGGCATGTATAAAATTCCAAACTTTAATTCGTTCTTCGTATATATGTTTCATTCAGTTTCCCTGGCGACGATATGATCTGACTATTAAGGCTTGATGAAGCCGGATGTTATTTTAAACAAGTCTCATTTTATTCGCTGATTGGACGCCAGATATCGGGTTCCTACATAACAAGAGTGTCAGGTTACTACGTAATGGACTTCGTTAAGGTTTTATGGAAAGCTACAGGCATGCCCATTGTTTAGTCTTCTCTCCCACACAATAGTTCTGACGGACTAACAATCCCTAAAATAATTTATAAAATGTATATCTGTATGAAAGAAGATCTCACATAACTGTTTCTGAATTATCTAGCCAGACGCTGTCTCCAATTATGCCCCTTAATGTGATATATGAAACGCTCTCCACTTTGACCTTATTGGTAGCGTAGAAATCCAGCATACACTTCTTCATCACGAAAGTGGAGATTCGTGTATTTTCAAAGAGAAACCCTTTGTGTTTCTTGTCTCGTGACAGCTTAATGTTGTGTTATGTCATGGCCTTCAGCCATGCTCACCAAATTACGACGAAGAAACGCCTAAGTAAATATCTAGTTTTGGTTTAATTATATTTAAAAAGAGAGGCTGGAATAGAATATTGAACTCTATTTCGAATTAACTTTGCGACGTAATTTTTTGGCATCTCTTACACAAAATATCAGAATTAAAATGTATTCTACAAGACAGTCCATTTAGTACTGGCGAAGAAATTTTGTTTACCCTGGATACAGAATAAGGCACACAAAATTCGGATATATATAGTGTAAAGGCGGTACCATTGAAGAAACAGAAATAGCGTATCTAATTTTGGTTGTATTAAGGACGTTAGTAAAAAAATATATATTTCAAAGAACAGGCCACGTAACTTGGAACCATTCTGAAGATAGTTAATATACTACAAGCGCAACAATTTTTAAACTTTGGATGCAAAAGTAACAAACATACATAAGCTCATTGATCACTGGTCCAATGAGACCTTAAACTTTGACTGTAGTACTAACAAAAATACATCAGTTCATTTATCGATGACCAAATTATTTTAATAAGTTAAGTATAGAACTGACAATAGTACATCAGTTCATTTACCAACGGCCCTATGAATTTTAAATTCTGACTACAGAACTAACGAAAACGCATCCACTAAATTATCGTCGGTCCAATAATGTTTAAATTTTGAATACAGAACTAATAAAAATACACCAGTTCATTTATCACTATTTATTATTTTGTAAACTTTGGATACAGAACTAACAAAACCACACAAGTCAATTTATTATCGGCCAAATTATTTTTAAACTATGATTACAGAACTAATCTAATTATCAGTTATCAGTTACCACTATCATCATTGCTATCTCTGTTTTTCTTTCTTTTTTTTTTCCTTGTATTAGCGCGATGAGAGCTCTATAGCGTTCTTTTGACCCTGTTGACCCTCTATAGAGCTTTAATTTAATTTGTATTATTTTCACCCGATATATGTATTTACTGTATATGTGCTATCTGGTGGGATGGAAGAGAAGGTCTTATGGCCTCAGTCCTGTCAGATTAAATAAATAAATAAATAAATAAAAGTACTTCAGCTCAATTATCACCAGCCCAATTACTATTTTTAAACTTTGAATATAGAATAAAAATATTTCTGTTCATTTATCACTGGCAAAATTTATTTGTACACCTTGGCCATGGGAGTAACAAAAATAAATCAGTTCATTTAATTTCGGTACAATAATTTGAAGAAAAAAACATTGGTTCATTTATCATCAGCACCATTATTTTTAAACCTTTTAGAAATAACAAAATTAGAACAGTTCACATACCATTGGGGCAATGATTTTTAACACTGGATGCAGAACTAACAAAATTGCATCAATGGATTTACCTTGAAAATTATGTTTGCAACTGATAATTTCTTCCAACAAGAATTACACGAATTTCTTTGTGAAATTAATATAATAAAACCCACCAGTCCTTACATGAATAAAGCGCTATTAAAGGACTAATGTTGTTCGTAAAATATTTACTTTTCAGATGAAGTTGGAAATAAATCTTAGTATCTTGTATGTTTATCGTCTAAATTACTTAGGCCTACTAGTCAAGTATGACCCCTTTTGAATTAAGTTTCATATGAAGATGATCACTTTCAACACGCCACCACTTACAAGCCAACATTCTCGTGGGGGGCAGATAAAGTTATTTTTTTTCTTTCATGTTAATAATGTAAAATCGAGTGCTGGAAACAAAAATTGGCCATTTGAGCGCAATTATGAGAGTCGGAAAAATAAGTTTCCCTGGGACCGTATACTTAAAGAAAACATAATTTCATGGAAAAATTTATTGGAACAGATACAACTGTTGAGCTATTTTTCAATATATTCCCCACTGAAATTGAGCCTTTTCATACCACAGGATCGACAGAGAGGTGCAGACAGCTGTCACACACTGGTTCCGATACAAGGCGGCAGACTTCTACGACGCAGGAATACAAAAGTTGATACCATTGTAAGATAAATGTATTAGGTGGAGAATTAATTAATTAATTTTATGCTCGACCATGCCGAAATGTAGTAATTATACACCTGGTAGCAGACCTTTAATGCATGTCATTAAAGTACACCTACTCATTAAAGGTCAGGTCAGCCAATGACGACTCAGGTTACAACTGTTCAGCCAATGACAAGTCAGCTTTCTACCGTTATAAAACCGCAAGTATCGATTATTCTCGGATATGCAATCGAAAGAGAATTAGCGAAAAGTCACGGAGGTTGGAAATCCAATACTGTCGCAGAAGGTTATGTTCTCTTACTATAATAATTAGCGTTAATTGTAAATAATATTCAAATAAATTCAATTTGTCATCTCGTTTTTCAATGTCTAATTTAATTTCAATGTTATCTCTGTAGGTTCTTATGGCCTAGCAAGGTCAATGTTAACATCTGTTCCTCGGAAAAAATCAATACTTTCGCGTCTGCGCACATCTCACAACATACGGGGCATTGGTCAAGGTCAGATACAAAGAAAATTAATAATATCAAGTTAGAAATATGGTCGAGCATAAAAAGTCGTATGAAACTCGCCTACAATGGTAATTAACAAGCTCGTATGAAAATTATGAAACTCGCTTGCGCTCGTTTCATAAATATCCATACTCGCTTCTTAATTACCTTCATTATAGGCTCGTTGCATAATGTACTATTCTCGTACTCCTTGTTTCATTCTGTGAATTCATTAAACTCGTGACTATCAGTAAGTGTTTTAAACTTACTTCTTATAACCAGGGAGAGGATTTTGATGACATGCCATCATTTTTTCTTTACAACCTTTGCAACGCTCGTAAATATATATAAATCCTGGAAACGAGTTCCTGGTTACAGAAATGTAGAGTTTTTGCGTCATTTTTGGTCTCTTTTAGCTGTTTTAATCTTTTCTCTCACTTTAAATTTGAAGGCATTTTTGATCAGTTTTTAAGAGGAAGGTCTCGGCTGAGTTATTGTTGTACGCTCTACCTTAAAAAAATAATAATAATTGTGTAAAAAAATCGGGATACAAAACTTTTTGCACAGTCGTTAAAGTCCTCTCGAGAGAAAGCTTTGAAACGGCACAGATACAAGAAGAATTAATTTGTGATAGGTTTTTACTACGTATGTATGGGATTGTTTTTTTTTTTTTTTTTTTAGGATTTTCTATGAATTTTAGGTCATTTTCTAACAATTTTAGGTTATTTTATAGGTCATTTTTTTAGAATTCTTTTAGGTCATCAAAATCCGCGCCTTGGTCATAACTCTGCAGATATTTTGTTCGTTTGTTTGAATGTGTTAAACAGGGTTGCAGAACGGAGAAGCGTGGGGTGGAAACTTGGGGAAAAGAGTTCGTTCTCCCATGCACAAAGCCAGAGCCTTCAATGATGTTTGTGTGAGGTTTGGCATATACACTGTTCTCTCTTCTCCTCTCCCCCTACCGTACAATGACGCGAGAGTTGAAGGGAAGGGATGAGATACGTGTTTTGGGTTATGACGTGTGCTTCAATTGGAGCAAGTTTTGCATTCCTGTGTTAAACGAATGACAATGTCAGTTCGACTATTGGTTCAAGGAGAAACCCATGACGGACATATAACTACAATGGAATGAAATTTCATTTTGAGACTGAAAATAAAACACAAAAATTTCCCAGAAATAACATATTAATGATTATGATAAAATATAAAAAGTGCATTAAACAATTTTCTATGGTAGAAGACACACACACGTGATGCAACGTGTAAATTCCTTACCTTCAATAATAGGAGACCGAGGCTTGTAGGTCATATCTGTAACAAAAAAAAATAAGAGTAAGCACTAAGTCAACAACAATATTACAGTACATGACACAAGGATACTGAAACGATCAAGGAATTGAAATAATATTACAATGGTGAATTACGTACAAATCACTTTGCTGATAACATAACCAGAAAGCGGAAACTACTTGTGCATAGTGAAAGGAAATTCAAAATATCTCAGTTCTACAGGCCATACTTTACAGAACAGTGTCTGGATATCAGTGAACATAAAAAAGGATAGTAGGTAAGCAAGTTCTTCGTAAATGTGGTCTTATTCCACAAAAAGTAAATTAAGTATACAGAGTGAGTCAGAAATATGACTACACATTTGATCGCTTCGTGTGATGACAGTACAGCTCATGCATTTTGTCAAGATACTTCCCCACTTTTCCTACAGAGCTGCGCTCAAGATCGGATGAGTCTACTTACGAATTATAGGGGAATGGGTTAGGATTAGCCTTTGCCTTGAACTCGGTAGACACACGCCCGACCTTCCCTTCTACGCCTAACCCCTCCATTGAAACGTTGTTCCCATACTGCACATCACGAGTGTCTTTACAAAATGCATGAGCTGTACTATGGCTACGGGAAATAAGGCATTATCGCCGGAAAGAAAATTTTTCGTACTAAAAATCAATACACAACACAACAACACAAGAAAGATCACTTCTTTATTGCCTCACACTGCTCGACGTTCGCAAGCAGAAGATTCGCATTCCTAACAATCCCTGTCATCCGATCACTACCCAAACTGTGACTGATCCACATTTGGAACGTGCCTCTTCAATAACTCGAGGACTCTCTGTAGCATAATAATGACATCTGTGTCGATTAACACTTCCGTTCACGTGGAACACAGCTTCATCAGCAATGAATACAATGAGAGCAAACAGGGACTTTCCAAAGCGTTGCCGATTATGATTGTATGTGAACGGCGAGCAGTTTGAGGCAATAAAATGACTCTGACTAGTATTGTTGTGTATTGTTTTTTAATCTAAAGAATTGCCTTTCCAACGGTAATGTATAATGTTGAGAATTATATGCACTAAAAACCCACAGATATGCACTTACCATAGTCTAAGAGCCCACGAATTAAAACACTAGCCAAATGATGGAAAATATTCAAATTAAAAGGAAAACAGTCCCTGTATAACTTTTTATTGCATTATTGGATACTGCTATTTATTAGAACAAATTTTAAACAGATAATTTATTTTCTTTCATGCATGTATGAAACTTTTTCATGTTTTCAGGATCCAAATTGTTTCTTCTGTCCGTAAAAATAAACGTGTTCATAGAAAAGGTTATTTCTTTCTGCATCACATGAAATCATCCACATTAATATCGTATACTTGAAGCAATTTGTCAATTTTCTTCAACTTTTTCCAGACCATCATTCGTTGCGAGGTCTTTCTTCAAATTCTCTTTTATAACGCCACCTTACATACCAACTGCTACATCTACATATTCGATGGCCCCATCAAGCACCTTCAAACTTCCCTAAGCTCCATTCAGGCTCTATGTTTCAGGCTGGTTGAGTGGAAGAGAAAGCCTTATGGCCTTAACTCTGCCAGCGAAAATAAAACATTATTATTATTATTATTATTATTATTATTATTATTATGTTTACTGCCCTGTAACCCTTTAAGAGTTGCATGTTTTTATCGAAGTCCAGAAACTAGAAAACATTAAACAAATTTTAAATATGCGGTAAATATGTTCTTAATGTCCAAATATACACACATGTCCAAAATGTGTGTGTATATATGCTCCAATAAATATGCGTCAGTCATCTTAATTAAACATGGAACATGTAATTAGCGAGTTTTATTAAGATATGCTCTTACGATACAAATATGCATTTGTAGATATTTCTCAACACTACTAATGCCTCACTTCTCTCATGCATGTTCTCATTACACTAAGGTCCAGTTTAATCAAGCTTTGGAAAGTATTTAACATGCCGCTAAAGCAGTTTATTAGTAAACTGAACAGAAAAGATTTTTCATCAACTACTGTTACTGCTAACATAATGTTAAACCCATTGTTACATTAACTCCAGCAGTTAAAATTTTTACATCCTGTTACAGTGCGAATCATGGCTGCTAGGGAACATAATTATGTTACGAGCTGGGTTATGATATCAAGATGTATTTGGCATTGTTGGACTCAGGAGAATAATCATGGAAGAAAAATGATATTGTAGATTTATCAGAAAGTAAATTTCTTGAACGATACAGAATTTCAAAATGTGTAGCAGTTAAAGTATTACAAGACTTTGGAGTGTGGTTTCCTTCTCTTGATTTCTATTATATTAGTCCCTAATACTTCCGAAATGTATAACCAGGAAGCTTGAGTTGTTGAGAGTACTAGGAACAATAGACTGTACCGGTACTATTTCGCATTGTCTGTGATGAGGCGATAGTAGCTATCCTAGTGGTTAGCAACTATCTATGGATGCATATTCCCTAGGTATTGAACTTCGTCACTCTATATACTAGACTGTGGTAAAACAATTATTTACCGCTAAAACAAATGACAACACGACAATTATAGGCACATTCAGAAAACTTTTCATACAATCACTGCCTCTTTGATTCCTATTACTCTGCTCCAAACATAATGTTACCTAACCAAAATTCTTCAAAAGGTTGGTCAAACACTATCACATACTCTTGGTTTCACAAGTAAAGAACCTTCGTTGCAGGGTTGGGTTCAGGAAGCCATAAATCTGACTGACACGCTCCCCCAATTAGTGAAACTGTGGACAAAGATACCGCCAGGAGACCGCCGAGAATGCTGTGTTGTGAATTTTCCATTTTTGAAAGAATCCAACCAGTTGCAAAAGAAAATACATTTAAAGAGTCAAGACAAGCGCAAACATGGCAACAGCTGAAAGTCTTAGCAAGTTTACTTCCCCTAACTGGCTTGTCAAACACTGTCATCAGTGTAGAAGTGGTATGAGGCCAGGGTTCTTTACTTGTGGAGAAAGGATGTTTAATTTTTAACAACATGTTAGTTAACATACTGTAAGTGTTATTTTAACAAATCTTGATGAAACTCTCCCTAAGTGTAGTCATTTTTCTGTCTTATTAATAAAATAGGTCTGTTTATTTGTATTTTTGGCCTAGGAAAATCTGAACATTGAGGAAACTGCTTATAGTTTAAAATACCTGTCATATCTAGCTATTTCCACAGTCTAGTATATAGTCACGAAGCTCAATACGTAGTAAATATGCATCCATAGATAATTGCTAACCACTAGGTTCGCTACTATCGCCTCATCACAGACAATGCGAAATAGTACCTGCACAGTCTATTGTTCCTAGTACCTTCATAAACTCGAGCTTCGTGACTGTATATACTAGACTGTGCTATTTCCATACTCTTAGTCTGTAACCACTGTCCCATTGATTCATGACTTCATCAACCATCGAGTATACATTTTTACCTTAAACCAGGACAGATGTTGAACGTCCAGTGACGTGTCATTAACACAACTTAATCCTGCCACTTAAGTTTTTAGAAATTCCTTTCAATTAATATCTCGATATACAGAATTCCGACCCATGTTAAGCGGGAAAGTCTAAAATATGAGAATTAATCATTTTACAGGGACAAGCGACAGTATCAGTCATTAAAAATTCATGCTGTTCAAAAGCCGTTGTTTTGAGGGAGGGGGTAATAAATTCCAGAGGGGCTCGCGCTAACGGGTCACGGGCCGTTAGCTGAAAAATGGCTTCGCTGTTGTGTGGTATCTGTGCATGACAAATATGGTTCCGGCCCAGTGGTCCGCGCCCGTGAGCGTTCCGGGTGACCGGCGGCTCCTTATCGAATCTACTACTCGCCCGACGCGACGGTCCCGCACGGCCGGCAGCCTAACAACTGGTCTCGACATGGCAGATATGCTTGAAGCTTGACCGTTATATTTGACGACGCTTTGTCGACTGCCTTTGTGCTGAGCGCTCTCAAGAAATTACTGGACTACTATACATGATTAATGATTTTGAAACATTGAAGATCCCTTACTTCACTCCTCAATGTTTATCAACTTTGTAGGATGTTAAATAGCTGTGAAAACGTTGCTAAAAACTTAATATCTCAGAGAATAAAAAATTGCAGTATATCACATTATTATTATTATTATTATTATTATTATTATTATTATATTCATTCATAGCGTTCAGTTTAAGGGCAGGTCTTTCACAGCAAACCCAGCATTCTAAAGTCTTTCCTATTTTCTGCTTTCCTCTTTGTCTCAGCATATGATCCATATATCTTAATGTCGTCTATCATCTGATATCTTCTTCTGCCACGAACTCTTCTCCCGTTCACCATTCCTTCCAGTGCATCCCTCGGTATGCAATTTCTTCTCAATCAGTGACCCAGCCAATTCCTTTTCCTCTTTCTGATCGGTTTCAGCATCATTCTTTCTTCACCCACTCTTTCCAACACAGCTTCTTTTCTTATTATATCTGTCCATTTCACACGCCCCATTCTCCCCCATATCCACATTTCAAAAGCTTCCAGCCGCTTCTCTTCACTTCGTCGTATTTTCCATGTTTCTGCCCCATACAATGCTACATTACACAAAGCACTTCACTAGTCTCTTCCTTAGTTCTTTCTCCAGAGGTCCGCAAAAGATGCTCCTTTTTCTATTAAAAGCTTCCTTTGCCATATTATATTATATTATATTATATTATATTATATTATATTATATCATATCATATCATATCATATCATATCATATCATATCATATCATATCATATATCATATCATGTCATATCATATCATGTCATATCATATCACATCATATCATATTATATTATAGGCCTAATATATTATATTATATTATATTATATTTTATTATATTAACTATTATGATTATTATTATCATTATTATTATATACTATGAGTTCAAACAATAACGTCATTTCTCACAAATCAGCTTCCAATGCTCACCATCCTGCCAAATTCACTTCTGAAATTTTTTGTTTTTCATCACTGATATTATACCATTCTTCCATGTTGTTGTTGACCTTCCCTCCTTCTTCGCTGTTTTCTATGCAAAACAATGTCCATCCATCCGATGTACATATCCATAACACCTTAGATATTTTGGTTTTATGGCATCAATAATGGAAGAGCTTATACCGAATTCTCTCTTTGTTTCATTTGTTACGTGATCCTGTAATGTTATATTCCATAACAACGCCGCCAAAATTTAATGTGTGTTTCATTTGTTGACTAGTTCTGCTATAGTCTACTTCTTACAATACGTAGTTTTACGTATTCTGATTTTGGTTTCGTAAGTATTTTGTGTGGAGTGTAGCATTGTGGGATCAGAAACTTGGACATTAGCCTATGATGCAGTGAAGAGAAAAACCGAACGTATTTAAAATGTGAATATGGAGAAGAACTGAGCGTGTGAAATAGACAGACCAAATAAGAAATGAAGCTTTGGTAGAAAGAGTGCATAAAGAAACAATATTGCTGAAAATTATCAGGAAGAGGAAATAAAATTTGGTGGGCTGAGAAGAAACTGCCTATTGATATGGAGACTAAAAGAGAAGCGAAAAATGGAAATATTAAAGAATACTTGGTTTGCAGTGAAAGACCCACTCTTGAATAGAAAATATGAATAAATGAATGAATTTATCACTTAATCCAAGTTAGAGGATATAACTGTGTTACTGTTATTCTCTCTGTTTTTTTTTTTTTGTGTCTGGCACCATTTTTATTTAACCCTTAAGCAGTCGCGCGGGGTATTGTTAACACCCCACTCACAAAAACGGAGCTGTTAACTACATATTGAGTACTACTTCTGAAACTTTCAGTACGGTACCTTCCTTAGAATTGGTAAGGCAAAAATAACTATAAACATGTTTGAAATCGCATACTTGAGATAATAATGGTTTAAGTGGTGTGGGGTGACGCCAACGTCCCGGGCTCCTATTGTAAATAGTGACAGTGACTAAACTGAGAATACTTGTGTAGCAAATAATTACACTGGATGTTAAGCAGTGACTGTGCGCACAGAAAAATCAAAGAAAGAAATCTGGAAAGAAAGATAAATTATAGATAAACACAATATAATATTTGTTACTCAGTCAAATGACAAATCAATGTAAAATAATGACTTATATTATATGGTCATTAAGTTTTATATACATGAGCTACAAATTGCAAACGTTTTCGCCCATTCAGGCATCTACAGGCACAATTATACAATATCTCAATATCAAACTATGTAGCTATTACATTGGTGGTAGATAAATTGTTTAAGATTAATGGTGTACAAAACATCTCCATAATTAAAATGTAATATTACAAGTCATAAATTAAAATAATGTTTAAAACCACGTAGGATGTTTTATAGTGATCTATACAGTTGCCACGTTCAAACGACACATAATTCATCACTCATTGGACTCTACTGAACAAGAGTTCCACAGAATATTATGAAGTTTAATTACAACACTACGTGGTTTTTAACATATTGTTTTATAGTGATCTATACAGTTGCCACGTTCAAACGACACATAATTCATCACTTATTGGACTCTACTGAACAAGAGTTCCACAGAATATTATGAAGTTTAATTACAACACTACGTGGTTTTTAACATATTGTTTTATAGTGATATATACAGTTGCCACGTTCAAACGACACATAATTCATCACTTATTGGACTCTACTGAACAAGAGTTCCACAGAATATTATGAAGTTTAATTACAACTCTACGTGGTTTTTAACATTATTTTAATTTATGACTTGTAATATTACATTTTAATTATGGAGATGTTTTGTACAACATTAATCTTAAACAATTTATCTACCACCAATGTAATAGCTACATAGTTTGATATTGAGATATTATATAATTGTGCCTGAAGATGCCTGAATGGGCGAAAACGTTTGCAATTTGTAGCTCATGTATATAAAACTTAATGACCATATAATATAAGTCATTATTTTACATTGATTTGTCATTTGACTGAGTAACAAATATTATATTGTGTTTATCTATATTAATTGACAATCTGAATGTTTCCAACATGCTTTCTAAGTTAAGATAAATTATGATTACGAGTGAATAGACGTTCGAGTATTACATTTAACTACTGTACATTAATTATAACATTGTAATAGGTATTAAAGTATTTCTCATAGCTCTATAAATAAAAAACAGCGATATTTTAATTCTTCACTAAAAGAAGAATCCCTTATATTAGCTATGTTAGCAACACCCCGTCGCGACTCTTAATGTTACAAAGTTAGGCGCGACTGCTTAAGGGTAATTATGTAACTTCACCTAGTATTAGTATACCTAGTTTCTACAGCTTGAATGTAAATGTCACTTCCGACATTTTATGCCACAGCAAACCATAAAGTACGTATGATCTGTCGAGAGGATCGCTTAAAGCAAGAGAGTTAATGAGATTTATGAATTTATTCAATTTAAAATCGCGTAATAAAATATCTAATATAAACAATAGAACTCTTGATCTCATAATAAGCAATATGAATATTTAGAGTTTGAAGAAGAAATTCCGTCTTTAGTACAGATAGATATTAACCATCCTGCATTGTCTGCAACATTTAAATTAGTTAAATTAGTAAATCTGTCAGTCAGTCAATCTGGACAATATAATTTTCATAAATCTGACTTTGAGAAATTATATCGACTTATACAACAATGTGACTAGACAAGTATTTATCTTTGTGAGGATGTTGATCGTGCTGTTCATATATTCTATACTAAAATGTATTTTATCATAGATCAATGTGTTCCCAGACCTAAACCATACAAAAATAAGTATCCTTTATGGTTTAATAATAATTTAATAAAAAACTTAAAACTTAAAGAAAAGTTTAGAAAGAAAAAACATATTTCAGAATATTATTTACTTATGTATCAATTTTATCGGAGTCTCACGAAAAATGAAATGAAAAAAGCTTATGATTAATATGTCAATAAAATAGATAGTACAATTTTATTTGATTCTAATAGTTTCTGGAATTTTGTTAAAAATAAAAGAAAAAACACAAATTATTTGCGTTGCATGGAATATAATGGGAAAAAATTGTCATTGTTGAATGACATATGTGAAGGTTTTGCCAACTATTTTCAATCTGTTTATTCTTCAACTGAACCCACTTATAATGTGGACCCTGTGTGTGATGTATCAACTGATATAGTCAATGATTGTAATCTCTTAAACATAATGTATTTTACACATGAAGATGTAAAATGTGCTACAAGACAATTACGTCCCAAAAAATCTGCAGGACCAGACTGTATACCACCTTATGTATTTAAAGCTTGTGCAGATAATTTAGTATATTCAATCTCATTATAAAATACAACTATTTCCCTAAAGAATGGAAATGTACAAAAATTACTCCAATATTAAAGTCTGGTAAAATTAACGAAATTCAAAATTATAGATCTACTGCAGTTTTATTAACACCAGCTAAAATATTTGAATCATTAATATAAGGTAGGGTGCCCAATTATCGTCCCCCGTTTAGTTTTGTCTCACCATTCATAGACCATTAAAGTTGAAGACTTGAATCTAATCTAGTTAAGAACTTTCAACATTTAACTACAAGGCACAGAATTCGAAATTTATAAATTTGGAAGCAAGTAGAATATAAAACATGAAGAATGAAATTGTGCAATTTTTGACATCTCAATAAAGCCGTCTAAACTTCATCCCCTATACTTTTTAACATATTGAATGACATTTCTTCAATAGTACAATGAAATGAAAACATAGAACATCAAGGATGTATATTAATCTAATATATAAAAGTGAATGTGGGTATGTATGTATGTATGTATGTATGTTCCCTATACAAATCTACACGCTTTGACCAATATGTACCAAAGTTTGCACATTTAACCTTCATAACCAAGAGAAGAACATAGGCTATATTGAAATTGTTCAAATGGACGTTAAATTAATTAGAACAGTAAAAAATAAAAATAAATACGATCAAACATTCATGTATAATACTAAAATGCAATCTTCTATAGTCAATTGTTCTTTATTATTGTCTGTTGTATTCAACATCGACTTTCATGAGGCCATGGAAAAAGCAAAACGATATAAAATAACATTGTAGATACATCATGAAGGCCAAAATGTAGACAATTCATGCAGTAAGTATCCTTATGCAGTCCAGAACCGTATTATGTATTTCTCGAGACAGTTGTAGATAGTGAGCAGACTGTGTTTTATCAAACTGAATTCTTAAATTCTTTGAAATCACAAGAATTGCCAACAGATAATTTAATACTTAATATTGAATCACCAATAGTACTATTGCGAAATGTTGATCCACAAGAATTATGCAATGGAATAGGAATTGGTGTGAAAAAACTCATGACAAACGTAATCTTATAATTATTTTTTCCCTGCCTCTGTACAATGTCACATTTGTGGCGGGGAGGAAAGGAGACGGCAGAAAAATTAATGGTGTTTAATACGCTGACAGCCACGACTAAGATAAAGCACTTGAAATTTAGCGGTATCTGACCGGCAGAGATAAATAAACAAAACAGATAAATATATAAATTTAAAACAAAGTTGATCGTCTTGCACATGATGAAATATTTTCTTTTCGGTGCCTGATCTACAATTGTTTTAAATTTAGTTAAACCTGGCAGACATTTGGCTAAGGAGTATTAATTCATGTAAGTCAAGTTAAGTAAAGATTCATCTTTATGTGCGAGGAAAGCTTAGTAAAACAATTCGTTTTGGTTGTGTATAGTTGGGTTTCCGAAATTTCCGAAAATTTAATAACCAGTTCATTTGAAAACAGAAGCAGAAAGGAAAACCCGGGCAATGCCGGGTACTTTCAGCTAGTAACTAATATTTATTGAAAGTACGTGAGAGAGCATTTAGAAAATTATTTAATTACATTTTGTAAAAAAAAAATTCTTCCTATGATATTTTCTTAAGTTTCTTAGCACTTTCAAAACAAAATTACATAGTTTAACACTTTAACCTAAGATGCGTCCAATGGAACTAAAACCATTCAATTTGATGTTTCACCCATTCAGACACAAGTCACAAATAAATTTTTGCGTTTACAAGATGGACACATTTCGTCAGCATTGCGTGCATTTTATAAATTCCTGTCCTTGTTTTCGTATGCAATTTTTTTTCCACAAAACGGGCATACTACAAGACGTGTTCTTAATGTAAGTTCCGTTTTCAATTACAGCCGCATCACTGCAATCTTTATTTTGCGCATGCATGTTTCCTTCTTGAGTCCTCAGGCAAGCTGTGCATCCAGTTTCAGAGCTTCAGTCCGTGTGTGTGGTTAGTTGTGATCAGTTTAAATGTTTAAAGTGCTCGAGCACCCGCCGACTGTGAGATGCGGTCTGTTATCCGTTTCTTGAATGCGAGAAACATCAAACCAGCTGACATTCATCGTCAACTTTGTGAGGTGTATGGTGATGGCGCCATTAGTGATGGAATGGTCAGGAGATGGGTTAGGAAGTTCAACGAGGGCCGCGTCTCTGTGTATGACGAGCAGCGTACCGGTCGGCCACCTTTGATCAATGACGTTTGGTGCGTGCCGTCGGTGAAAAAATTCATGAGGACAGGAAGTTCACAATTTCTTAGATTTCCTTGAATTTTCCACAAATGTCGCGAAGTGTTCTCTACAAAATTGTGACAGATCGATTACGATATCGAAAATTGTGCTCACGATGGGTACCCAAGATGCTCACCGAGGAACACAAAACCAAACGAGCTTCCAGTGCATTGAGCTTTCTCACACGTTACAGTGAGCAAGGCGATGAGTTTCTTGACCATATCGTGACAGGTGACGAGACTTGGGTGTCTCACATGACACCTGAATTGAAGCAGCAGTCCATGGAATGGAGACACACTGCATCGCCAAGGAAAAATAAATTCAAACAAACCATGTCAACACGCAAGACCATGTGCACTATTTTTTGGGACAGAAAAGGAGTCCTACTCATCGAATTCTTGCCTCGGGGTGAAACCTATTGTCAGATCTTGAAGAAGCTCCGTCGCGCAATTCAGAACAAGAGACGTGGGATGCTGACCGACGGTGTTGTGTTGTTCATGACAACGCTCGACCACACACAGCTCGTGACGCCCAAAATCTCATCTCGAAATCTGGCTGGGAACAAATTGACCATTCCCCCCTACAGCCCAGATTTGGTTCCGAGTGACTTTCATCTCTTCCTGCACCACAAGAAGTTCCTCGGTGGTCAACGTTTTGATGGCGACGAATAAGTGAAAACAGGAATGCGGGAGTGGTTCGCATCGCAATTCTACAATGAGGGGATAGAAAGACTTGTGCCACGATTCGATAAATGTCACAATGATGGTGGTTATTATGCTGAGAAGTAATTGAAATGTGGGGAATACAATGCAACAAAAATGGTTTCTAAATATCTTCCCGTTTACTTACTACACCCTTTTGGAACTTACTTTAAGAACTCGTACATCTTCATCATCACTTCCTCTGTCGCTAGAAGACTCGCAGGAAATTTTATTGTTTGTTTGTTTCGGTGCACTTTTTATCGTTGAAACAGGCTGCAGGTTGTGAAGCGATAGTGGTGCAAAAGTCGACATTAAGATTTCTTCTCGTCTCCTTTCGCTTTTGGTTTTCAGACTCATTAGCTTTCTTTTCTGCTGCTGTCTGGATATTGTTGTTATGGGGTGTACTCGCTACTAGAAGTGCTGTGCCACACCTATTGGAAGACGATGGCTCTATCACTGGAACTTTCCGAATATCTTTTGGACTGATCACAGAATCTTAAGTTTCAGATTCAGTTTCCTGCTATCTGTCATTTGGGTGGGTTAATGTCGATTAGATGCAATTTGTAGCCCACCTTTTTCTCCCTAACAGCTTTTACGGTTTCTATAATTTCGTCCTTGCTTCAAAGTTCCGTTTTCCTATCTGAAACCCACCAGAAATATAAATGACAACAGCCTTGTTGAAATTACATGATATGGAAATAGGATTCCGAAATCCGTCCCGGGGACGAAATTTAGACACACTCTGGGTGACGAAATATAGGCATGTTCACCGCAAACGTATGGCGGCATGTTATTCTAAGCCCGCTGCAATGTCCAATCCGTTTAATATATGTTCTTACACTACACACTTTACTCTATATATAGAAGCAAAAAATGTTACGAAAATACGTACTTTAGGTTGTGAAACACTGCTGAGAATATATAAGAAAAATAGTTTTTCACCTTCCAGATATTTAAAAATTAAATAACAACTAAACAGACAATAACACTCGCTCCTACTGAAAGCATGCTTGCTACTGCATAAAGAGAGATAGTCTGTATTGACCATCACCAGGGTGCGACACATTATGGGCGAAATACTGTGGGGGACGAATTTAGGCAAGGGGACGAATATTGGGCACTATACCTTATAAACAAATTTATACTTATGTAACAAAATCAATTTCACATGATCAACATGGATTTATGATTGGAAGATCAACTGTTACAAATTTACTACATTTCACTCAATTTGTTTCAATCCAACTAGATAATAAATTACAAGTTGATGTTATTTATACAGATTTTCAGAAAGCATTTGATAAGGTTGACCATGATATTCTTTTATTAAAATTGAAACAATCTGGATTTTCTTTTTAATTGCTATCGTTAATTCAATCTTACTTGAAAGGAAGAGTACAAGTTGTGAACTTTCATGGATATACTTCTAAGCCTTTTAGGTAAATTCTGGTGTGCCTCAAGGTTCCAATCTTGGTCAATTAATGTTTTTATTGTTTGTTAATGATATTGTGAACATTCTAAAATTTTGTTATTTGCGGATGATATTAAATTGTATAAAGAAATCAAAACTATATCAGATTGTAAGCTACTTCAAACAGATATTACAAACTTACATATTTGGAGTATTAATAATAAATTGTTATTTAATATTAATAAGTGTACACATATGAACTTTTCTAGATTGAAAAATACAATTAAATGTTCATATAAAATAAAGGCAAAAGTTTTACCAGCAGAAAATGAACATAAAGATTAAGGTATATTATTTAGCAGTAATTTTACATTTCATAGTTATATTAATAATATTATAAATTTGTCCTATAAAAGTTTAGATTTTGTTATGAGAAATTCTTGTAAATTTAAAGTCAAAACTATAATAATTCTGTATAATTCCATTGTTCGATCTAAATTAGAATATGCTGCTGTTATCTGGAACCCAGTTACTAACAAATATATTCTATTACTAGAAAAAATTCAAAATAAATTTCTAAAATGGTTATATTACAGACTTTATAATGATTATCCTACCTATGAGAGTTATGCTACAATGCTTCAACATTTCCATTTTACTAGTTTGCAAATTCGACGAAATTGTCAATCTTTAAACTTTTTTTATAAAATTATTAACAATAAGTTGGACTGTGTTGATTTATTTTATTATATAACATTATATGTTCCTAAGCTTAAAACGAAATTTCGAAATTTGTTTTACATACCAAGGACAAATACTGAATCCCACAAAAATTCCCCAGTTTCCAAATGTTACAGTTGTACAATATATTACATCCTCATCCGAATGATGATATTTTCAATATGAATTTCTCTAGATACAGAATTATTTATTTATTTATTTATTTATTTTATTTATTTTTTATTTATTTATTTATTTATTTATTTGTTTATATATTATTTTGCTAATAATTGTAATATAAAATATAATATATACAGAAAAACTTCATCTTATTTTACAGAATACTGTTGTTAGTTAATTTGAAGCTACTTTCACACCTTAATTCAATTTCTCTTTTTTTCTTTCTCTTATTTCTATTTTGTTCCAGTTTTTAATAAGTGTATGTTTCCTTTTCCTTGTTAATGTTTTATAAATTAATTTGTTAGTTGTGAACACATTGTAATTGGGCTTTGCCTGTTAAGTTCAACAACAAATGAATAAATAAGAAAAGTAATTTAGGGGTGGCACTATCATATGCTTTGTTGAGATTAAAGAAAACCAATTAAGTTCAAACATTTAATTTCTAACCTTTTCCATAAGTTGTCTAAGTACGAATAATTTATCCACACAGTACCGTCCTGCTCTAAAACAAAGATGTTCTAAGTTTACGATAAAATTGAAACTTCAATATACTATAACATTTTGGAAAACGTATTATGTGTCTTTCACGTGTTAAATTTTATATTACCATGTTAACATGTTTCGACCTGCTATTGGCCATCATAATAACTGGTTTTTGCTGGTCTTAGAGCCTTTTGTTTTGTTTCCTGTGGGGGTGTGTTTGTGTAGCGTGATGTGGAGTCAAATAGTGTGGGTGTTCTGAAATTGAGTTGTGTATTGAGAATTTGTTATAGCGTAATGTGGAGTCAAAGAGTGTGTGTGTGTGTGTTCTGAAATTGAGTTGTGTATAGAAAAAATTTGTTGTAGAGTAATGTGGAGTCAAAGAGTGTATGTGTTCTGAAACTGAGTTCTGTGTTGAGAATTTGTTGCAGCGTAATGTGGAGTCAAAGAGTGTGTGTGTTCTGAAATTGAGTTGTGTGTTGAGAATTTGTTGTAGCGTTATGTGGAGTCAAAGAGTGTGTGTGTTCTGAAATTGAATTGTGTGTTGAGAATTTGTTGTAGCGTAATGTGGAGTCAAAGAGTGTGTGTGTTCTGAAATTGAGTTGTGTGTTGAGAATTTGTTGTAGCGTAATGTGGTGTCAAAGAGTGTGTGTGTGTGTTCTGAAATTGAGTTGTGTGTTGAGAATTTGTTGTAGCGTAATGTGGAGTCTAAGAGTGTGTGTGTTCTGAAATTCCCAACACACAACTCAATTTCAGAACACACACACTCTTTGACTCCACATCACGCTACACAAACACACACCCACAGGAGACAAAACAAAAGGCGCCAAGACTAGCAACAACCAGTTCTGATGATGGCCAATAGCAGGTCGAAACATGTTAACAAGGTTACATAAAATTTAACACGTGAAAGACACATAATACGTTTTCCAAAGCGATATAGTGTTAAAAGTTGTGTAATCAAGATGTATAATATAATAGTTTTATGTTAAAGTCTTAAGAGGAGAAGTACCAGAGGGCGGGGTTATGCGATAGGCATAATGGCAACAGGCACATTCAAACGGAAATACACAACACAGATGCTGTAGGCCTATTACACGTCAAAATTCTGGTGCATGTCTACTGCTGTAGTTAACGCGAGTACTTCAATGTATGTATATTGTAGTATAATGGATCCATCAGAGTATTCTGTGTAGGTGTATTATTATTTATTATTTTTGTGACGCACGCGAATACTACATTGCATGTCCATTCCTACTCTTGTGATCCGCTCCTATAATGCGACAGACTTGTATTATTAATATTGTAAACCACGCGAGTATGCGACGCATCTATACTGGATCACATTTTTTATGCAGGCGAGTACTCTGATGTTGATAAATTGGTTTAATTATGTAATCCATGAGAGAATTGATGTGCGTGTGTTACATTTGTATAGTTAGTTTATGAAAAGTATCTTCAATGGGCTTAAGGAAAATAATTTTGAAGAAAACAGAAATTTTTATTTTTTTTTTAAGTTCAGATATTAAGTATCAAGAACTATGTAACAAAACAGTAAAACTGAAAAACGTGTCTAGAATTTCAGAAAAAAAATCGTTCTATTCTTCAGAACACGAGGAATATTTGTACAGAATTACAGAAAATAAATATTCCTTATATTCTCTAGGACTCGAGAAATGTTTGTACAGAATTTCAGAAAATAAATTTCTATTGATTCTGTGATGCGCAATGGTTTCTACAAAATTTTATAAAATGAAATACTTATGATTCTTAAGAAGGCGAAGAATGTTTATCTTGAACATCAGAAAATAAATTGCTTACAGTTCTTTACAATGCAAATAATTTTGTGCAGAATTTCAGAAAATAAATCATGATTCTATAGAGCACAAAGAAGGTTTGTAAAGAGATTTAGAAAATATAATACTTAAGATTCTATAGAACGTGAGGAATGTTTGTGAAGAATTTCATAAAATAAATGTCTTAAGATCTGTAGAACGGAAAGAATATTTGTACAGAATTTAAAAAAATAAAATGTTTATAATTTGGTAGAACGCAAAAAACAATTCCCCCCCCCCCCCAGAAAATAGAACGTTTATGATTCTGTAGATCGGGAAGAGTGGTTCCAGAGAGTTGTGTAAAATAAAATACTTATGATTGCGTAGAACGAGAAGAGTGTTCGTGTATAATTTTCAATTTACATTTCTTATGATTCTGCAGACGGCGAAGAATGTTTGTAGTACCTATGTACATACAAATAATTTCAGAGAATAAATTTCTTGTAGTTTTGTAGAACGCGAAGAATGTTTGAACAGAATTTTATAAACTAAATTGCTTACGACTCTGTAAAACGAGAAGAATGGTTGCGCAAAACTTAGAAAATAAAAATATATTTATTATTTCGTAGAACGCATATCCATATGGGTCATTCTTCAAGCAAATGAAAAAATAGATACCGTATTCGTGTTTCAAGAATATACCTTCTATCCCCGTACCTCATTCGAATTAAAAACATCCAACATGGCAATAACTACGAAATCATAGTAACTGTGTTTTTCTTTAAGCGCAATCATTAGAATATTTCTCATTATTTGGCTAGAGTTTTGCTTTTCGTGGGATCCTATACTGCAGTAAGTTTGCCGGCTCTTCAGTTTCAGTACATATACAGAGTGATTCACGAAGAAAGGTAAATCATTTAGGATGTGAATTCTGAAGTCATTCTGATTCAAGAAGTTCACATGAATATGGGTTCGTTTTCGAACGGTTACGGAGATATGGCTGTTTGATTTCACAAAAACTTCTGAGATTCCATTGTACTAACTCGTTTTTAAAGACAGATAACGGAAAAATTTAAAGTTTATATTCACGTATGCATATATACCTAATATTCTAGACATCGGGGTCAATGTTTTCGCACATTTCAAAGGTAACACCTTCTGCTTCAACGCACTGTTGCGCTCAGGCGTGAATCGCGCTATTCGCTCGGGAGAGTTGCTCGTGGCTGTTTTTTATGTAGCGAGCAGCATCCAAAATACGATCGATTAGCACCTCTCTCTTTTCAACCTTCCTTTGCTATACCAAGTCTTTCATCCAACCCCATAAATACTATTCGATATGGTACCCTTCTGTTCGGAAAGCGTCGTTCATATTCAGCAACGGCACGCAAGGAACTTCCATCGCACAAACGATAAACATACACAATATCGACGTATTCTGTAGTCGAAAATTTATAAGGAATCTTGAAAAACACAACTTAACACTTCCGATAACTGTACCTGTATAACTACTGTACTGTAGGTAGCCGACTGAACTGCTGTGAACTGATAGTGTATTTGTGTTATATGCTGGTTCTGTCTCATTACATCAGACAAGGGCAGGCGATTGGACATTTGTAATGCGCCATCACCCGGTTTGTAAGATGAACTTCTCTTATTTACATCTCTCACAATTCAGATTCCAATGTTACGTCATTCACTGCGATCGGTGACCTTGTCTCACGTCTCACATCAGCAGCATATGTTAACGTCTGATTCACATTGGGGCGAGAGGTTTTACCTAAAAAAAAATGCACCTAGCTCCGCCATAGTTCGAAAACGGACCTATGTTCATATGAACTTTTTCATTCAAAATTGCCTAAGATATCGCATCCTAAGTTTTTTACCTTTCCTCGTGAATCACACTGTATAAGTGGACATTTCTACATTTTAAGTGCATATTTTGAGCCACCGACGTAATTCAGTCGATTAAGGCTCTTGCCTGCCGATCCGGAGTTGAGCCTCGGATTCGATTCCCCCTTGTTTTGATTACCTGGTTGGGTTTTTTCTGACGTTTTCCCCAACCGTAAGGCGAATTTCAGGTAATCTATGGCGAATCCTCGGTCTCATCTCGACAAATACCATCTCACTATCACCAATCTCATCGACGCTAAATAACATAGTATTTGATACGGCGTATTTAAATAAGTAAAAAAGTGCTTATTTTATAGTTTTAGCGCATAGGCCCATAATTCTCAACACTCGGTGTTACTTATATACGCTAGACGTGTTGTAATTTATCTATGTCATTTCTTAGGGCCATACTCCAGGTCATATTACAGTTGCTAAATTATTTGTATTAATATTATTCTATATTCATCATGTTAATCAACAAGAATTCTTTTCATAGTATTTGTTTAGGAAATTCCACTCATTCAGTAAAAGCCGCAGCATGTTAGAAATTAAATAAAGTAGCGGTTTTAAAAATATCTGTAAATGAGAGAAAAAACAACGTTTGACTATACGCAAAAGGTTTGAATTTAACTTTCTCAATTGCTATGGAAAAATGAAATTAAATATAGGCCATCAATAGTAGGAGGAAGAAGAATAAAGTGCATAAGATTCGCTGATGATACGGCGTTTTAGTAGAAGAGGAGAACATTCTAAGGGATATGCTACTGGGGCTAAATGACAACTGTGAGTAGTGTAAATGAAGATAAATGCAAATAAGACGAAGTCCATGGTCATAGGAATGAAAATAAAGAAGATAAACTGCGAATTTGTAAATGAGGCTGTAGAGCAAATGGACAGCATCAAATACTTGCGTTGTACTGTAAGCAGTAATATGAGCTGCTGCCAGGAAGTCAAAAGGAGGATATAAATGGCAAAGGGAGCTTTTAATACTCGTATAATAAGGAGCATTTTCTGCGGACCTCTGGAAAAATAATTAGTAAATTGCTTTGTAAGGAGTGTGGTATTGTATGGAGCAGAAACATGGATATTACGACGAAGTGAAGAGAAGCGAATAGAAGCTTTTGAAATGTGGATATGGAGAAGAATGGAGCGTGTGAAGTGGACAGACAGAATAAGAAATGAAGCTGTGTTGGAAAGAGTGGATGAAGAAAGAATGATACTGAAACTGATCGGGAAGAGGAAAAGGAATTGGTTGGGTCACTGGTTGAGAAGAAACTGCCTACTGAAGAATCCACTGGAAGGAATGGTGAACGGGGGAAAAAGTTCGGGGGTAGAAGACGATATCAGATCATAGACGACATTAAGATATCATATCATCATATAAGATATCATATGAGGAAATGAAGAGGAAGGCGAAAAATAGAAAAGACTGGAGAAGGCTAGATTTACAGCGAAAGACCTGTCCTTGGGCAGAACACTAAATGGATGAATTAGTTTAGAAGATTAAATTTGCCTCGGTCTTGTGGAAGAATGAGTATTTTTAATTATTCCAAACGTGGATAGAAATTTCAAATCGTTATGAATTGAATTTTTACTTTTTTTCACTATCAATGCAGAAAATGTAAACAAAACTTCTTTTAAACAAATAAATACATGTGTCTGTAGGAAGTATTCGTAAGAATATGGAGAGCAATGAGATAAAAATTGATTATACAGCTTAAATGTCTCCGGTAGTCAGTAAAAATTTGTTCTTCTGTCAAAATCCAGAAAATAATCGATCGCGTAGCAACATTTTCAACACAAAAACTTTCGGTATTCAGCACTTCTGCACACCTGTCTGACACACTCTGAGAACTATCGCTTAATTTAACCGTCAGAGCCTTGATGCTCGCACTCCAAAACAAAATTCCTTCACGTCAATCAAGTGCTTCTAAGGAAGTGTGCGGAGTTCATGAAGGTAAACACTTCATATAACGCTTGTTTAATCCCAACCATCAAGAAACAGACAGTAAATTATACCCCACTTTTCACAGCGATGTCAGACACCTGTCAACGATTACGTTATACATTGAGCTTGGGTGAATTATGAAATAGATTTCAGTCTTAGACAACCATGGACACTAACTTTTTAACCACGTGCACCTGTTAGAATCAAGAAATGTCTTAATATACTACAATTAAGGAAAGTAAAGCTGTTATTAAATTTGTGACTAATATTAATTGGACTCTTTAATCATAATAGAAATTTTCGAGGTCTAATAACTCAGTTTGTACAGTAACTAGCTAAGGAATGGAAGGTCCTGGTTCAGTCCTGGGTAGTGCCGGGATTTCGTCTAAAACCATGAGATTGTCCTCGAAGTCTACTTTGCGTTCTATGAAATTGAATACCGAGTATTTCCCGGACGTAAAAACAAACCTGGCAGAGCGTGGTATCGCCTTTGCCACCTCATTCTAGTATCGAGATCATAGAAGCATAGAGATCTACCTCTATGGATCCCATTTTCCTACAAAATTGAATGTTTGAATGTCTTTTTATGACACCTTACCGAAAACTGAAATGTATATAGTTCGTAGGGTAACAAATTGTGCTGGTATTGCTTAGTTAACAGTCCGAAGGCAGGTTTGAGCCACATAAGTGACACCAATAAAACATCATTTATAAGGCAAAGCTAGGAGATAACAGGGTAGGGTGACCAGTTTTCCTTCCCCCACCATTGCATACATTGCTAATTAGTGAAATATTACACTAATCAAACATGAGATGCATACAAACAAAATTGTTCTTCCTCTGACACATATCAAGTGACATGTACTGCGTGATAATAGATGTACATATCAGCGAAGTCCTCAATCAGAAGTAAAAATAATATGAAGAAATCAGCATTGTTCTATGTATTTTAACTATTACAAAATATAAACAGCTATAACATATTTTCGATAAATATTTCAGATAATTAATGACGAAACTAATTTTATTTATTTATTTATTTATTTATTTATTTATTTATTTATTTATTTATTTATTCATTTATTTATTTATTTATTTATTCTGGTGAAGTTAAGACCATCAGACCTTCTCTTCCACACCACCAGAAATACAAAAACAATAATAGAAATAAAAAGAAAAATCATGCTATGAACAAAGTAAAGCCACACAAAAATATACACAGGTTGCAGTCACACAAACTTTAGATGAGTGGTTAAGTATCATAATTAATTATATCCTAACTAATTAACGAACGTAAACAAGAAACTTGCAATTTTTATCTAGAGTAAAAACCTGCAGAATTTTTTCAGCATTGTCCCTCATTCCGGTGATTTTTTTAACTGTATAATAATATATTGAACTTTAAAAATAAAACAACAATTAATGTATCAGGACTTGGGAGGATAATTCATATTTAATTTGTATTATCCCAGTCTCACAACCTAGTATCTTCCCACTCGTAATAAAATGAGTGAACGAATAAGAGAATGAGTGAATGAATGAATTAATGAATGAATTAATTAATTAATCAATTAATAATTGAAATAATCTGCTTACTTTGAATTGTATATGTTTGTATAGTTTGGCTGATGAATTGTATATGCTTTAAATTGAATAGTAATCTGTATAGCTCTATTGATTAATTGTTTGTGCTTGTAATTTGAAGTAATTTGCATGATATGTATTATCAATGTCTGTATATCTCAACTGATTGAATTTTGAAGCCTTTAAATTCAGTTAACTTACTTGCTATGTATTATATTTTATAGCTGAACTGATGAATAATCGTTTATGTTTGTAAATTTAATATTCTGATTGGCTATGTATTGTATATTTTTAGTAGAGCCATCGATGTAGCTCAGTCGGCAGACTCGCTGGCCTGCTGATCCGGAGTTGCGCTCGGGCTTGGGTTGGATCTCCCGTTTGGTCTCATTGAATGGTTTCTTCCGAGGTTTATCCCAGCCGTGTGACTGATGCCGGATGGTCTATGGCGAGTCCTCGGTCTCACTTCACTTCACCCCTGTTTGGCCTGATTACCTGGTTGGATTTTTCCGAGGTTTTCCCAACCATAAGCCGAATGCCAAGTAATCTTTTGGCGAATTCTCAGGCCTCACTACATCTCGCCAAAAAATTGCAGAAAATTTCAAAATTGTAAAAATTGTAAAAAATTAGTAAAAACTATAATTGTAATCTTGTAAAATTTTTACTTGTTCCATATCTTAAAGCTTCATTGCTACTGTAAGATCTATGGAAAATAATTAATGAAATAAAAAATAATTAAATAAATGAATAAAATAATAAATAATTAATTAACTATTGAATAAATAAATAATTAAATATGTAAATAAACGATCAATTAATCAAATTAATTAATTAATACTTAAAATTATAAATAATAATGAAATTATAAATACGTAAAGACGTAACTAAATAAGTAGGCTAATTATTTTTACCTGAAATCTTTCCATGTTTAACGCATCTGAAGTCTCTCGCCATGTATAATTTTACATTTCTCTATTTTTATAGTCCTCAAACTTAGCCCATAAAGTAGCCTATCTCTGTGAAATTAACTATACTTTCTCCTTTTTTTTTCCACATTGAAACATTAGTAGTCAAGGAATTAAACACGCAATACAGAAAACAAACACACCTCAGTCTCAACCGAAATAAAATGCTCATTTTCTCGACTATATCGGCAACAATTTTGCGCCTGCATAAATCCGTTTTAACAGTCTCATAATATGTTTGCAACATTTCTTAGGTCTTTACCTTTTATTGGTGAAAAATTATAGTTTTGTTACCAAAATGTTGTCTACGTGAATGTTCCAATATTTGTAACTGCCTTTTTACGCATATTTTAACGACATAATATTGCCAACATATCACGGGGTCAGAATGACAAGGTTCTATCTGAAATTTTTTAGCAAAATTGAGATTTTTGTTGCATTGAATTGTGGTACTTCACAGCTACCTACCATATAATTATATGTTGATATATTAATTATTGTTCGTGATAAAGTTAGTTTGAAAAGGTTCTTATCTGCATTGATTTTATTAACAACGAAACTTTTTAAATGCTCTCCTGTAAAATTTAGTGAACACTAGAACACTAGATAGAACCTTGTCATTCTGAACCCTCGATATGTTACCAATAACTATAGGCAGACTTAAGTGCGCCTTAGCGTGGGAAACTGGAGAACCCGTATTAACGCCAAATCCTACGACTCGAGTGTAGGCCTCCTTTTGATAGGTAGCAACCACAGGGACACAATCCCATACTGTTTCACTTACTACGCACAATTCACTTCATGTGTAGAGTGCTATAATTCCAAGCATTTCCTGTGCTTTCCTTCAGTACGAGCTGTGACATTTCCATCGTATTGGCTACGCATAAACATCACGGATTGTTCAGCTTTGCTTTACTTCACAGTTTTGAGCAGAATGCCATTTTCAGCGCTGTTTTTAATCATTCGTGCTATTTATAGTAACTGCCGTCCAGACAGAGAACTGAGTAATCTCCCGCTGTATTAAATTTATTCACTAAAGCGAATACATAAAAACCATAATCGATATCCAATTCAAATTCCAATTGGAATTCCAATAAAAACAAAATAAAAAACGGGCCAGAGGTGAAAACATAGCAACGTGTTAACTGGGCTCGCAACTTCTGGATTATTCTGTATTTATTTGTTTTTATGCGTGGCGGAAGAGCGTTGCTACAGCTACGCAGCACAACTGATGGTCATTTATTTTGAGCTTATATGTTAAAGTGTCTATGTGACAGCCTATGCCAAACCGAGCCACCGATTAAGATAAACTTTACACAGCACGATTTTCTGTTTTCATTCAGACAAATATTGATACAACTGAAGTCGACTTCATCGGGTTAAGTCTAATCTGTATCACGAAAGTAAACTTAGGAAATATTAAAACAAGACATGGTGTGAAGTTTAACATGCTTGCAAAGTGTCACAGGTTTAGTAACATATAATATCGGGGAAAGACGTAAAAGGGAGAACCAATATCTTGGAACCCTTCATAAAGAGCTAATCTCCAGGGCTGCATTCCAACAGACAGGTAAATTTTTTTAGTAGGCTATTTACGACGCTTTATCAACATCTTAGGTTATTTAGCGTCTGATTGAGATGAAGGTAATAATGCCAGTGAAACGAGTCCGGGTTCAGCACCGAATGTTACTCAGCATTTGCTCGTATTGGGTTGAGGGAAAACCCTGGAAAAAACCTCAACCAGGTAACTCGCCCGACCGGAAATAGAACCCGGGCCACCTGGTTTCGCGGCCAGACGCACAAACAGTTACTCCACAGGTGTGGACCAGATAGGTAAAGGATACATAATACTGGAAACCAGTTTGTTGGATTCATTACAAAAAACTCTTCTCCAGGTTTGGATTTAAAAAGGTATAATATATCGCAGTGGTCGTCAGCACTCGCTGAAATGTGCAATGAGTACGCGGTGCCGTCCTGTGTGCACTGTCGTGCAACAGGGAGAGATAGAGAGCATACCCGCTAGCAGCTACGAGAGCACTATACTGCACTGCGTTTTCCGCGGGTAAGAGAGGCTAGCCCCAGCGTGCTCTGTGCTGACGACTCCTGATATACAGGATCTCACAAATAGGGGGAACCAATGTGTTGGATCTGTTACACAGAGCTATTCTCCAAGGCTCCAGATGCAACAGATTTTTTTTTTTTTTTCATTTTATTTCATTTATTGTATTCCATAGATCTTAAATTAGCAATGAAGCTTTAAGATGTGGAACAAGTCAAAATTTTACAACATTATAAATTTTTTACGAGATGTAGTGAGATGAGGCTGAAGATTCGCCAACAGATTACCGGCATTTGCCTTATGGTTGAGGAAAACCTCGGAAAAAATCCAACCAGGTAATCAGACCAAATGGGGACGAAGTGAGATGAGGTCAAGGACTCGCCATAGACCACTCGGCATCCGCCCATGGCTGGGGAAAACCTCGGAAGAAACCAACCAATCAGACCAAACGGGGAATCCAACCTAAGCCCGAGCGCAGCTCCAAGTCAGCAGGCGAGCGAGTCTACCGACTGAGATACAAGCCAACTTGTTTGATCCGTTAAGAAGAACTATTTATTCTCCAGGACAGCGATCGAATAGTTAGGTAACGGATGTAATATCAGTAATAATAGCAGTAGTAGTAGTAGTAGTAGTAGTAGTAGTAGTAGTAGTAGTAGTAGTAGTAGTAGTAGTAGTAGTAGTAGTAGTAGTAGTAGAGTAGCAGCAGTGGAACACTAGCTACATTCATTCATCCCCATTTAAACTAAAAAGCATAAAAAAATGATACTCTGCCTCACATGAAAAGAAAATATTGGTATGTATTTTGAACTAATTCTGTATTTTATATACCTGTAAATACTATTAGTTTAATGTAAGAGGCGTGTTTTAATGTACTCTCCTGTGATTTATGCTCACCTTACACTGCTCAACTACTACAACACGTGCGGCGCAGCAGTTGCATAACGTCTTGTGGGGCAAGTAAAATAACTTATTTAGTTCCATCTTGAAATTCTGCATATTAAAAATTACATGGAGGCAACAACTATATTTTTTCATATTGTTTTACAGTAACGAAATCCTATAAATTAAAATTTTTTCAACATATTTATTTTCTACAGTATGTTTATGACTACTTTTCGACTCACAAAAAAGAAAAATAATATATAAAATCAATAATGAGTGATAGTATAGAGCAGAGAAGTAGGCCTAGTGCAAATTATTATTATTATTATTATTATTATTATTATTATTATTATTATTATTATTATTGATAGAGAGTGGATTAATCTTGCACAGCATAGGGACCTATGGTGGGCTTATTTGAGGGCGGCAATGTACCTTCGGGTTCCTTAAAAGCCATTTGTAAGTAAGTAAGTATTATTATTATTATTATTATTATTATTATTATTATTATTGTCACTATTATTATTCACCTGGTGCTTTCATCTTATTTGCAATTTCTCACATATATTTTTAGAAACCACATTATTGTCGTGATATTGTTTCAAAGATTTTAGAGAACGTATCTTTCCTGTACTAAAACAACTAATTTAGCCGCATCTAGCTCCATTATGAATAATGTGCTCTACACAACAATATAGTATTTGTATGATAGTGAAAGCGTGCAATTATAGCCAACACTAACGCATGCGCAGTACACTGCAGCTATCAGACAATCTCCTCGCGACGGAACTTCAACCAGTCATTCGATGTTGTCTCTTCGTGTCTCCTCGTGTCTGCTCGCGACCGTCGCGCCGCGTCTGATTCTGTGTGAACCCGGCTTAAATCTTGTTACAGTGAGTATTACATGTAGGCCTACCTTCAGAATAATAAGGGATAAAATGTAGATATGAATGTTAAACTCGTTAATTAATTATTTTTGTTGGTTGTAATATTTGGGAAAAGAAAGATCGAGGTAAAGCATTAATTTCTTACTGATTGTACATTGAATATTACATTTTCTTTGGCAGTGCGCAAAAGGAATAGCAGTACCTAAAGTGATTAATTACGTTTTTAAGCACTAGTATTTTAAATATTCACTTTTCGCGCCGATGACAGTGGGTAAAATTCAACTTTACGTACTATCGTAGAAAAAAGATTTCAATTAAAATTAGTGGAATGAATGTCATTTACCTCTTACGACTGTCCGAATTGACGTGGAATAACTCTTATATAAATAGATATGCATATAAAAAGGCAATAGAAAGATATATAGGTAATCGGAGGGGTAGCTAGAGAGATGTACAAATAAAGTTAAACATAGAGGAAGATAAACTGAGGTGCAAGTAGAAGTATGTACAGATAGACAGCACACAACACTAATTTAAAACAATATATACTTTTCCGCATATAGAACAAATTGTTCTTATGTAGGAGCCTTGGTATCAGGGATCGTCTGTCGGGAACCGGTGTTCCGTGAAGCGCTTACAAGAGAGGGCGGGAATTGGAATATGTCGTACGTGGCAGTGCATCAATTCGCACGTGACCGATGTAATTCTAAATTCCTTCCAGCAGCTTTTCTTCTCCACACACCCCCTTCAACCCCTTTCAAACGGATCCGCCCGCATTTCTCGTGAAATCTATTCTTCGTCTCTCGATGGAGGGCGGCTAGCAACGCTGTCGTGGCCACAGCAAAGTGAAACAAAACACGACCTGTTGGCTAGTGTTCCTGAGTCAGTGCATTTCGAGCAGGAAGTGATTTTGTTGGCGGTTTGGGCGTTTATAGAATTGTGTTGGATATCTATATTTTGGAAATTCTAACCGAAGGCTACATACCAGAAATTGTAACTAATCATAAATCTACATATGTTGATATTTATGGGTAAAAATCATTAATATAACAAGTTTTAGGTTATAATATGTATGCCTATTGCAGTAGAATTTTGAAAGAAAATAAAGATAAATTTCCAGATTATTCGAAGTCACTCTATCTTCAGGTATTTATATATTATTTATTTAAATATTTACTTATTCATTTATTTAAATGTTTGTTTATTTATTTATAATAGCTCAACTAATTAATCATTCTCTTATTTATTTACTCATTTACATTTTTAATTACAAATTTATTTTTGTTCTCATTTAGTTACTTATTTACTTACTAAGTTATTTACTTTATTTATTATTTACAAATTTGTCTAGTACAGTTAAAGTCTCCCTAGAAGTAACTGCTGCACAAGATATATAATATAATATTATATTCGGAATATGTATGGTAAGACTTTCCTGTGTTAAATTTCAATGTACCTCCTTTACATGTTTCGACCTATTTATGGGTTATCTTCAGAACTGGTCGTTGTTGGTCTTGGCGCCACTTGTTCTGTTTCCTGTGAGGGTGTGTTCCTGTGGTATAGTGTAGAGTCAAAGAGTGTGTATGATTTGAAGTTGAGTTGTGTGTTGAGAATTTCGTCGGGGTGTGTTTTTGTGTGTCTGTATATTTCATATTGTTCTAGTGTGTTTAGTTTCTGGCTTTTTGGTTGGATGTGAAGTATTTCCATGTCTGTGTTGATGTCTCTGTGGTTGTGGTTAGCATTTGTGATTTGTTCTGCATATGTGGAGATGTTTTGTAATTTTGTTATGGCTGTGATGTGTTCTTTGTAACGTGTTTGAAACGATCTGCCTGTCTGTCCTATGTAGAAGTTGTTGCAGGTGTTACATTTGAGTTTAATACAGGAAAGTCTTACCATACATATTCGGAAGTGATACGTGTTAAGTGTTGTGTAATCAAGATGTATAATATTATAATAAATTATTTATTTTATTGGGTTATTTTACGACCCTGTATCAACATCTAGGTTACTTAGAGTCTGAATGATATGAAGGTGATAATGCCGGTGAAATGAGTCCGGGATCCAGCACGGAAAGTTACCCAGCATTTGCTCGTATTGGGTTGAGGGAAAATCCCGGAAAGAACCTGAACCAGGTAACTTGCCCCGACCGGGATTCGAACCCGGGCCACCTGGTTTCGCGGCCAGATGCGCTGACCGTTAATCCATAATTATGGACTATAATAAATTAAGTAAATTAAAATTAAAATGGAGACAAAATTATTTTACAATCCAGTAATGCCATATAAAGAATGAAGTATTACGTTCAAGTTAAAAATGTAACATACACTAAGATGTAATCCTCTGACTGAGGTTCTGGCTGATATGTACAGTAGTGGCAAAAAAACCGGACCGACGGAATACTCAAAGTCCCCGAAATGAGCCACTGCGTATTCCACGCCCGCATTCACAAGATAGCGAGTAATCTATTGAAACTGTTGGAGATTACTCGCTATCTTGTGAATGCGGTTGTGGCATGCGCAGTGGCTCATTTCGGGGACTTTTGTTTATTTCGTCGGTCCGGTTTTTTTTGCCACTACTGTACAACTGTTATCAGGCAGTACATCTCATTTGACGATATGTATGCATCTGAAGTCTGACTAGTGTAATATATAGCTAGTCAGCGATGTATGCAATGGAGGGGGAAAGGAACCGGCCACCTTACCCCATTATCTGCTGGCCTAACTGCCTCATAAGTGGTGCCTTATTGATATCTCTTGTGAGGTTCAGACCTGTCTTCAGACAGTTGACTAAACAACAACTAAGAAGTAAATTATAGTATTTAGTAATTAACTATACTTGTATTAAGCCTAACAATTACACACAAATAGTAATTATAATTTTATTAGTGAGAGAGGAAGAAGATAAAAATTATAAGTAGAGAAATTATATTTCGTATTTAATGATGAGTTATTTTATTATGTAATGGAACATTTTCAATCCTTTTTTAATTTTAACAGCCACCGGCAATCTGTTGCATGGAGGGAGAGTGATGGGACTTTACAAGAAATTGTATCGTAATTATGTGCTAAGCTGACAAAAGATTTTCTTAATTGCAAAATGCTATGAAATAAACATAGCACATTGCAAATTTCTCTAATTCTAAGAGAGTTATGTAGAACACTGAAACAAATGGTGAAAAATACTACGTATATTTTATAAACAAGTGAAACATCGGATAAAGTTCACGAGGAAAATTAAGTACAGTAGTGGCAAAAAAGCCGGACCGACCCTTGTAGCTGATTTCAGAGCCTTGTTCATTCCAGAGCACGATAGGCTGGTAACTAAGATTTTCGTGGTTCGAATCCTGCCTGGGAAGGAAACTTTTTTTTTTGTTCCTTATTCAAATTTATTCCCAATACTTTTCGATTTCTGGTAAAATTCATGTTCTGGAAATAATGTGTTAATTAAGCAGTAAAATATCGCTGCAATCGAAAAGTATTGGGAATAAATTTGAATAAGGAACAAAAAAAGTTTCCTTCCCCGGGCAGGATTCGAACCACGAAAGTCTTAGTTACCAGTCTATCGTGCTCTGGAGTGAACAAGGCTCTGAAATCAGCTGCAAGGGTCGGTCCGGTTTTTTTGCCACTACTGTACATATTTTGTTTGATCTTTCGTTGGCATGCGACCCATTGACTGAGAACTATTACATCAATAAATATCTATCCCCTTTTCCTTCTAGATTTCACATTCTTTTGCAGTCTGTAGATAAATTTATTGGAAGAAGAATATTAAAGTACTTTTTCACAGCCAATACAAGAGCTGATTTATATATCCAATAAAATACGAGGCAGCTGCAATAACGATAAAATATACTGCAGGGATATTCTTAAAACTATTTAAAATAAATGCAGCGTAACTGTCTGAAAATTTAGGTCAGCAGAGGCATGCAATGCTTGAGTGCATTTCAGTTCAGGTTTCTTCAATGCATATCAGTATTCATGTGCGAGCTTTGGTCTATCGTTGCGGGACAGAAGAGTAAACTGAATAAAATGGCTGACTTTTAAAATACTTATATAATCTTCCAGAAAATACACTTCATATAAAAATGTTTACTGCCATGTCTGTCACGATGCTAAATGGACGGTTGCTCAGACTGAAATCACACCTAGAGTAAAAAGAAAATTTAATGGGTGACCCCTCTGAAAATCATGAAAATTAAAAAAAAAAATAGCTATTTCATTTCTCATAACCTGGGAAAGGTAAAGGAATTACATTCTGCTCTCACTGGAAAAAAGGTAACACCTAGATTAGCAATAAGAAAGGTCTATCTTGTGGCCAATGGACCGAGGCCATTAAAATGAGCACCAATGTCATCGCAGTTAGATCTCTCCCCGGTAGAAGCCTTAGCAATACCCATTGCAGGAGATGCAATGAGCATGAAACGTTACCCCACGTGCTAGGTTTCTGCCCTCAGGGCGAATTACTGCGAATTGACAGACATAACACAGTCTGCTCAATAAATGCTAACAGATTAAGGGAACTTGGTGAATACGAAGTATATGAGGAAGTTCAATGTCTTTCTACGGAAAGATCTACACGGCTTGCTGACATAATAATTGACCGAGATAAAAAAAAAACTGGTCTCATTCTTGATCCCACTGTAACGTTCGAAATTAATGAAGATCAACCAAAGCAGGTACATGAAGAGAAACGCGCTATTTATCTTCCATGCTGTGATGATCTCAGTCATAAATATAATATTCAAGATTGGAATGTCATTGGACTTACGTTCGGTGCGCGAGGAACAATTCCCACATTTACATTGGAGATCCTTAGAAAATTAAAGGTTCCTGAAAAGACTCTTCAGACAATTGCATCAACCATTTTAAAATCTTCATTGAACATCATCAATCACCATCTCTATCCATCTTTATAATATTCAATGTATATTATTTACTTTCAATAAATTTTTATCGTCTTCATAGCTACATCATCTTGTCGCAGAATATTCTTTTCTTTTTTAAATTTCATTATGTATTTTTTAACATTAATTTAAATTTTCTCTTTTGTTCATTTGAATTAATTAGGATGCCGATATTTTAAATCCAAGATATGGACGGCTATCATTTCGATCATGTTACTTTCATACTCCAAATAGACTTAATTCAATTCTGATTACAAATATATTTAAACATGTTATTGAATTAAGGCTGTAAGGAGGTGTGGCATTTAAAGAGCTATAAAAATTATTTTTTCATCAAATAATTATTTTTTACAGATTCCTAATTACAAACGTAGTAACGTTTTGTTCTAAAGTTGGCTCCTTGAAGTTGCTAGATGAATGTAGAAGAGGAGAATTTTAATTTACATAAATATTCATTTTCCTTTCAAATTCATTTTTCCGTAAGTTTATTTTTCTTGATTCACCAAATATTAATCAATATGGATGAAATTTTTGCTGCAAGTATTTATGAGTTAGCTGCATGTTTCTATGCAATTATTTTGTGAGAAATGCTGCTAGTTTATTTTATTAATATTTTGTTCAAGAATTATAGGAAAAATAACATTTTGAACATTTCAAATTTTTTTTTCTAAGTGAATAAATGAAATATTTCATAAAATGAATGCATAGAAATGTTTCTCTATGTCTTGTCAATGTAACAAAAAAACGAAGCTTAAAAACTGAGATCATCTACTAAAATCTTGAGTTTGGAAATATTTTTAGAAAGACTAGAAAAAATGAAGAAACAAAAGCAAAAAATATTTCATAGTTCAAAATTTGCATTTTGTTAGTCTTTTACATAGTAAACATGCTCTCAAAATTTGGATGAAAATAAATGATTTGGAAAAAATTTGCCATTTTTAGTATAGTGTTCCCTTAAACACTTAATTTACCTTTATTTATTATCTGTCCGTAATTCATTTTTCACTTATTACCCCATTTACGCGTTAATTTTTGTATTACCTCATTCCTGCACTACCTCAATAGTTCACGCATACACTAACCCAGTGATTCAACCGGATGGCTGCGGCCTCCTGGGAGTCCGCAGAGCTGTTAATGGCGGCCGCGAGCAAAACATAAATAATAATAATAATAATAATAATAATAATAATAATAATAATAATAATAATAATAATAATAATGAAACATTGTGTCTTAAATAAAGCCATATGTCATGTAATTGTCTTCTTTTAAATTGACACAGAATTTCATATTACTCTGTTCTATATTCTGCTCCAGTGTTTTTTTTTTTTTCGATAAGCCCCCAACCCCTCTTTTCTTAATATTACTTTAGTGCGCCTCCCTGGCCTTAGGGTGTAGAATGTAGCACTTGATAGTGCGAAATTTAGTTTATTTTAAAATGATCTAAATGGATTAGGATTAAGTGATTAGGTCGGCCTTGATAGCGCAGTCGGTATAACGCTGGCCTTCTGTGATCGATGTTGTGGGTTCGATCCCGGCCCAGGTCGATGGCATTTCAGTGACATGTAAAAGAACTTTTGCGGGACAAAATTCCGGCACACTGGCGACGCTGACATAACCTCTGCATTTGCGAGCTTCATTAAATAAATCATGATTTAATTTTTAAGTAATTGGGATATTTTCAAGGGATTTATGTCTGGAGTAATTTGTAATGTTTAGGGCTATTCAAAAGTAAGTTATATTTTGAAATAGATATACCATTTTCTTTAATTAACATAGGCTATACACAAAATGATAACACATTTGTATTTATTCACTTATCACTCTCATTTATTTTGGTTAACATGGTAACAGGTTTTGTTTATAATATGTCAAAATTAAATTTACTTCTTTTTTAGTTTTTAAATCATTATCACTGACTGTGTTTTAAAACGGTTTTGACTTTACCACCCGATATTTATACACCAGTTAAGCGATTGTTTCGTAACACGTTTGGTGATTGCATAATAAGCAGACATTTTCCTAACACCTAGTCAGTGCGTTCCCTGATATCAATCAAGCAGATTTTTGGCTGTGGGCTTATTTAAAAGACCGAGTTTTCTTAACTAATCCTATCACTACCGACGAACAAAAATATGCAATTTCGCAACAAATTTAAAATATTACACCAGCTCTATTAGTAAGTGCTGTTCACAGCATAGAAAAAAGATTGTTGCTCGTTGAAGAACAAATTGGCGGACATATTCAACATTTAAACTTAATGCAATAAACCCCGTATCTTTATGAGTAGGCCTTAAGTTTGTTATTATTTTGTGTATATCTTCATTCTTAAAAAGGTTATAACGACGTCAAAATGTAGCTTACTTTTGAATTACCTGGTATTATAAATTATTAATCATACAAATAATATTTAAAAAATATTAGATTACATTTAAAATTTACAATAATAAATTTTGTTTTCGACCTCCCTTTAAGGGAGAAGATGAGAGAAACTTTGGTCATTTTTCGAGAAAACTATTTTCAATTTTTTATAAAATGTGTATGTGATTCATGCCTACCCACTTTACTTGCGTGATTCGGGTTCTGCATTCTGCGGATAGATAGCAGGACTGTAATCCATTTTCAAATTGCACACCACTTCGGCAGGCCACGTGTAGTGTAGAGAAGAGGTGAGGATGATGATGGTGAGGAAGGGAGAAGGGGGAAACCCGGTGCCGGCACGTGCCTGCTGTCGAATAGCACTAAGGGGGCCGCCAGACTTAACGTCCCCATCCGACGGACGAATCACTATCAACAGTGACCTATGCCTTCCCTTCATATGCAGTGCAGAGAGATTTGGGATTTAACCCAGGCAGATTGGTGCACAATTTAGTGATTAGTGATTATCTCTCCTAGTTCCGAGATAGAAATTTTACAAGAAAATCTCTGATCCCATCGGGAATCGAACCCGGGCCGGTTAGTCTGTAGACATACGCTACCACAGAGCTAATAATTGACATTTCATTTACACTTTGCCCAATTTTATTAACATAATCGTCCTCAAAAATGCATGGTTTAGTTATAATTCACAGTCGCGAACAGGTTTTTGTGGCGGAAAATCGGTATTTTAGTCATTCTTCCACTCTTTTACTTTAGTTGAATTTACTCACATTCAAATACAGGTAATCCAGGCACACAACAAATTTAATGCTAAGAAGTAGAAATTATTACTGCATTTATGAAAAGTATGGTTAACGAAACTACAGACCCTTTCTTGCATCAGGTAAACATTTTAAAAAGTAAAAATATATATATTATTCGGACACTAAAGAAATTAATTTTTAAACCTACTTTTATGTAATTTATATATTCAGAATTAAAGTTGTGGTTCTGCTGTTAAATTATATGCATGTGAAACAAAGTAGTGTAATTTTTTTTAAGATCTGTATCTTATATTTTGTATGAGTAGATATTATGTTTTGAAAGAGTAAAATATAAAAGAATAATAACCAAAAAGTATTAAAGTGATATTAGTGAAACTTGGGGACACTGATACTGGTAACAAGAGATTGCTGTACAGGAAAAAAAAATAATTTCCCTAGATTAAAAATAATGTACAAAATATACATTTCACCCAATTCATCCCTCAACTCCTCCTTGGTTCCCCAAAGGGCCTCTGTCTTCCAGTTTAGAATCACTGTTCTACTCTACATCTTAGGCCATGGGGTCGCGCTAAAATAAAGTGAGGAAATAAAATTCTAATTGAAACAAGTTACCTAGTTGGGGCTTTTCTTGGTTTTTTCCTCAACCAATTGAAGCAGAATTGCTGGATAACTTTCGGCGTTGGACCTCGGACTCATTTCGCCAACATTAATTCACATATCATTATCAAAACCATAGCCCAGATGAAGGATACGGTGCGGTGTGCTGTACTTGTACAAGAGCACTGCCGTTCGGTTACACAATCGTTCACAGAATAATAGTGGTAAGTACAATAAGCCTCAGGCTACAGTGCAAGTGTCCTTCCTCAACACACGAGGGAAAAAAGTGAGGAAATGGAAGCCTCCTCATTAACAAGCTTTAGGAACATTGCACTAGCCTGCTATTTTAATAATTCACATAATAATTCAATCACTCATTCATTAATTGATTCTTTCGCACAACATTCATTCCTTCACGCATTCACTTGTATGATGGGTACATGCACCATTACAAAAAAAAAAGAATATTTTCCTGCTCGTCACTGCAGTCTAAAATGTGAAATAAATAAACAAATAATATTCAGCTTAAAAAAGTGCCCAGCAGCGGTTATGAAAACATATACACGCCTGAAAGAGAGACTACCCGCAGTTCACAACTCCCGATTCAATATGAACTGTGAACAACGGTTTCGGTTTTTATTATTAGGTTACATATATCGGATCCGATTTTGCTTGACTGATTCCCAGTTCATGATCGAGCACTGAATGACAATTCATGGCACTCTCACATGTCCCATTTATTTCCTGTCTCTCTTTATCCATTTTATTGTTCAGGTTTTTAATGTATGGGTCCAGAGGTCAAAACTCAGCGACACAATTGATTTTGACATCTACCATTAGTGGGGGTCATCGCCCACTCTTGTTATTCTCTGCTATCTGTATGTTACGTAATTTTTAGACCTGTATCGTTGTCATTAGTCAGGAATTCGCTAACAAATCATAAAAGCCTAAGGTAATTCATGATTTTAAATTTCTTGTTCGATGTCGCTTTTCAACCACAGAATCTATACCGATACTAAAACATTATGTATCACTTATACTTTAGCCATGTGATGTAGAGTAAACAATGCAACAAAATGTTAGATATCAACCAATAATGACCCTCTACATCAGGCATGCCAATATATTCCCGCGGGGACAGTCTTAACACCACCCCTTCGTTTGTTGCACCACAAATATTCTCTCTCTCCGAGTGTACGTAGGTATACAGCGTATTCCAAATCTCAGCGCTGAGCAATCCGATGGCATCATGGTGTTCCGAATTCCACCGATGACGTCATTGATGCTCCACCGGTGTCGCACCGGTGCCATCAGCTTGCAGAGGTGGTGGCAATCTCCATCAGCCGCCATCAGTGATCTGATTGGTTCTTGTATAGGGCGGGAATTATCAGACTAATGACATCGTGTACTGTTGTGTCATGGCGTTGTGTTCTGCTTTGGTTCTGTTCTATTGTTTATAATTAGCATAAAGTAAAAAAAAATAATAATTGCCTATGAACGAACATGTCAATGGACCAGTTATTACTACTGGTTCAAGAAATAAATTTTTCATGTTCTCTTTTCTTTGAACGAGATGACGACAGTATGGAAATTTAGCAAAATCTTGCTAGCGTAGCACAGACAACTTGTACAGCCGCCATGATAGCCATCCAACCTTCCAGCAATTTTGTTCCTATTTCACTGCAGCGTGACGTCATTGTTTTACACCGGTCCGGTGAGATTCAGAATACGCTGATAGTGAATGAAGGTTGAACCTGGCCAATAGTGCCGTCATCGTAGTGAGAATAATCTCCCCTCTTATCGCTAATAGAATCGTCCATCCCTGGAATAGTGCAAGTGAACATAGATGAGACTGAAAGGAAAAGTGAAAGAGTAAGTAATGAGTAGGCTTCGTATTCCAGCTACCTAAAGACTGAAGTTAAAGACACATTGGGTATATAGTACGCCGAACACAGGTAATGCAAGGAATAAGGATATAAACAAACAAGTCGTCGCTGCGTGTTCGTGGAGTACAGTCAACTCCCGACACAGTAAACACTACTTGAGCCATGATGTTAATTTTGATCGTGATCTTTGCAGTGAATAATAACCTGCAATCCTAAGTTACGGAATTTGAACATATGCGGATGTCACTTGAAATGATTATATATCGCAATAAATTATTTCAATAGCACATAATGTTATTAGTACACGATGTAGTACAACATATTCCTATTGTGTGATATTTTTTGGTGTTTCAGTAAGATATTGCATGTCGCTCATCACTGAAAACCTACTAATTTTCTATATTATATGTAGATTATTCATTTATTAATTGGGATGTTGGCACTAAACATCATGGTAAGCTACACAAATCCATGCTAAACGTAGAGTTAATATCTTCATAATTTTCTGATTTTGATGGTAGTGGTTCTTTTGGATTACATTCAACACAGTTTCTGTGCCTTTTGGTACTGCAGTATCTTCCAGTGCTCTATTTTTGTTACTTTTAAATTACTTTACACAATATACATTTAATGTTGTCTATATTGACAGTGAAAAATTCAGTACTGTTTACTATGATCGTAAGGCGACTTTGAATGCATACGAGGTGTTTGTTCTGTGTGGAGGACGATCGGAAGTTTACTAGTAGAGGGGATGAGAGTGAAGTACATTCAGAAACTCAGGTATAATAAAAATTGAAGTAAAAATAAAATGATATCTCTGTATAAGATTATTACAGAGTAAGTTCTCATTTTGAAGCAGCTATGTCTTCTGTACATATCAGTAGTTTGGTTTCATATAGCTATAATTACTGTTTAGAAGGTTTGGAGGTTTTTTTATCCATGCGTGTTTCGTTGCTATGGTAATTGTGTCACGCTTGTATAAACAATAATTATTGTTGTTCAGAATATAGACGGCAGTTGTAGAAGAGTAATTCTTAATAATTTTTACAATGATTTTACGTTTATCAGTTCGAACTGGCCTCCTTCAGTGCTATTACGAATGCAATAGACAATATGCACACGCATTGACTTTACAGAGCAGGTCTGCACAAGGTTTGCGCTCTCCGAGCCGGCTCACAGCTCATGAGCGGAATGCAGATATTGGCTGCGCTCTGTATCAGGTGGACTGGAAGAAGTGGTGATCTCGTACAAAATATACACAAAAGGAAGTACTATTACGAGTGTTTATGAAATGAATTCCCGTTCAGTATTTGCAAAACTATCTTGGACTATTATTAATTAATAAAGAAATAATTATTTTACAGAAATAATAGAAACTCTATAGCTACTTAAATGTGCAATATCATTTTGTTATATTTTTAGTTATCAATACATCAGAACGAGGTTTTATGCTGTTGGCAGCTGAAAGGAACAGTAGCCTACTGATCGTAATGAAACATCAGTTACAGATGTTCGATGTCTGCCTTTATTAAAGTTGATTATAGAAAACAGTTGCTCACAAATATAAATGTTGAGCCAAACATAGCAATCATTTTCACAGGCAGCCAGTGGATATTACTGCTAATGTTTAGTCTTGTAAAACTCAACCAGGCTAGTAGTATTATTCAAACAGTCTTTAGCCCTTAGGTCACATTGAAAATCAATAAGTTCGAGCTGTAAATCGTTAAATGTTACGTTCCGTCTTTTAGATTCCTCCATACTGTACAATAGCAGTAGGTAAGCAACATGAAACAGTTACTGAGAATAGGCCTACACACTGCACTCCACTAGATAGCTGAGTGGTCGTTCCCCTCTCCTCTACCCACTGTAAGTCTATGTCATTCTGACGTATCTTCCTCTTCGTTTCGGCGAGCGGTAAACACGGCTCTCCGAAGGAGCGCGCGCGCTCGTTGAGCGCTGTTTGTGCAGGTATGTTCTAGAGGAAGAGAGCAGAGGATGCGCAACTATTTTGTATTCGAACGTACCTGTACCAGCGCTGTGACGTCACATATACTTCGAATCATGCAACTTAATTCCAGTTAATAGGTAGCTGGAGTTCGGAGCCTAGTAATGAGTGATTGATTTATCGAGCAATTTAACTATTGATCAATACCCAAAATTATGGATTGATTGATTGAGTCAGAGAGTAAGCTAGTAGTCTTATTAAATTATTAGTTGTGTATGAACCAGACTCAATCAATTTCGAAATATAAAATAAGACAACTTGTTAAAACAAGTTATTATGAATTAGTTGTTTGAGTAGATTAATTTGAGTGTGAATTTTGAAATAAGGTTTTTAAACGTTTGGTGACTTCTGCTTTTATGTATGCCTTATATGACAGTAAATACAACTGGGATGTGGATAGGCCTATACTCAGATGTCCACATCAACAAACTCCATATCAATATACAGAAGCGAGAGTTGGCGTATCTCACACAGAGGGCTTCAAAAAAGCCAATACTTGTTTATTGAATTTGTTTCATATAGTGAGAACACTCGGCTGTGAAATTAGTAATTTACAGCACTCAGATTACGCCACGTTGAAGGAGAGGAAAGCGTGAAATCATGCCTTTCTATTCCCAACGCATGCCAATCGTGCTACTCCCGATAGTCATTAAAATTATACACAGAGGGAAACGTAACACATTACCATGGAAACGTTTTCAGCGCGAGAAAGGACCGCGCAGCAAAAATGAAATTAACTAAAATTTCCTTATGCCACTTTCACTGTTAATGCAATAATTTTACAGCATATCCCAGAAAACATGTAACTGATAAAGTTTGTGCTCTATAAGAATTGCTTTTAATCAATAATAAGGGGTTATTCAAATGGAAGTAGCCATTTTTAAGGTGTTAATGCAGCTTAAAGCAGTAAAAGTTTTGGAAATATTCAATTTTTTTTCCTCCATTACTGTTTCTTGTACAATAATGAAAATTGGGCTGTGTAAAACACTGTCCTTCTGCTATATGAAAAAAAAATTACGATTTAAAAAAAATTATTTCTTTTTTTTTTTTTCAAAATTCAAAATGGTAGCAGTTTACTGTGCAGTGATGAAGCGTTTCTCTCGTAACTCATAAACTTGTTAACTTTTTCATGTTCTCTCTCCTTTATTTTATTGCTGAAAGTCATGTTTACAATATCAACTACATTCCTTAATAAATAATATATTTTTTTCATTTTGTGTTAGAAGAAAATACTAATATTTCACCTTTTTTAAGAATATTTTTTATCAGACAATCTGTCAAAGACAGAGAAGTGATCTTACATCATATTGTAGACATGGCATGCATTAATACACATAAAAAATTTCATCACAGAATATTGGATAGTTTTTTAGTTATGTGGGAAACGCTTCATCACTGCACAATGAACTGACTTTTGAAAACAAAAAATGTAAAGAATTTTTTTTTTTAATTGTAAAGGATTTTTTTTTCATATAAGAGAAGGACAGTGTTTTGCACTTACTAATTTTCATTATAGTACAGGATACAGTAATGGAGGAAAAAAATGTTGAATACTTACAAAATGGTGGTACTGCTGTAAGCTGTACCTAACCCCTTAAATGGCAACAATTTCGTCAAATTTTTAGATTCCACAGAAAAAAAACACCTATTTGTTCGTAAAGAAATGGGATTTTATTAAAACACGAAAAAATTAAATATGAGCACTACCGTGTTGTTCAATAAGATATAGACTTTCTTCATGCTATCTTAAACGGCATTACTAAGCACATTCCTTATTAAATTTAAATGTGTGTGGATCAGAGTGCTGCAGAACAGCGCTTAGACCCGGTTTTTATTCGACAGGTTGTAGATTAACCGGCGAGATAGGACATTTGTTCGAATATCCGGCCTTGAAGCGATTGCGCCTGGCTAGAAGAACCACAGAATAGGACAGAATACCAAGTGCATTTCATCATACAGGAACTCTGATAAGATTTTGTAACTACACAAAATGCAGTAACAATTGAAGGAAATTTACTTTTCCTAATTAAAAAAAGTGATAGCTTGAAATTCTTAGAAACATATTTGGGGCTAAGAGGGATGAAGTTACAAGAGAATGGAGAAAGTCACACAACGCAGAACTGCACGCATTGTATTCTTCACCTGACAATTAGGAACATTAAATCCAGACGTTTGAGATGGGCAGGGCATGTAGCACGTATGGATGAATCCAGAAATGCTTAAAGAGTATTAGTTGGGAGGCTGAAGGAAAAAGACCTTTGAGGAGGCCGAGACGTAGATGGGAGGATAATATTAAAATGGATTTGAGGGAAGTGCGATATGATGATAGAGACTGGATTAATCTTGCACAGGATAGGTACCGATGGAGGGCTTATGTGGAGGAGTCAATGTACCTGCGGGCTCCTTAAAAGCCAGTAAGTTAGCTTGAAATAGGATTATAATAGATTGGCCACTTTGGTACATTTATCTTCATAACTAATATAGCCTATGAATCAACTAATGGACACCGGTAAGAACAAAGGAAATAAGCGTAACGCATAGATGAAATCTGACGTGTAAACAAATACTAGAACAAAACAAATTACAATTACTTACAAAATAGAAGAGCAATTATGTAGTACACACTTACTAACGCTCATACTTTAAACTGAAAATACATAGGTTATCTCTGAAAGAGTAGTTGTTAATATAGCCTATGTCTTTTAATTATTCTAAGTGGATATATTATTATTATTTCTCTAATAAATCGCTTTTAGGGAGATAAAAGTTATTTTCATAAATAAAAGCACTCCCAAATCTAATGATTGTAGTTTCATGATGCGTGCTTCAATCAATGAAGAGAGAGGAGGCAATATCATTTGAAAGGTACACGATGATAATCGCGTCCTTGCAACGATTCTTGGAACTCCTGGATGGCTCAATATTATCTGTCTTTCATGATCCAAAGCCGTCAACCGAGTGAGACTCGGACATTCGTTAAACCGATCAGTGGACCACTCCGCGGGACGCAAGAGCGTCGCATACTGTCTATAGCGCCAGGCGTTCAGTAGTAATATGTCTTTTCCTATCTTTCGTAACCGGTAATGCAGGATCTAGTTTGGATAGCGCGCTTTGTGCCACTGTTGCGCGCTCGCGCCTGGATTGCCCCGTGACCCCTGCTTCAGACTCGCTCTAATTGAGCGGTCAGCAAGCTAACAGTGCGGTTAAACGAAACTGCTTTTAGAAGTACATCGTGGTGTCCCCACCCAGAGGAGAGTCATTAGTGCAACACTTGCACTTACTCTGGGGTGTGCGGACACACCTGCACACCATTTACAGCTGACAATCAGCACACATCCAACTCACTGGAAGGTGGTTGGGGTGTATTAACATTTAGATGTGGTTCCCCAGACCGAAAGAAGTAAAAATTATTCCGTTCATTTTGTTCGTCGTTATCAGGTTAACGTAACAGTGGAATATGACCTGTTCCTTTAGCATCAATGTTTAACAACTTATCAATATTTAGCACTATCAGCTGTGCTTTACTCTTTATAAAACAATTGCTGGCTATATATAAAAGTCAGAACAGAGTGTGAGTGTGTGTGTGTGTGTGTGTGTGTGTGTGTGTGTATCCAATGCCTACCCACTTCACTTTGCGTGATTCGGGTTCCGCATACTGCGGACAGATGACAGGACTGTGACCCATTTTCAAGTTTCACACCACTTCGGCGGGCCACGTTATGCATGATGTGTATCTGCGAAGAGTTATGGTTGTACTAGGGTGTGTATGTGTAAGTGTTCGTGTAAGTGTAGTGTAGGGCAGTGGTTCCCAAAGTTTTTTGACTGACGACACACTTTACTAAACGCCCACGATATCACGACACACTTATTCGTTTTTATTATCAATAATAATAATAATAATAATAATAATAATAATAATAATAATAATAATAATAATAATAACAGGGACCAGTGCCTTCTTCTAGAGAAAAAGGTGGTGGAACTCTGGGTGGAATATTTTACAGTGAACGAGGAGATGATTACTGTTCATTGTGAGGGAATTTTGCTGTTTTTAAATTCTTTTTCGTCCAATTAAGACTTTCAAGGTCTAAGCCGTTCCAGCGCGTTCCGCCAGTAAAAAACACTGACATCAATTTCTATGTGGTGTTGGACATTCAGTGTTGTAGATGTGTCGATGTTAACACGCAATCGAAAATTAAAAAAAAAAAAAAAAAAAAAAAAAAAAGCAGAAACTTGAGTGGCATTAAAAAAACAAAGGTACAGCGCCTATGTGTCAAAAATTCCAACCTACTGTATCTATACTGGATGTGCGATAAAAGATTTTTATCGTTTTTTAAAACTCACCTATTTAAATTAATGTGAAGTCTGCGCTTGGTGGGTTGCACGGAGTTTCTCTATACGTGGTCTTATATGGTTGACAGGCCAACACGTAAATCATCTTCAAGATGCAGCAGTCTGTTCCTTTTTTTTTTTCTTTTTTTTTTTTTTTTTTTTTTTTTTTTTTTTTGGTAGAAAAATGCTGATTCACAGAAGTATGAATTTGAAAACGCCATTTCTAAATACATTTTTAGTTTAGTCGGCACCATCTACTGATTTCACAAAACATTTCCGCATATAATACACTCGGGATTTTGTTTATATTCATCTCTACGCAACGTAAAAACCATATTACAAGTATTCATCACTATATTTACGAAACGCAGTACGTTTTTGTGAAACCTGAAAGGAAGTTTCGCCCACATTATTTGAATTAGCAATGCTGTCATATAACCCAGAACTTGATTCATGTTGTCTTTCTCGAATTAAAAATTTATCCATGATAAAATCTAAATAAAGCACTTTTGATAAAAAATACTCGCGAAATCAGCCGCTCACACGTATACACTGAAACTGACCAATATGTTGTGACAATTCTAAACTCTGTTTTTTACTAAGTAAACGAATTACAAAGCATTGTTGCAGGTGTTCACTTTCATTGGAATTATCGCCAGGCAGAAAAATTAAACTGAGCATTGTTGGAGGTATTCAAGTTTCATTGGTAAAGTCTGTGTCAAAATAAAATATACCATAGCAAAGATTTTATTGTAAATAAAAAATGCGACACACTCCAAGGGGTTGCGCGACACACCAGCACACCAGTTGGGAATCCCTGGTGTAGGGAATGGGTAATGATTATGATAAAAGTGAGGAAGGGAGAAGGGGAAACTCGTTGCCGGCACGTAGCCTACTCCCGACGATTAGCACCAAGGGGGAAAAAGTGGAACACAATGTTCTTCACTGCAAGAGTCCTTGTCCATAATTCAATATATTATTGATGTTTTGACCCGTGAAACACACGAAATTGCAAAAACCGTTTCTGAAGAACGTCAATGAATGTTTTCAAAATGTTCTGGATACCAATCTGTTTGAAAGATAGCAAAATTGATACCAAAATTGTTACGTGGTGAAGCAGCAGATTAGAAGAGAATTTGACATAAGAATAATTATGGAATTTTTTCCATGCACCTTTTGCTTCTTGTGATGTGGACAAGTTCTTTTCAATGCATAAAAATCTGTTTTCCGATACGCGCAGGAGCTTCACCACGGAAACATAAATATGAACTCATCGCTTTCTACAATTCTCAGCTTTAACCCTTTGGGTGCCAATCATGATTCTATAATTTTGCTAAAAGTACCAGTCTCGATCTAATCGTGATATAGTTTCCATTTTACTGTTATTCTCCAGACGGCAAAGACCACTGTTGTGTTGTGTTGAGGAAGGTTCAGTGGAGCGGTGCACTTGTGTAAATTTATTTGGCATTTTTCACATAATACTGCGCAAAAGGGGTCGGTATTATTGGCAAAAGATAGAAATTTTCCTATGTAATTTAGTGACACCTAAGGTAGTTCTTTAACTGTGTTTTATTTCAATATACAATACAATAACAGAGGGTTTGGAATTGAACGGGTTACATCAGCTTCTTGTCTATGCGGATGACGTGAATATGTTAGGAGCAAATCCACAAACGTTTCGGGAAAACACGGAAATTTTACTTCAAGCAAGTAAAGCGATATGTATGGAGTAAAACCCGAAAAGACGAAGTATATGATTATGTCTAGTGACCAGAATATTGTACGAAATGGAAATATAAAAATTGGAGATTTATCCTTGGAAGAAGTGGAGAAAGTCAGATATCCTGGAGCAACAGTAACAAATATAAATGATACTCGGGAGGAAATGAAACATAGAATAAATCTGGGAAATGCCTGTCATTATTCGGTTGAGAAGCTTTAGTCATCTAGTCTGCTGTCAAAAAATCTGAAAGTTAGTTGGGATATGATGATAGAGACTGGATTGGTCTTGCTCAGGATAGGGACCGATGGAGGGCTTATGTGAGGGCGGCGGTGAACTTCCGGGTTCCTTAAAAGCCATTTGCAAGTAAGTACCGGTAATACAAGATTTTTCACAACTTTCAACAAATTGTACATGCATTGAGTTGAAAAAACTGGAATCCTTTTACTGTAATATTAAAACTAAAAACATTTACGAGGTGCTATTTTTTTCCGAGTTTATATTGCATATTATAGCGCATAGTTTAAATTGTTATAGAGCATATTTGCATGAATATTTCGAGTTTTATAAATGCACATAAATCCGGGCTCTACGTATCACACTTCAAACTGCACGACGAAGGCAATTGCGGAATTAAACTGTGATAAATGCACTCCCATTGTTTGAGTAAGGGTGGCAGAAAAGTGAAATATCTTGTGACCTAATCTAAAACCATCACAAATAGTTAAAGGCAGCATGAACCAAATCCTGTCATTACAATCATAATTCAGAGAAAGTAGCAAAATTAGACTACTCCAAATTTATCTATACTTTTGTCTGACAATTCTGTTCAAAGAATAATAAAATAAGAAATACAGCCAAACATACTAATAAAAATTGCAATATTTATAAAGGAAATAAAAAAGGAAGAGATTATGCAGTAAATCTAATTTAATACTGAAGAAATTTATAACTTCTTCACTGTGTTAACATTAGAAAATTACCTGGCTGACTAGTTTCGAAATGGTATTCTTCACTGTCAGAACAGGTAATTTTCTAATGTCAACACAAGAAGTTATAAAATTAATTAGTAATTATGTGAGTGTTAAAAGTATGTATCCAGCAATGAAGAGTCCACACCTGTGGAGTAACGTCTAGCGAGTCTGGCTGTGAGACCAGTTGACTCGGGTTCGATTCCCGGTCGGGTCAAGTCACCTGGTTGAGGTTTTTTTTCCGGGGTTTTCCCTCAACAGAATATGAGCAAATGTTGGGTAACTTTCGGTGCTGGACCCCGGACTCATTTCACCGGCATTATCACCATCTCATTCAGACACTAAATAACCTAAGATGTACAGTAGATAAAGCGTCGTAAAATAACTTACTTAAAAAACAATAAAGAATTAATTTAATAACTGAACTTTCAAGAAAATCTGCGTGATAACATTCAGTTTACCCACAGGTCTTGTTTGCCTCAAACATTTACATAGAATTGGCGTTGCAGAATTTCTTACATGTTCTCTCTGTACAGTAGTCTTAATGAAGAAAATAAACAGTTAAAGATAATCTTCTACGCTGTCTAACCTTTACTTAAATTTCCAGTCTTACTGCCAAATATCGGAGTGAAAGATAGCGAATGACATCAACTTCTTAATATTATATCAACCAACCAGAATCTTAATTAAACTGTTGCTAATACAATTATAACCCTGTGAGTCGTATGTCGAGGTGCAATTATTATGTACAGTACGATTATTTAGTCCTGACAGTCGCCAACAATGTGCGCCTGGGTCAGGTGAGTCCATTAAGTTACGCCAAGGGGTGTTCGGGGTTAGTCAGTCGCTTGCATTCAGAGCGATCGGATGTCACGCGTGCGGTAGAGCGGTGTGTTTCCAGTACAGTTAAATTGTACTGCATTTCTTTACTGGCTGCTCGCTCTTATATCTATTCCGGAGCTCTCCCCACTATTTCTATTACTTCCCCTCTTTCGCGTCGCCGAACTGTCAGGACTAAATAACCGGTCTGTAACGGTATTTGCAAACATCATGATGGACTTGCTCTGCGGATTTTCCGGTAATCATTTCTCCTTTATATATATGATATAACTGAAGAGGTTAATCTTCTTGAGGTCACTTATAGGGAAGAATATTTATGTCGGACGATCGGAGATAAGAAAATTATTTGGGCACTAGATGCAATCTAGCCATTGTCAGAAGTGTCGTGAAACATATGCATGGATACTATGGAAGGAAATGGGGAATAGACTGCAATCATTCTATGTCGTGCGTACTAATATGTATATGGATAACTTTTAGTCTTATTTAACAACGCCGTTTTGCTACTAGGTTATTAAGTATCGATGGAATTGGTGACAGTGAGAAAATGTGTAGAGATGAGGCCCAGGATACGCCATAAATTAACTGACATTCGCCCTACAGTTGGGACAAGCATCGGAAATATATTAACCGGATAATTAGCCCAATAGGGAATCGAACACACGCTCGAGTGCAACTCCGAACATCAGGCAAACGCGCTACCGCAAGAGATACGTCGGTAGCCAATACATATGTTGTCTCTAAATAAACAGCTGTTACATATTTCATGCAATAAATTCTGAAACTCTGAGTGCCTGGACTTCACGTATAACCAGTAAACTTTCCCGATACTACAGCAGAATACCTTTGGGAATTCCTTAAGAATAGCTGGCATTATTCATTCTGTACTGTGGCGCAATTGGTGGTTCTTGAAACTAGGAATACAGCACGCGTCGTAAGTCCAGCTTTTGACAACGAAGTGGATATATACTATTATTGTATGGGGAATAGATGCATGCCCCTCACATTGCATTTTTCCTGTGTTATCTTAAATGTCACACTTATCACATGATCAGGGGGTTCCGATCAATGTGAATATATAATCCTATATTGGTCCAATATTCTCAAAAGTATCCGAATCTAAAAGAAGTAACGGGAAATGTATGATATTTAGGAATAAGCGCATAAGGAAATTAAGAAACAAATAATGGAAGAAAGGAATTTAAATTGTGGTTTGTTTAACGACTGCAGAGGTTATATCAGCAACATATTTAAATGCCATCGATCTCGGCCGGGATCAAACCCGCAACCTCGAGCATAGAAGGCCAGCGCTACACCATCTACGCTACTGAGGGCGACGGAAGGGAGGAAATTTGAAAAGATACGAGTAATTGATAAAGACATACGAATTGAAGTGATGACTAATAAATAAGAAAAGTAACAAAAATGTACAGAAAACAACATAATTAGACTATACAGCAAGACATACGTAGAAGGAGGAGTAAGAAAGTTTCTTTTTTTTTAGTTGGTTATTTAACGACGCTGTATCGACTACAAGGTTATTTAGTGTCGATGAATTTGGTGATAGCGAGATGATATCTGGCGAGATGAGGCCGAGGATTCGCCATAGATTACCTGGCATTCACCTTGCGGTTGGGAAAAACCTTGGAAAAAACCCAACCAGGTAATCAGCCCAAATGGAGATCGAACCCGCGCCTAAGCTCAACTTCAGACCGGAAGGTTATTATCAATCCCATCGACGCTAAATAACCTCGTAGTTAATACAGCGTCGTTAAATGACCAAGTAAAAAACACTAGACGATAAGGTTATAAAGTGATACCAAAAACTTTTTCCTTCAACTTTTAACTATGTCCTGATTGTACCTATGCAGTGTAAAATATCATCATGGCAACTAAAACTTACCATTAAGAAAAGCCTTCATGGTATAGTCAAAAAACAAGTTACAATAAAAATGTACAAAAAAAAAAGTTTTTGATGTCACTGTACAAATCTTGTGAAATGTAGCCTACTATGAAGTTGTCGAATGTTTTAACTAGGGACAAATTAAAAAAAAAAGCAAGTGACTATTTATTTAGTCAAACAAATAGTTTGGTGAAAACTCGGAAAAATATCAAGAAACAGTAACTTGCGTTATGTTTATACATATTGTATCATTTTCCTAAAGGTGCCCACCCAGCATCGTGATGCATTTGAGGAGCTACGATAGGTAACGAAATTCGGTTACGGAAACCAGCTATATCGACTGGTGGGAAATCATGCTAACCACACAACACTTCCGTCCTGGGTAGGTCATTTTTACATCTTTGAGGAAGCATGTGTACGAGAGGCCAGTAGTCGTTTGATCGGTCTTGGCTTTCATCGGATTATTTTTTATTATTTCCCCACAAAACGAGACAAAACCCTGCTTCATTACTATCTTGCTGTACAGTGCCGTTTCTTTACAAGCTTTAATCAAAATCAAATTCTGGATCATTCGAAAATGACTTCCAATTGATCGTCATTTATATGAAGGGTTCAGAGCCATAGTAGGCCAAGCGCCATTTATTAAAACGGAGAAAGCAAGGGTTCAAGTTAAGTGAATACCATACTTTAATGAAGATTGACATATCATTTAGTTTTAATGTGTATACTTTATATTACTTGCTATATGTTGCCATTGAATTATGGTAATAACTTCATTTTAACCCTTGTTTTCTACGGTTTTAGTAAATGGCGCTTGGCCCACTATGGTTCTGAACCCTTCATATGAATTATGCTGGACAGAATACTGGTAGTTTAAAATGAATATGCGTTTGTAAAGTTGATCCTATAGTGGAGTAAGTTCAGTAATCCAATTTCTGCGTGAATAAGACAATACGGAGGCGAAAATTCACAGGTTAATGGCTTGGACGTTAAAGGTGTTCCTGGTGTGTCAAAATTATGTCCAAAATCTGAAAATGTCGAACAGAGTGAGTTTTAGCAGATAATCAACAATCACAAAAGACGGCAACATGACGTGCGTTGATGGCTTCATGAGAGAAAGTAGGCGTTTGACCGTTCATCAGGTAGCTGATACAGCGAATGTGTCCATAGGAAACACCCACTCTGTTATTCATGTCATCCTCCAATACCACAAAGTTTCACATTTTGTAGATGCCACATAAACTGTGGGATGTCAAAAGCGTTGCTGATACAGCATGATTCTGGCACACAGGGAGCTTTATCGGAATGAAGTACAGTTTATTTTACCTGCCAATTATTTCCACCTTCCCAAGACATTAAAAGGTATCTGGAAAGAAAAGTCTTCAGAGCAATGAGTTTAAAAAATCGTGGTTGTTACTGGAGTCAGACTTCTTTAACAATTGCATGAAAAATCTGAATGTAAGCGATGTCCGTGTTAAAAACATCCTCTTATTAAGCAAATATAATTTACAACAGAAATTTTTTTACTACATTAGTAAAAGCTTTATAACGACTGAGGAACTCACTTTGTGAATGGCTGCATACATTCCACTTTGTGAAAGAAACGTTTGAAAATTATTCATACTTGTACTGTTTCCTCTGTTCCTAAGCAAAACATTTTCAATTTGTCAGAAAAACAACGAATCTTGAAGTCATACGAATTACAACGTTCCATTTGTTAATTTATAGAGGGAAATTCCTAAAAGCAGATCTTTTAACAGTAGGTCAACGTGTTAAAATTTGAATATTAGACGGTAGCATGAAAAAACAATTTTAACACTAGTGCGAAAAATATTCTTAAGATTAAATTTCAATTGTTTGCACCGATTGTCAATTGTTTCCCACCAGATGTCACACAGCGGCAATCGCAACCGATCAATGAATCTGATCAAAATATGGCATACCTATTTTTTAGAACGACTCTTTGGATAAGAAACGGATACAAAGTAAATAATTGGTTCAATTAATATTTTACTGTTAAGTGATAACTGATAACTATACGAGACTTAAGAGTTAAATATGTAATTATATAAACATTAAGGGGCTTTCGGGATTCGTCCATGAACATCTCGAGCTGCAGTCGAATGCTCTACCCTTTAGCTATACCATCCACTGCATTCAATGTAACGAAGTTTCACTGTTACAATGATACGGAATACAACCGTGGAGAAGTCGGGGAATTGCCTCTACACCTGTACGTACGAGTGGCTGCTTAAAAGCTAACGTACGACACGCATTTTGAAAATGATATTAGTTTTTTCGCTAATTTTCGCCTTTTTAAACAGTATTGTAAGTAGCTATTATTTGAAGTAAAAAAACGAGAAAATCTTCAGGAAAGGCTTAAAGTAAATTACCATTTTACGTTATTTATTTGACATGAACACTCACTTGTTTAATATTATTTTTTTATTATTATTTTAACGTACATCATTTCCACTTAAATTATATAGTAGTGAATGTTAGTATAAATAAATTCCACGAAATACTTGTATACGAAACATCTCCTCAAAAACCAATGAAAAGACAAGATAGATATTTGATAGCCGTCCCAACCAGAATTTAATAATCGGTCTCCTAATCAATTCCAAATGAATATTTATATTTAATCCAATTTTTTAAATAGAAACCCTAGTTAGATAGGCTAAAAAAAGCCATTGTTTCGATATACTGTTCATAGATTATTTTTATTTATTTGCTTACTTACATATTTATTTACTGATTTACTTATGTATTTATGCCTATTTATTTATTTATTTATTTATATCTACGACAGACCAAAGCGTCAATTACAATAGACAGTAGAAATTACTGTATAGTTACTTACTACTAAAAAGGAAAAAAAAAGCAAAAGACAAGAGAAATAAGGACGCAAATACGAGTTATTAACATTAATACAAAATGAAAAAGGAGATAAATACAGATATAAATACATAACAAATAATGTAAATATAAATGAAAAAGCAACTAAAAAAATTAAAATTTAAATATAGATATACGATAAATACGAGATTCAAAATGTGTAAATGAAGATTATAGAGTGAAAAAAGATAGACCTTAGCATTATTATTTTAAATCAACTAACTTCAATATTTTAATAAAAAAAACTTCATATTTAATGTAAGACATGCTGAAATCTGGAACCAATATTTTACAAAATTCACTGAATTTGGAACATATTTCAACACTGGTGAATTTCTATGTGATGAGCTGTTTGGGTTTAGTAGTGTAACAAGTTACTATTTCTTAAATGTAATAATTGAGAGCTAAGATCAATTTGTGACAATAATTCGCTATTATCCAATAGACCGTTGAATAGGCCTACTTCATACAATAAAAGTTGCACGGCAAGTAATCTGCTAAATTGAATTCAGTAATTAGAGTGACTATTGCAAGAAATTATTTCATCGAAGATAGAATATTGATTTTTTTAATAAAAGTATCTTAAAAACAGTTTTTGAACTTTTTAAATTTTTACTAGCCTAATATGCGATTTGCGATTGGAAGAACACATTATTGAGGCATATTCTCATTTAGCGCGTACCTAGAAATAAATCCCTGAATTTTGAAAACATTATTTGTTGTAATTAAATATATGATTATAAAAGGTAAAGGTAAAGATATCCCCGTAACATGCCATGAAGGCACTTGGGGGGCATGGAGATAGAGCTCCATGCTTTCCATGACCTCGGAAATAGGATGAGGTGGTGTGGTCGGCACCACGCTCTGACCGGGAAAGACCCGGTACTCAATTTTATAGGAGGCTGAGTGAACCTCGGGGCCGTTCTGAAAGTTTGGCAACGAGAAAAAATTCTGTCACCACCTGGGATCGAACCCCGGACCTTCCAGTCCGTAGCCAGCTGGTCTACCAACTGAGCCCAAATATATGATTATGAAAACTCAAATTATGATTAACAGTTACACCTTGATGTTTAGCATCGTAAGTAATGGTGATGACGACATATTATTTTGACGAGATGAGTCCATAGATTTATTGGGAAATATTTTGACAATCATCTTACAGGTAAGAAAAATCTCTGGAAGGAATCGAACCAACTATTCAGTGCAAGCGAGATTGCAACTAACTCCCGAAAGCAGTCTAGCGGTGAAAGTCCCTTCGATACATCTGTACCCCGCCGTTTTTTATACGGACTAGAGATCCGAAGGCTTACACTGCAGCCTGAGGCTTATTGTGCTTACCACTCCTATACTTGTGAATGATTGGGTAGCCGAACGGCCGCGCTCTTGTCCGAGTACAGCACGCCGCACCGTCAACTTAACTCGGGCTACAGTATGGATGATGATGATGATGATGATGCTGATGATGACGATACGTGAATTAATGATGACGAAATGAGTCCGAGGTCCAACACCGATAATTACGCAGCAATTCTGCTTCAATTGGTTGAGGGAAGACCCCGGAAAAAAAACCCCAACCTGATTTGTCCCAACTAGGATTTGAACCTGGCCAACTCGTTTCATAGCCAGACATGCTGTCCATTACTGCACAGTGGTGGACAACCCGCCGTTAGTCGTTTCTCAATGCATCTGGCATGATAAAACGCAGATTTCACATATCGTCGTTGTTCCTGCAATAACTCCTATGTGTAAAATATGCAATAAAAATTGTAACAGTAGGAGGAAAAAACACATTTATTCATCCTATAGCAGCCGTACATAGGGGATTGTGAATTCTTACATCTTCTAAAGAAATATAATTACATATATGAAATTTTATTATTTGCTGTATCACTATTTAAGTTATTTAATAGAGCAAAAATCTGAAAATCGATAGATATGTCACATAGGAGCTATTGAAGGAACAACGACGATATATTATATGCTATACGTACGTATTAACGAACATAAGTTATGTAGGTATACGATATAAGATTATAATAGAATTGTCACAAGTGAAGTGCTTTGTATGGAGTGTGGCATTGTATGGGGCAGAATCATGGAGACTATGACGAAGTGAAAAGAAACGACTAAAAGCATTTGAAATTTCGATAAGGAGAAGGATGGAACGTGTGAAATGGACAGAATAAGAAATGAAGCTGTCCTAGAAAAAGTGGGTGAAGAAAGAATATTGCCGAAGCTGAATAAGAAGAAAAAAAGGAATTATTTCGGTCACTGACTGTGAAGAAACTACCTACCGAAAGATGCAATGGAAGGAATGGTGAACGGGAGAAGAGTCCGGGGCAGAAGAAGATATCAGATGATAAGAAGACATTTAGATATATGGATCGTATGCGGAGACTAAGAGGAAGGCAGAAAATAGGAGAGATTTTAATGCTGGGTTTTGAGTGAAAGACGTGTCCTTGGGCAGGAAACTATGAGTGAATGAATGAAATGTCAATCTAGAGCATCCAACAGCCACTGAACGAATATTGCACACTTTCAGCACTGCCAATGTGGTGTTATAAACTAATTTCCAATACTTTTATCACAACCACAACACATTTCAAATCTTATTGTACCATATATATATATATATAATTATTACTACATTAACACATTTAGTGTATTACAATCAATCTTCTTAAAGTATCCAGCTGTTTGCTGACAACATAAAGTCCAATGTAGTATATTACGAAACATGTAAAATGTGATTATTATGAAAATCGCTATATTCTTCTTAGAATTAGTACGATCTACTTCCACTAGATAGCAACCGACACGATTGGCAGAGCCAGCAATAGGCCTACTTGAAAACGAAATGATACTAAATGTGAGGAATGTTACTACAGGTATGTACTATTATGTGACAGGTTAGATTATGTTAGGTTTGCTTAGGTGTGTATTATGTGACAGGTTAGGTTAGGTTTGATTAGGTGTATAGTATTATGAGAGAGGTTAGGTTAGGTTTGATTAGGTGTGTAATATTATTACTATGTTGGCGACACTGAAACCGCTGTTACATTAAAGAAATATGGCGGTATTATTCGTTCACGCACTATGATTTTCGTATGTAAGTAAGGTACATATTTAGGGCAGGTTGGGTGGGCTTACAGCTCTCCCAGTGATCACATTAATTTCTACTAATAAATGCTATAAATCCAAGGCATTTTCAAGGTATTTTATCAAGCTTCTATAGTGGCTGGGACATAAGAAAGATTCACCGAATGAAATAAGATTGTCATACTTTATCAATATAGGCCTATTTATCTTAATGAGGAATTATACAAAATGACATGGGAAGAAATTATAATCAAAAAGACATCTGAAGGAATATAAAAATAAAAATGATATAAGCATTAGAGAATGTAAGATTGAATTAAACAAAAAGAAAAGAAAAGGAGCTATTGTAATAAGAGATAAACTAAAGGGTAAAAAAATCGAAAGTCTAATACACTGAGAGAACAGTCACGTAATCTCAATATTCTGTGTTATCAAAATAATCATGGATGACAATATTCCAACACGATAATATTATTGTTGAATGCCCCAGATGTAATTGTAAAGCACACCACGACTATTGCAACCGTCCTGAGAGAGAGATCAGAAGATCCCCTGGAATTACACAGCTGTTCTTTCGAGTCCGGTTGCTAGGATACGCGAAACAAAGGGGACACGGGCACAAAGGACCGCAGCTAACCAGGTGCATTGTGGGTGCAATAAGATACCGGCAACTTGTGAACTATGGGCCCACAGCTCAAATTATTTACAACTTTGTAAGTTGTATGCTCGCGCAACTTAACACAGATGTGTACACGCCTCTCAGGCAGTTACAAGTAAACTATTATATTTAAGCCTACTATCACGCTGAACTTCGTAAAGTTCATTTATTTATTTTAAGAATTTCTGTACAATTAATAAGAAGTTGTCATTGAAATAATTTAGCAATTATCTACCCGACTACTTTAAAGCCTATTTGTCTGTCTGTGTTTGTGTGTGTATTTGTATGTGGGAATGTAGGCCTACTGTATTTTTACATAAGTTCTATACTGTATATCAGAATCTGTCCACTCACCTATATCACTGCCTGCCTACTAATGTGTGTATATGTATGTATGTATGTATGTATGTATGTATGTATGTATGTATGTATGTATGTATGTATGTATGTATGTATGTATGTATGTATGTATGTATATCATTGTATAATGTATATATTTTTTCATTTTATTTTATTGCTAGCAAGTTTCAAATGAATATAAGTTAATACAATATAATATAAACTAGCCCACTCCTGAATGAATAAGACTCGTGCTTAGGAGGGGATTCCAACACAAAGAAAAATAAAATTGAGAGTGAATAAATTAGATTGTAAAGTATTATATATCTAAACACAACTTTAAAAGCAATACAATTTTTTTATTTTTATTTTTGATTAATTTGGAGATGATTAGTAGTTAAATTAATATTAGAATAAAATTTATTTAATAATCTAGGACCTTGACTCATCCTATGATAATTTTTAGTAGGTTATTTTACGACGCTTTATCAAGAGCTTAGGTTATTTAGCGTCTGAATGAGATGAAGGTGATAATGCCGGTGAAATGAGTCCAGGGTTCAACACCAAAAGTTACCCAACATTTGCTCATATTGGGTTGAGGGAAACCCTGGAATAAACCTCAACCAGGCAATTGCCCCGACCGGGAATCGAACACGGGCCACCTGGTTTCGCGGCTAGACGCGCTAACAGTACTCCACAGGTGTGGACTCTATGGTAAAAAAAAAGCTGCATTGGTTTTACATTTAGTTTTATATAAACGCAGAGAATTCATATTCTTAGTTCAATATTTATGTATATACCTTTCAAAGTTATTAAGATTTCTGTGGAAATATTTTAATTAAATAAAATAATAAATTTTTTCAATGTTGGAAACTTTGAAATGTTTAAACAACAATTCAGTTGAATAATCTTTCTGCTCTTTTAAACAAATTTTTAATACTTTTTTCTGTAGTAAAATTAACGGATAAATGTTAGATTTGTAAGTTCCACCCTAACCTTTAATACCATACATAAATATAGATTGAAATAATACTAAATAAATTGTACGCAAACAGTTAATTGACAAAATATTTCTTAGAACAACAAAGTAATATAATGTTTTACGTAATTTATTACTAATATAATGAATATGATTATTTCTTTTTAAACGATTGTCAATAATTATACCTAAGTATTTAACCTCATTAACTTCATTAATAACTGAAATTGTAATATATATTGGAACAGTCAAAATTATGCATTTAAATTTTTAGTATAGATGAAATTGGTTTATTACCTTTATTATTTAAAGAAAGTGGAATAACTATTGTTTTACATACTGTAAGTAGACTACCTATTATTCCTTGTACAAACACTCGTGATGCCACACTTCTATTACTGCGATGTTATAAATGTCACATCTATTCATATATATGTATATCTTTAGAGGAGTTTGTATGAGTCCATTCAACGATATTTTGTTGTTTAGTTAACTGTCCGAGACAGGTCTGAACCTCACAAGTGATAGCAACAAGGCACCACTTATGAGGCAACTAGGCCAGGAGATAATGGGGTAGGGTGGCCAGTTCCTTTCTCCCTCCACTGAATATATCGCCGACTAGCTATATATTACACTAGTCAGACTTGAGATGCATACAAACAATTGTTCTTCCTCTGACACATATCGTCAAGTGAGATGTATTGCCTGATAATACCGGGTCATCAATTTGTTTTTACTAACATTTCTAATATTAACCTGGCTATATCTTTGGATTAACTGTTGAAAACCGCAAACACTATATTACCCCTTCCACGACCGGAGTTTGATGATACTAGTGTAAAATACAAACAAATCACTTTAGTAAGTATAGAAGGGAAGAAAAGTAGTGCATCCATTTACGTAAACTAGGAACTATTACGATTTTCAGTTTGATAATTTTTTTTGGATTTTTATTTACTCAAAATACAGTACAGTATTAACAATAAGTGTTTTTACTCACTAACTGAATTATCCAGGCGGGCGTATTCATTATGTCATGTATAATATACTGTCTACAGCACATTAGCATACAATATGGAGAGTGTATTTAAATTGAGAAATAATCAAAATCTGGATATCTATACAAATTGTTGAAAATGATGGACGAGCTTAAGTTCTTTTGTGTGCATATTATCGAAAACGTTTTAAGCATATTTTCTGAAATTGAATGTATTGTTTCTGGAATGTAATTCTTTAATTCTTCTATTGTTGTAAGATGTTTAACAAACACAAATGTTTTACAGTAACCCCAAAATAAATAATTCAAAGCATCAGTCGACATGGGGGGGCACAATCCTGTGCCTCTTGAAATAATAATTCTGTAGCTACTCTATAACAGAGGACCTTACGTATTGTAATCACTTCACTTCTGCCCGATTCGCACAGATAAATTTACGTAGATTGCTATCTACTATCCGTCCAAGTAGTTATGTCGTAGGGTCGTAGAAAGGGAGGAAATCACGTGACAGTTACTTAACGAGGCCCTTTTATTTAAATTATTTTAAACAGTTGTTAATATTACGTAGACGTCCAATTTATGACAGCAAAGGTAAAATACAAATTGAAGTAAAAATAAAATGATGTCCCTGTAGATGTAAATATCAGGCAGAACCTCAATCGGAGGAAACTCAACGATTATGGAATGCTAATTCCTATGTTGTTTTGAGAAGTATATGATTCCACTCCATCGATATTGAGTGTCAATTATATTTATATTTTCTTGGAAGCGAACACAGACTACTCGTATATGAGGTTACTTAATACATATGAGTAAAATGTCAATTCAAACAAAAAAGTTTAACATATTCCCCGATTATGTATAGTTTGAAATTAAAATTGTTCACAGTATTTATTCGTCATTTTAACTTTCCATAACTAATATTTCCGCCACTAACCCCATTTTCCACTTCTGACTCTAACCTAACTACCCTACAATGAAAGGCTAAAATATCAAATTCAAAAGTACAGTTTTGGTTGAATTCCGTTCTACCTCAACTGATTTTCAGTGACACATACAACATACAGACAGAAGGACGGACACCATTTCATTAATGTCCGCACAGATATAAATGGGCCTACAGTCATAAACGTTGTCATGGATATTCAATCGAAAGTGGTTGAAAACAACAAACGTAACAACAGAGATTTATATATTATTTCAGCTGTCTATTGGTGCGATACTTCAAAAAAAGAAGGAAAAAAGACAAATCGATTCTCTGATGCATTCACTCATTCATTCATACGGTTGAATTCAATAATGATAATGTACGTGTCGACACGCTACCCCCTCCCTCTACATGCTAAATGCGACAGGGTGTTAAACGAACCGGATGGACAGACAGACATATAGGCGTGACCTGGGGTCTATTGTTACAGTTAAACAAATTGAAGTTTTCGATCAATACTGTACTTTTGCAAACTTCATTTACTAATGGAGGCAGCGGTAAACAATTGTTGGCTATGCTCAATTTGTAAATATATGAAACACATACGCGCTCCCAGATTTAATGTAATATCGGCGGGAAGAGGGGAGGATAAAAAATCCTCGAGGAAATAAGGAGGGAGCAATGAATATAAATATTTCATGAATCGAAGGTAAAAGGAATGAACATCATGTCTGAATAAACACAAATTAAAAATCACCGATTTTTTCCTCTCTTTTCTCCATTTTTATACTCGGGGATATCAAACAGGGAAACGCTATTTAATTATTCCGTTCAACCGGGACGTTGTTGCCATGACAACCGTTCTATATATAACGCGCATAACTGTAATAAAGCCGTCATCACACCGAAGTTTTCAGTCCGAATCTAGACTCGAATGCTTTTATCAACATAAATTTTATAAATAAGGAGGGGAAGGGATAGAGGTAACATAACCCTGCACATTTTAGCAGTTTATTCCTTGGATAGTGTACAACAAACATAATCTGATACCATACTAGTCCTAAGTCCTATCTTTTTTTTATTTTATTTTTTTTATTTATTGAGTATGCCCCAACGAATATAACTCATATATAGGACTATACAAGAACACATACATATGTTATACAATATAATTGAAAAGTCATGAAACTACAGTCTGTGAAAAACAAACAATAACACAAGAATTCATGAAAGAAAGAAAGCAAAATAAGAACAAATAGTAAGATAACATAAAGTTTTGAGCAGAAAGAAGAAAAAGTTTGAAACCATGAAATGAATAAATCACCTGAGAATTAAAATAAATAATCTTCCCAAAAACGTATTTTTAAACAATTCTTAAAATACCGGCAATTTGGTAAAAGTATATGTTCTAAAGGAAGTTGATTAAAAGTTGTTGTTAAAAAATGTTCGTTCCATAAGTTACGGAGCTATGCTGAGAAAAATATATATTGTCTTTTTGTCTTGTTAAATAAGTATGTATATCTTTATTATACTGAAATGTAATATTACTATGTATGAAATTGTTAATAACTTTGTACATGAAAATAGCAGCACCTAATTTGATAATTGATTCAACTGGTAGAACGAAAGAAAATTGATATAGATATTTAACTGGAGTCAAATAATGAAAACCCAATAAATTTGTTAAAGCTCTATTTTGAATAATTTGTAAAGGTCTCAAAGCAGTTTTCTTATTATGTCCCCAAATAAATTACATATACATTAAATGAGAATGGATAAAAGCATAATATACATTCAAGAGACAATATATAGGCAAAGATCTTTTAAGCCTTTTCAAAATACCAGACATTGGAGCAATTTTCTCACAGACAGCCAAAATATGTTTATCCCATGTTAAATGTTCATCAACAATCAAACCTAAAAGTTTAACTGATGTAACTTTTGTATTACAGAATCATTCAACTTTAATTCTTTCGGAATAACATAATAAAATGAAGGTACAGTAAAAAAATCGTGTACACAGTTTTTTTTTAAATTCAAAGAAAGCCTATTTGCGCTTAACCAATTTTCAAGAGTAATAATGTCTGTCTCAAACTTTTCAAATAGTTCAATGGAGTCAGTAATATAAAACACAGAAAAATAGTAATTTATGTAACTAGTGTATAATTTTGACACGAGTGAATGTTAGCGCGTGAACGTAAGCCAGTGTGCATCAGTTCAGATAGTCTCTTAGCAATAATAATTGGTTGCATTAGTATGGCAGTTACACGATGTGCACTAGAAAATTGGTGTCATACGATTCTTGAAGTTAGAATTGGAATTTAAACACCAACTTGGATGACTTAAATGCAAACTACATAGCAACGAGCTTCTTTTTCGTTACATGTTTGAGATTCTTGGTTGGGGTACTACCGTGCCAAAATAACACTCTGGAAGTACAGGGAGAGTATTAGAATCTTTGAATTGTTGCCTGTTTTAACATCATTTTTTTAAAACTAAGGGATATTTATCACAAATAGAAACAACGAATGTCCATTATCTCAGTACTGGTACTTATCAGGAATACCATTGTTTCTGGTAACTGCCCATCCGATCTGGCATTACAAAGTCCAAGGAAAATTTCACATGTTCGATTGCTCATAACTGCAAGTCTTACATTGCGTCTTTATATTGCACTGAGAATTCTTCACACAATTTAATAATTATTACAACCCATATCGTTCGGGTCAGTATGACCACATGGTTCAATATTTAAAAAAATTCTTTATATATATATATATATATATATATATATGAATTGAATCTAGTAGTCAAAGTACCTGGATGACGAACTAAAAGCAGTTAACTATTTGGTAATTTAGACGAATATTATTTCTGCCATCCGAAAAACAGGATATTTGTAATAATGCTCGAAGATAGTAGTCAACATGTAAGTGAACTTGGTTTAGAATAATTTTCAAGAAAAGAAAAAATGAAGCAAATATGAGAGATCTTGAATCTGCATTGGAGTTTCCTTTTCTTTTCACACAAAGCCAGTCGAGAGATGCATGAAACTTGTGATGAAGCATCTACAGTCTGTGCATTTCGAACTGGCGCACAGTGGTCTAAAATTCATATTTAGGAGGACAAATGGAGAAAAATGACATGTAAAAAAATGAAATTAAACCCTTAAATTATTTTTAATATATAACTGAGTAACACTGAATTGATAATCTTAATCAGCGGAGGTGGCTGCATAGGGAGATAAGAAGCCGGTAACATGCCACATTTCGCCACCCAGCATTCTTACTCAGCAAGCGCCGCGAGTCTGCCGTTTTCCTTGTGCCTAACTCTGTTCTAAGTGGTCGATTCCATTCATATTTGGTATCAACATGTCAAGTAGATCTTTAGGTATGTAACACTGTTTGTTTGTGTTACATTTAATGTTATTATAGCATGTCAAATTAGCATGAATGGACACGGGACAAAATATAAATATAACCATTGAGTGCAGACTTTGCTAAGGTAGAGAACAAAAAACCCCCTTTGGTTCGTCCAAAAATGATTTTTTTTTTCACTTCCTCCACTATTTACCTCTATTTTAAATCTAGTCTTAAGGTGGGCAGATTTGCGGTAGTAATAATTTATGAGCACTATTCTTTCTAGGTGCAGTAGTGCAATTTTTCTCAGTTGCAGTTATTTCAATATCTGTGAACCGAATCTGCTTCCGCAGTATAATTCAGGGAATTCAAGATGACAGCTTGTTAATTATGTACCAAATAAGCTTTCCGAGTGTCCAAAAGGTGCAATAGTACCTAAAATGTTACATTTTCCCCCCCATAAGATTTTGTCTAAATACATCCCCCTGTAAGGGGCACTTCTGCCTATATCAACGTAAACAGAGTTTGTACACAAAACAAATGTACTAAGTGTAACTACTGTATAAAATTTCATAAAAATCTGTTAGATAGGACAAAAGTTACTAATTTTGTCTAATTGCGCCCCCCCCATAAGGGGTAGTTACACTTAGACCAACGTAATGAGAGCTTGTATACAAAACATACATGCTACCTGTAACTACTTTGTAAAATGTCATAAAAATCTGTTAAATAGGAGAAAAGTTGCTAATTTTGTCTAATTGTGTCCCCTAAAAGGGGTAGTTCTCCTTATACCAAAGTAATCAGAGCTTGTATACAAAACATATATGCTACTTGTAACTGCTCTAAAATTTCATAAAAATCTGTTAAATAGGAGAAAAGTTACTAATTTTGTCTAATTGCGCCCCCACTATAAGGGGTGGTTCTCCTTATATCAACGTAACGAGAGCTTGTATACAAAATATATATGCTACCTGTAACTGCTGTGTAAAATTTCATAAAAATCTGTTAAATATGAGAAAAGTTACTAATTTTGTCTAATTGTGCCCCCTATAATTCGAGCTAATAGGCCGTGGTCTACTGGCGATGTTACGACCAGACGTTTCGTCTACAGCTGCGGTAGACATCAACAACGAGGCATTCTAGGCCATAGTGATCTCCTCAGAATGCCAGGGACAACTCTTGTCCTGATCTGACCGCTAATGGTCTACCGCAGGGCCGGGCATGAGAGTGACTCAGTCTAGCCGGCCAGAGCTGCTCTCGCTCCGCAAGGCACTTCAGTTCCAAGCCAGAGCAGAACGCTCACGCAGTGGCGGACTCACATTACAGCTACCTTCCCTACTTTAATATAACAAGAGCCACTGTTGTTCTAGTCATTCAGTCTGTCAGTATATAATAGTTTATAAGGATATTACATCAATCCATTGTACATTACAGAATTTATAACACTCTTATTAATTTAATGAAATAAACTTCGCTCTATGCACACACAAATCATTAGGTTTATTTACATAACCCATACGCACATACTGCAATCTCCTCACCACGGTTCTACGAGACAGGCGTATGGCTTCCACTTCCCCTATTTGCTGTGGACAGAGTTCATCTGCCAATATAATTAAACATCGCTTGATGAATTCACCTTCGTTGAACGTTTTCAATTCCTTTGCAATTTCGTCGCAAATTTTGTAGCTAATTCTCATAGACGATTCACTAAGTGCATTATTCTCATCCTGTTAATATATAATATAATATAATATAATATAATATAATATAATATAATATAATATAATATAATATAATATAATATAATATAATCTATACTAATAATAAATCTGTAGCCTAACCTTTTCTGGTAATTTTCCATTTTCCAAAAATAATTGATCATAACATATATAATTAACCACCCTGAAACCGAAAATGGTATTTCGAAATTTTTGTTTGTATGTCTGTCTGTATGTTTGTTACCTTTTCACGCGATAATGGCTGATCCGATTTATATGAAAATTGGAATATAAATTAAGTTCGTTGTAACTTAGATTTTAGGTTATACGGCATTCAAAATACATTATTTAAAAGGGGGGTTATAAGGGGGCCTGAATTAAATAAATCGAAATATCTCGCTTATTATTGATTTTTGTGAAAAATGTTACATAACAAAGTTTATTTAAAATGATTTCCGATAAGTTTTATTCTTTACAAAATTTTGATAGGACTGATATTTAATGTGATAAATGAGTTTTAAAATTAAAATAACGCCATCTAAGACGGTGCAATGAAATAACAAATGACTTCGTCTATAAGGGGCCTTGGACAACAACAATCGAAAAAGGGGCCTTGGACAGCAACAATCGAAGCTATGAAAGATAGCCTACAGACAATGTTTCTGTGTTTGTATTAAGTAATATCGGAAGCTAAATTAACCAATTTGTATAATTAATTATTATTTCACCATTTGAAAGTGTAGTTTCTCTAGATGGACATCATGCTATAATGTTATTACAGTAACTTCTGAGTGCTCTCTGGACCAAAATGGTCGCATTTTAATTATTTAAATACAATTTAAATTAAGTAACATATTAAACGATTTATCCTTCTATCAAACACGAATGTTTCCTGGATCAAACGTCCTATTTTAATTATGTAATTACTTTATATTTATTTCCAATAGGTGCAGCGGAGCGCACGGGTACGGCTAGTATATAATATATGGTATGATATGATGTGATATGATATGATATATGATATGATATGATATATGATACGATACGATACGATACGATACGATACGATATGATATATGATATGATATATGATATGATATGATATGATATGATATGATATGATATGATATGATATGATATGATATGATATGATATGATATGATACGATACGATATGATGCGATACGATACGATATGATATGATATATGATATGACCATAAATTAATACAACTTAAAAAACATGTTTCTCAGGTACATTATATTAGAGTATGTATTCGATATTTATATTGCATTATAAGTTATTATAGTACATTTAGTAATATATACTTTTAAATTATACAAGTATTATGATATATCATAGTATAGTATATTACAGGTCATGATATATAATATGACATATCATGAACTGTAATATGGTATACTATGATATATCATAATACTTGTATAATTTAAAATTATATATTACTAAATGTATAATAACTTATAATTCAATGTAAATATCAAATAGATACTCTAATATAATGTACATGAGAAACATTTTCTTTAAGTTGTATTAATTTATGGCGTTCATTACCAACATATTTGTCATATTCAGTAGCATGTTGTAAAGAATAATGTCCTTGGATATTGAACTTCTTAATCAGTTGGAGTGTTTTATGCTAAATTTAACACTTTGCTAATCCACTGCTCTCTACCAAAAAGAACTCCTCCTCCCATGATACATTACAAGCATTGGGAGTAGCGGGCCGCTTTAGTGTATGAGCGGAAGCTCCGTCTTCAAAGTTCGTCTCATACTGCAGAGTCACCACTGCACCGACACTGAATGACGTACGGTATGCTTACGTCACAGCGCTCGCAAGACGCGCTCTTTAAAGCACACAGCGCTCATTTCTCAGAATCACGTAATGTGCCCAGCCCTGGTCTACCGGGTTCCACGCTGCATTCCTGCCATGGTTTCAGAGCTGGCGCTCAGACATACATTGTAACTTATCACTCCATGTACAGGTCCATGTGGAAAGAGGAAAGAAATTTCCACACCTATTCTGTTGTCCAATAATAATAATAATAATAATAATAATAATAATAATAATAATAATTATTATTATTATTATTATTATTATTATTATTATTATTATTATTATTATTATTACTTCAGCTTCTTGTCTAAGCGCATGACGTGAATATGTTAGGAAAAAGTTCAGAAACGATTAGGGAAAACACGGGAATTTTACTTCAAGCAAGTAAAGAGGTAGGTTTGGAAGTAAATCCCGAAAAGACAAAGTATAAGATTATGTCTCGTGACCAGAATATTTTACGAAATGGAAACATAAAAATTGGAGATTTATCCTTCGAAGAGGTTGAAAAATTCAAATATATTTGGAGCAACAGTAACAAATATAAATGACACTCGGAAGGAAATTAAACGCAGAATAAATATGGGAAATGCCTGTTATTATTCAGTTGAGAAGCTTTTGTCACTTAGTCTGCTGTCAAAAAATCTGAAAGTTAGAATTTATAAAACAGTTATATCACCGGTTGTTCTGTATGGTCGTGAAACTTGGACTCTCGCTATGAGAGAGGAACAGAGATTAAGGGTGTTTGAGAATAAGGTTCTTACGAAAATATTTGGGACTAAGAGGGATGAAGTTGCAGGAGACTGGAGAAAGTTACACAACGCAGAACTGCACGCATTGTTTTCTTCGCCTGACATAATTAGGAACATAAAATGCAGACGTTTGAGATGGGCAGGGCATGCAGCACGTATGGGCGAATCCAGAAATGCATATGGAGTGTTGGTTGGAAGAACGGAGGGAAAAAGACCTTTGGGAAGGCCGAGACGTAGATGGGATGATAATATTAAAATGGATTTGAAGGAGGTGGGATACGATGATAGAGACTGGATTAATCTTGCACAGGGTAGGGACCGATGGCGGGCTTATGTGAGGGCGGAAATGAACTTGCGGGTTCCTTAAAAGCCAACTGTAAGTAATTAATAATGTTATTATTATTAATCCTAGACACGACAGCCCATGGAGGGCCAAGGGCTATCAGCCGCCTGCTGACTTCACATCCACATGCCTCAGAAGAGATTAACGATCATGTAACCAGCACGAGGGGTATCTATTTGTAGCTCGCTACCTATTGTTGCTCCCAAAATTCGTCACGGTGCTGGGTGGGCACCGGTCCCATACACTAGCCACAATTTTAACAGAAAATTTCTTGTCCAGGAACCGGCGCTCATTAGTTGACGCGAGTCCAGGTACAACGGTGAATTATATGAAACTATGAAAACTGTTTTTCGCTTTTGATGATTTAAAATATAGAACGCTTAAAAATTGTTAGGTAGCACTTAATATGGAGAAGGTGTACATGTGCTTTCAGGTATAGAAAAAAATTTAATCATCCTCTAGATTAATCTAGTCAACTTCCGCAAGTTTACACTTTCATTTGGATTACCTATTTAATCCCTGCGGATGGAAAGCACAATCGAAAAAATTAAAAGGCTAAGTGCTCCAGACTGTAAATAACTTCAAAAATGAAGGATTCACTCTGCTGTGTGTTGTACACCCAGATAAACAGAACAAATAAAATTACGCAACTGTATAAGCGATGGTACACAGGCAATGTTTGCTAAATAAATATAAACACACCGTAATGCATTGAAATTCCAGGAGGTAATGTCTGTAACAAAATTATTAGAAGTATCTATGGATATACAGCAAAACACTGACCGGTGCGGTCTAAAGATACCTAGCAGAAATCATGCTCCGATATCATCGTCAGGAATGTGTTTCTTGGGATGATTAGCTTGTCGTGTTGTAGATTTCCTTCAATCGTAAGACGAATGTCAAGTAATCCCATGACGACTTCCTGAAATCATAATATCGCTGAAGTACGGTCTAGTTATTTTAATTTCATCGACGCTAAGCTAAGAAAGCAATATTAATCTAACACCGTTGAATAATGATGTTTTTTATCATAGCAAAAAGCTGGAGAGAGAGGGAACCTGCCACATCGAACTTTTTTTCCTAGTTGAAAAAGAAATAAAGTCATCGAAAACTAATAAGATATATTAATATATTGACTTATTTTAGTGTTGTGGGATTTAATCGATTAACCTACTCGATTAATAGATCAATTTATGTTGTAAGATTAATTGATCAAAAATATTTAATCGAATAATCGAGTCGATTAAAATTAATGGGTTGCAGTGGATATTAATCATTATTATTTTGTTAATGCAAACTCATTATAATTTTCCGACAATATTCCTCTCTCAGAAATTGCTTACTTAAAAGCACAATAGTACTGTTATTTTCTAACTATAAACCAGGTAGCGTAGGGAAAATCTTTGCACAAACACTTCAGAAAGAGATGGAGATATGAGGACAGTGACCTAGTCTACCTCTATCAAAAGTTGAAACACAATGCGAAACCCTTGTTAAGTTTTATGGTTTTCCAAGAAAATTCCCACCTTGTTGTCAGCTCATCTTCCTAGGATATGAAATAATAAAAAAAATACTTTCCTGGGATTCGTCTCTCTCATCCCTTATAAAATAGCCATGTCTGCACTGTGTGCAAGTGAAAGCGTAACTACCTTCTTCTCTTTCTAAAATGTGGTAATTCGATTACAATAGGGGCCAGTCTTCTGTTTCGACCGCTATAGTTTTGCAGTTGCAGTTTCTGTACTGAGTTTCTGTGTTTTTAGTTTGATAAAAGAAGAAAACCAGTTTTCTATGGTTTGTGAAAAGTTTAAACTCTATTAAGTTATGTCATATCAGAATTTGAGAGGTAAATTCGGTGAAACGTTTGGATTTAAATAAAACGATCGTGGAAAAGTGCTTGAGAGAAAAAAAGTTTTTTCGTGTTGCAGGAAACATTGTTACTAAACGTACAGCGGCACTTAATTCGGAGCACTCAAATGTTTAACATCATGGATGAAGCAGTATTAACTACTGTAGGTGAGTCTTCATACTTTGTGTTATTTATATTTGTCTCAAAAATTCCCGGAGAAATTATAAGCCTCATAATAAATACTTTAATAAGCAATTGAAATAGTTGTTTTGTAATATAACGATACAATTTATACAGATATATAACATTTAATACTTATACTTATCACCGAACATAAGTTAAAATTAACAATAATTGTGTATTATAGTATATTAAAACATTTTTCAACTCGATCAAAACTCGATCAATCTATTAAATTCAAATAGTTAATCGATTAAATATTTTGATCGATCAACAGCACCAATTTATTTACTCTAGCTTTGTCTGTCCTCTCGGAAAATCGCCCGCCCGTTTGTTGGTTTGTACGTCTGTCTGTTTCTTTCTTCGTCTCTGTTCATTTCTCTGTGTTTGTTTGTCTCTTTGTGTTTACCTGTTTGTTTGATTGCTTATTTTTAGATTACTTATTTATGTATATATCTATGTACATATGTATTTACTTATTTAAGTGGTTTCTTATTTACTTATGTATTCGTGTATTCATTTATTTGTATATTTATTTACTTATTTAATTACTTACAAATTTACTTACTTACTTAATTACTTATTTATATGGCATCACAGAGCAAATGCCCAAATTACAGTACCATTGTACAAATTATGTTTTCTAGCTAGGTATAATTTAATACAAAAAAAACTAAAAAAAATATTACAATAACATACATACAATAGTGTTGGCATATAAATATATCACACAAAGAAAAATCGAAAGCTAGTAAAGGTGAAATAAAACAAAAGAAGTGGAAGAATTTCAAATATTGCTGAATAACTGTTCACGTTGCCACAGTCATCAATCTATTTGGAAGTAGGCCTATTCCCATGACCACCAAACTCACCAGACATGAGAATATGCGACTACGATCTATTATTGCCAATTGAAGACATATGCAAAGCATCGACTTTCAAGGAAGACATGGAATACAGAAGGATTTAGAGCAGTCTGCGTGAGTCCTATTGGAAGAACTGGGAAGAGATGAAGTAAGCCGCTTTAGAATGGTTGAGCAATCTGTCTTCTACATGTCAGGGAACTTAATTTAATGTCTGTAACTTCAAAATGTCGCCCCTTGTGGCCGAGTTCGGGACAGAATGTTGGAAAATCTATGATTTATTTTATTTTTCTGAAGTTTAGAGTAAAGTCTAAGAAATTAAGTTTCTAATCAATCCATGTTCTTGTCTTATTGGAAATAATCTTGTCATTAGAAAATTCAGAGTTAAGTATAAATTATCTACGCTCATATCACAATATGTTAGTTTCATGAATATAAAGCATTACAATTACATTATTGTTATTATCCTAAAAGGGGAAGACGAACTCAAAAGTTGTATTCATCAGAATGAATATTATTTACTCAGAGTCTCACCTATGCGCATTCCCAACCCATACCATCTGACTACACTAAGGTTAGCTGAAGTTACGAATAATGACTTGAATCGAGTCCCGGTGCTGGAGAGAATTTTTCTCCGTTCTACCCATTCTTCATATGATAATGCAGAATTCCTGCACAGAAACATATATGTACTTCGGTACACCATAGTAATATGATATGCGTAAGTAATCACTTTGTGATTCAAGACTGCGCGTTGTTCCGTCGGACCCCGGCCACTTAGTCACTCATAATGAGTGCAACTCTGTACATAGTGTTGGACATTGTGCCACGTCACATATTGACACAGTATATGAGGGTAGGCCACCAGAGGGAGAACACTGATGTAGAACTTGAAGCAAGAAGGATTCAATCCGGCATCGGAACTAGAATCCGTTGTGGCTTAGTGCATAAAGCGTCAGCACGTAGAGCTGAAAACTCGGGTTCGAGTCCCGGTGCCGCATAGAATTTTTCTCCGTTCTACCGATCCTTTATCACAGGCATGTCAAAACCCTGCACATTGTGCAGTCGCGCACATTATGCAACTGTCTCTGTGCGATGTACAGTGGGAGGGAGGGAGGGAGGGAGTGAGTGAATCGCCTTGGAGGGGAACGCGACAGGGCTATACAATACCTGCAGCAGCTTTTGTTTCAGTAACACAGTTTCAGAATGAGTGCCGATTTGGCTGTATCTGTGAATGATAAATAAAGTGAGGAGTTCACAAATAATGGAGAAGAGAATTTACGAATTGGAATATATCAGTCCCCTAAACGTCCATTGTGCAACTCAAACCAAGAAATGGATTCGGAACACCTCAAAATCTGTGCTTCAGTGGCTGGTCATGATAATATCTTTGAAAAATATTGGAGTGCAAGAGGTCAAATGACTTTATTGTCAAACGCCTGGCATTAGAAAACAACAACAAAACAACAACAACGAATCATATAACATAATTGTTATAATGTTTTTCTCAGCCAACAATAATAATTATTTTGAAATGAAAGGCTTTCATCAGCCTATATCGAGGTAATAGTGTTTTGAGGTGACAATTTAGATCAGATTAGTAAAGTTCTCAAAATATGATATTGCCAGCGCTTATTTCTTAATCAGTACTCTCACGGCAAAACGTACTTGACAATGGCGTTGTTTTGGAGTCTGTATTAACACAGCCATCAAAGGTTAGACGACTTACGACTTACATTTCATAACTGGTAAGTGATGAGAATATAGTGAGGAATACATGTGAGGCCCTTGAGGTTGTAAGGAGAGAAGAAAGCAACTATTTGCAAGGCGGAAAATTTTTCTGGAAAAATATATAATGGCAAATTTTCCATTTCACGTCACAATATTAATTCAATATACTTATATTAATAAATCTTTAAATCTGACATAAAGAGAATATCGTCGCTTCACAGGAACTACACTTTTAATTTCTTTGAGTAACGCTCCCAACTTTTCGATACTTGCTCTCAACGTTTTCAAATAAACTATATGTGAATTTAAATTCTAAGCTTAATTTATATTTATTAATATTAATATTAATATTAATTTATATTGACATACAGCAAAGAAATTATTTCAGTGTAAAAACTTTACAATGTCCTACTGCATGTGATTAATTGGGAGTATAATATTTTCTTCAACATTTGTGCACCCATGGTCACAGTAAATGATAATGCTTGACGAACAATGAAAGAATAGGGTCTATTAGTACCTACTACGTAAAATGAAATACTTGTTCGTTTCTTGTTGTTTCGAAATTACTGCAATATATTTTTTTTCTTGAAATACTTTATAAAAATCATATTAATAAATTATGCTTTACAAACCACTACTTTGTGAAGTATAACTGAGTAAGCCTAAAGTTTTTTGTATTACAATTGTCAAATATAGACACTGATAATAACTGTGTTTTTTTCGTTCTGCTAACTACGTTTATAATGTCCAAATGTCTATCTAATCCGAGCCTAGAAGCGCAGAATAGATTATTGTACACCCCTCCAGCTAAGAATGGGTAAGAGCAACGCTTGATTGATGCAACCTGCACAAACCGGCGATCCTCGCACATAACTGCACATTTAAAGTCTGATTTCTCACATGCCTGCTTTATCATATAGTTACCATTACTTTTCGAATGCCCTAGTATGTTCCCTCTGTTACTTGAACTAAAGTACAATACAAAACCTGGATAAATTCATTCTTCATATTATCGACAAGATTATACAATCAGTTTATTAAAATAAACCTAGAATTACGTTATCTGAAGAATAACATTTTCAGTAAGAGAAATAATTATTATATTTCTTTCAATTGAAACAGTTAATTGTTTAACTTTTTCGTATTTTACTTTTCTTCTTTCAACTAGTGTTTTTCCTCAATTTATACTAAAATTGTTTTAATTATAGACTATCACTTAACTTTCAGTACTGTATTGTATTATGTAACTGAAACTGACCCAAGCATGAGCATTTTTTACTCTTTTGGGTGCAAATTATACATCTTAAATATGTAACCAAATTCATTTCAATAAATTCAGAATATACGTACAGTTGAAGTAGAGCAGGATCCCAGATATGAGCACGAAAACCACCACCAAAAGCACCAGCAAGAGAAGCAAGATGGTAGGTCTGCACCAGTTGGAACAGCAGTTTGGTTCGGGAGTGGTGGTGGGCACAGTGGTCGCTGTATTATCGGCATCCTGCCTCGAGCAACACGACCTCCGCGTCGCGCACCACGAAGACACACAACACGTCCTGTCACCCTCCCCCTCTACGTAGCCACTCTCACCCCTCAAGATGTTGGTGCTGGTCGTATTGTTCGGCGTAACGTTCACAACACTGTGGTGGTACCGGTAACCCCCGCCGGGTCGCGGCACGAACCCATCGTCGTCGTCATCATCGGCAGTATTGGCCGTGCCGTAGACGCCGTAGGACGCGATAACGTTCGAGGCGGAGCGATTGTTATCGTTGTTGTACTGTATCGTCTCACTTGCCGGGGTCTTGCAGCAGCCAGTGCTGCCATCACACGGCGGGTAAGGGAAACAGCTGCAGCAGGTTTGAGTTTCCTCTTTGGTAATCGTTGCAGCTTCCTCGTACTGTGGCACAGTGTGTTGTGTGGAGCTGTCAGAGTACCAGTTGTTGTAATTCATGGAGGGCTGCTGCTGTGGGTACTGCTGGTTGTTGTAGTGGTGGTAATTGTTGCTTCCGCTGTTGTTGTACAAATCTTTATTGTTGGACGGTGAATCCAATTTGTAGTTGTTTCGACTAGTATTCATAACCATTATAGGATTTAAAACAATCACCATAGTTACAATAACAACAATAATGATGATAAACTAAGGTGAAGGGAAGACAACATGGTTACCATGTCCCTTATCCCTTTCAATTGTTTCAGAATCATTCTGGACTTTATAATCGATTTAACCTAAATTCTCCACTTTCATTACGCATTAACTCCATATTGGTTCTTCGTATTCGGAATGGAATTTCTCATTGGTATGCAACTCATCGTCTTTTTTCCCCCTTTTATCGAATGGAAGACGAAGTTTTAATTTTTAGACGGGAGGGACATTGTTACGTATTAGTTCGTGACTGCATGCACAACGGTAGGAATTCACTATAATGATAGTAACCATAGCGATTAGTTGTTATCGTCCAAGAGGTAGCTTTGATTGTTGGAATGTGGGTGTTAGGATATACCAAAATAACAAGAATGAGTTCCAAAAATATAAGATATTATCAATCATTGTTAACTATTTTATCTCCAAACGCGTATAAAAATATCTACTTAATTTTCGTGTTTTCCACCACCAATCACTTTCTATACATCACTTCTCCGTGTTGGGTTTACCTGAAACAAAAGAAAAGGCAAGTGTTAGTGTGACTTAGAGATGACAGAAACAAAAGACAAATTACACAAACAAAATACAGTAGCCTATAATATGTTATTTTAATAGGATAAATCGAATTTCTATTTACAAGTACCAATGTACAGCTGTCAAAAGAAAAAGTGGCCGCTCTCCTGAAACAAAGTTCCCTTCGGGTATCTTCGCTACAATTCGGAGACAGGCGATGTTACATGTTGTTGGACCACGTTGCCTGATATCTACAGTTATAATTGAAGTATTCTGTGTGTTATCGATAGCATAATGGTAGCGTTCAGGACTATTATTCATGAGGTCCTGCGTTCGACTACAACCACGTGCTTTTTATGTTCTTTTTTGTTCTGTTTTTGAGAGAGACAAACTATACATAATGGCTCCTTTCTCTTTTACGATTATATTAGTAATTAACATCAGGTTCATTAATATATTATGCCATGACTTTATCATTGTGATATTGTGGCTGCAACTGGAAAGAAAAAAGATTTTATTCTCAATAAAAATATCTTTCGTGGCATAAACAAAACAAATTTACTGGCGTCGGCCTTAAAACATTCAAACAATTAAGCGTTCAAAAAACAAAACAAAAAGCCACAATTCAATATTTAGTCTATCTTCCTCTTATCTCGATCATCTTGCAGTCGAGTGGGCATGGAATCGACTAGTCTTTGCAAATAGCGACTGTTCTTAGACACGATATTCCAGGCATTCTGAACATACCCACATACGTAAGTGCTCTGTCCATGGGCAGGTCTTTCATTGCAAACCCAGCAATCTCCAATCTTTCCTATTTTCTGCCTTCCTCTTAGTCTCCGCATATGATCCACATATCCTAATGTCTTCTATTATTCTTTTCAACCAGAGACCCAAACAATTCCTTTTTCTCTTTCTAATCAGTTTCAGCATCATTCTTTCTTCACTCACTTTTTCAAACACAATTTTATTTCTAATTCTATCTGTCCACTTCACACGCACCGTTCTTCTCCACATCCACATTTCAAATGCTTCAATTCGTTTCTCTTCATTTCGTCGTAATGTCCATGTTCCTTCCCCATACAATGCCACACTCCACACAAAGCACTTCACTAGTCTCTTCCTTAGTCCTTTTTCCAGAGGTCCGCAGAAGATCCTTCTTCTTCTTCTTCTATTTAAAGCTTCCTTTGTTCATGTTTGCAGTTTTTCTTGGGAAGGATAGGCCTAAATGCGGTAACATCCCGTTGCTTTCCGCACACCACTATCTCTTTCGCATCTTATTAAATTCCAGGGGGCCCAAGCGTGGAGATGAGGAGAGTGGATTTGACTAATTGGGCCCTCCGGACTTCACCGAAAGTCACGGCAAGGGTTAAATATTAATTTTATCAGGATGTTTGACCCTATCAGAGATCGGGAAATCTCAATTAGCCTTTGCCCCCCGCATCCTGGACTAGCTTCTACGAATCATCAGAAAATCTTAGAGTGATTGGGCCAATTTTTCCGAAAATGTTTCCACACTTTTGCTCTCGTAGCTCAGCGGACGAACGTCGGAATTTAGATGTCAACGTCTCAGGTTCAATTCCTCGTTACTCCTTTTCATTTTATTGTGGTTCAAGATAGTATAATGTAATAATACAAAAAGAAAAACTAATAGCAGTATTATGCAACTGGATTTTTCCAAGCCTAATATTAAATTTATGTTATTTATATCGCTAAAGAATGATTACAATATAAATAACTTGAATATTATTTATACAGTATCACTAAAGAACGATAACAGAATATAAATGATAAATATCGGTTTGTTTAATTAATATAAGATATTATATAATACGTATTTAATTATCTAAATTAAATAACCTATTTTACAAAGAAAGATGTTTATTTGTGTTATAATAATTACCTACATAAAATACAGATTACTTATATTGCGAAAGAACAATAACAATATAAATAACTTGAATATTATTTTATAATGCTAATGAAGGAAAACAATATAAATGATAACTTGAATATTATTTATATCGATAAAGAACGATAACAATATAAAAAACGTGAATATTATTCATATCGGAATTTCACAGATTTATTACAGCTGTATTTAAGAAATTGTAGAAGAATAGTAATTAGTAACAGTGTCCTATTTATTCTTCTTGGAGCCAAATTTGTAACTTTTAAAAGTGTGGTTACTATGTTGAAGTGTATGTGTTGTAACGGATGCTTGATTTGTTATGTATGTGAGTCAGTTATGGGATGCTTGATGTCGTCGCAATGTCGTAATTATAGTTTGATTGTGTTTGTGTGACTATTGTGTATTATTTTATGATGTATGGTACGGAAAGCTGCATATTTGTGTTATAGAAGTGTTACGTATGTGTGTTGTTAATGTTTTCGTATGTTTCAAATTGATAACTGATATTTGTTTTGCAATCGCAATGCCTAATTTACGGTTTGTTTATGTTTTGTTTACATCGCGTAAGCTAATTTAATTTTCTTTTCCATTTCTCTTTATGCTTATCTTTTTTGTGTATAAAACTATAGCCCTAACATACATATGTAAAATAGGGCTAACCCCCATTGGAGATACTGTAGCTACAATAGTAATAATTATTATTCATATCGTTATAAAACGATAACAGAATACAAATGATGACTTGAATTTTATTCATATCTCTAAAGAACGATAACAAAATATAAATAACGTGATATCCATAAAGAACGATAACTGGATATAAATGATAACTTGAATATCATTTACATCGCTAAAGAACGATTAAAAAATAAAATGAAAACTTGAACAAGGCGCGAACCCAGAACCTTTGAATCATTAAACAAGCACTCTACCGCTGGTCTGCGAGGAGCAGATATGGAACGCTTTCATAGTTCCGGAACTGCTTGTACAAGCACATGCATCGTGTAACATCGCCGCGACCCGAAGTGGACTTTGAAAATATTCGCTGTTCACGAGTGCGGGCACTTTTTTTTTTGACAGCTGTACATACAAAGGATTCGAATCTTGCATATATCGTATTAAATGATACTTATTGCATTTCCTGTGTACTGTAATTGCATTGAATAATAAATTAACAAATATCAGGCGTCATATTAATTACTTATTAAATATTTCATTTACACAGTGTATCCACTCATTCGTTTATCATTCATTTACTGTAGGTCTAATTAGTTATTTTCTCTCACCAACAGCGACTTATTGCGTCTCTTGAAATTATTTCCTGCATTACGTTAAGCCAGCCATTTTTAACCGGCACACTAACCGCGAGAAAATGAAAATAGTAAAGATTATAGCAAAAACTGAAAAAATAAAGTGAAAATAATAGTAAAATAGTAAGTCCACAATACTCAACATTCAGCTAAAGCGGCAGAAGTAACATTCAGTAAACATAAATAATCCGTGGCGCTAGAGCCCGTGAAGGGCCTAGACCGACCATCCGGCTGCTGGCCTCACGCCCACATACCGAAGCAGAGGTGGACGATCATCCAACCAGAATGGAGGTATCGTGTGGTTAGCACGATGATCTCCCCAGCCGTTATAGCTGGCATTCGCAACCAGATTTCGCTATCTATCGTAGCTCCCCAAGTGCATCACGATGCTGGGTGGGCAACGGTCCCATACACTGGCCGAAATTTCATGAGAAAATTTCTTCCCCCATGAGGACTCGAACCAGTGCGCATTCCGTAACGCGAGTCCTAGGCGGGATACCTTAGACCAGGCATGTCAAAAATCAGACACTGAAAGTGCAGTGTATGTGCGCGGAACGCCGGTCTGTGCAGATTGCGTCATTCACGTGTTGCTCTTACCAGTTCTTAGCGGGAGGAATGTACAAGAATCTATTCTGCGCTTCTAGTGTTCAATTAAATTGAAAATGTTATGTTTTATTTACCGACGCTCGCAACTGCAGAGGTTATATCAGCGTCACCGGATGTGCCGGAATTTTGTCCCGCAGGAGTTCTTTTACATGCCAGTAAATCTACTGACATGAGCCTGTCGCATTTAAGCACACTTAAATGCCATCGACCTGGCCCGGGATCGAACCCGCAACATTGGGCACAGAAGGCCAGCTCCATACCAACTCGCCAACCAGGTCTACTCAATTAAATTGACATTTGGACATTATAAACATACTTAGCAGAAGGAAAAAATACAATTATTGTCAGTGTCTATATTTGACAATAATTGTAACACAAGAAACAATAGACTTATTCAGTTACAATTTACAATGCAGTCGTTTGTAAAGAATCATTTATTTACATGATTTGTATACAGTATTTGAAGAAAATATAAATATTGCACTAATTTCGAAACAACAAAAAACGAACACAATATTTCATTTTACGTAGTAGGTACTGATTATTTCAAAGTAATACTCTTTCATTGTTCCTCAAGCATTATTGGGACTTTGTGCACAAATGCTAAGAAAGAAAATATTTTACTCCCAATTACATGCAATAGGACATTGTGAGGCTTTTACACTGGAATCATTTCCTTGCTGTATATTAATATATTTTCACATTATTATTAATAAATTGGATAAATTAAGCTTGAATTTAAATTTATATATAGTTTATTTTGAAAACGTAGAGAAAGTATTAGCAAGTTGGGAGCGTTACTGAATTGAGTTAAAAGAGTACATCACAAGCTATGAAGCGAGGACATTTTCTTTATGTCAGGTTTAAAGATTTATTAACGTAAGTATATTAAGATAATATAGTAACGTGAGGTGGAAAATTTGCCATTATGTATTATTTTTCGAGAAAATTTTTCCGCCTTACAAATACTGTAGTTGCTTTCTTCCTTCCCTTACAACCTCAAGATCCTCACATGTATTCCTCACTATATTCTCATCACTTATCAGCTTATGAAATAAAAGTTGTAAGTCGTCTAACCATTGATGGCTGTGTTAGTACAGACTCCAAAAGAACATCATCGTCATGTTTGTCTTGCCGTGAGAGTACTAATTAAGAAATAAGAGCTGGCGAATATCATATTTTGAGAACTTTACTAATATGATTTAAATTATCATATCACTATTAGGTCCACATGATATGATGAAAGCCTTTCAATTTAAAATAACTACTATTGGCTGAGGAAAACATCATAACAGTTATGTTATATGATTCGTGATTTCTCTTCTTCGTTATATCTGTGGACTCCTCACTTTATTTTCCATAACGCATTCACAATCACAGCTCAATGAGCACTCGTACTGATCTGTGTTACTGAAACAAAAGCTGATCTGCTACTATAGGTACTGTACAGCCCTGTCGCATTCCCCTCCAAGCCGATTCACTCCCTCCAGGTAGGGGAATAGGAACTGCACGTTGCACGGAGACCAGTGCACAATGTGCAGGGTTTTGACATGCCTGCCTTAGACCACGACGCCACGGCGCGGGACATATGCTCTCCTAAAATTCTCAAAATCCGGTTGGAAATGTTTCGTTTAGATTATACGAGTGTGCAGCGAGATTTTAAATTTACATCTTTAGTGTGCCACATGTTGAAAAAGGTTCAAAGACGCTGTGTTAAGCAATAGTCTCAATTCATTCTGACAACATAAATGGAGTATGCCTACTAGTAAGTATATAAAATTAAAAAAATAAATAAATAAAATAAAATAAGTATATAAAATAATTCGTAACCCTCACAAGACTGGAGAAGAGTGGTCTAAAATATTATATTAATCCATGACAGATAATGATGACGATTATAATGAAGAATTTGATTGTGTTGATTTCATTCTGTTTATAAATTAATAGAACTGACTAAATAATCTACAGCATCTCCATCTGCACTCATTTCATAATACCGGTATTCATTCCATTCCTGTGCTTAGTTTCCATCCACCTTTAAAACAAAATGTATTGTTAATATTTCAACTACACGCACTACGTACTACAGATGTTAAAATTATTTCCGGTTTGAATGCTTGACAGAGTCGAAGTATGATTTCATATAGGAGACGGAGGATGGGCAAATAATTTGGTTGTCGGAAGGATGGATGGACGGAAGGAAGGACAGATACATGGATTAAGGAACAAATATATGCATGTTAGGATACACGGGAAAACGTTCAATATGCGGATATGTGGACAGATATAAGTAAACGAGTAGAAAAAGAATTGTGTGGATGAATAGATGGATAGATGAACAGAACGACGGGTACGTAGACGAATGAATGTACAAAATTAATATACAGAATGAAATGAATCCATGAATAAATGGACAGAATAAATGAATGGACAGAATGGAATGAATCAATGATTGATTGGACAGTATCAATGATTGATTGGACAGTATCAATGAATGGATTGAACAGAATGAATGAATGAATGAATGAATGAATGAATGAATGAATGAATGAATGGCATGATTGGACACAATGGAATGTACCAGTGAATTAATAGACAGACAGGAATGAATGAATGAATGGCCAGAATAAAATTCATCGATAAATTATTGGATAGAATATAATGAATCTATCAATAAATTGACAAAATGGAGTGAATAAATAAAAAGAATGGAATGAATGAATCAATCAATCAATTAATCAATCGGCAGTGTGAAATGAATAATTTAAATAATGGAATGAATGAATGAATGAGTGCACAGAATGGGAGGAGTGGATGAACAGAATAGAATGAATGAATGAATGAATGAATGAATAAATGAATGGACAGAATGGAATGAATCAATGATTGATTGGACAGTATCAATGAATGGATTGAACAGAATGAATGAATGAATAAATGAATGAATGAATGAATGAACAAACAGAATTATTAAATTAATAAATGATTATGTTTATAAAGGAATTGATGAACAAAATGAACGAATGAGTAAATGGATAGAATGAATGAGTAAATGGGTAGAATGAATGAGTATATGAATAGAATGAATGAGTATATGGGTAGAATAAATGAGTATATGAATAGAATGAATGAGTATATGGGTAGAATGAATGAGTATATGAATAGAATGAATGAGTATATGGGTAGAATGAATGAGTATATGAATAGAATGAATGAGTATATGGGTAGAATGAATGAATAAATGAATGAATGGATTAATCAATTGAATAAAAATTAAAAATTATGGTTTATTTAATGACATTCGCGACTGCTGTGGTTATATCTCCGTCGCCTGTGTGCCGAAATTCTGTCCCGCAGGAGTTCATTTACATGGCTGTAAATCTACTGGCATAAGCCTGCCGCATTTAAGCACACTTAAATGTCATCGACCTGGGCTGGGTTCGAAACCGCAACCTCGAGCACAGAATGTCAACGCTACACCGACTACACTACCCAGGCCAGCTTAACTGAATAAATGAAGAATGCATAAAATGAACGAATGAATGAATATATAACATAAAAAATGACTAAAATGAATGAGTACAAGGAATGAATGAATGAATTAATAAATAAATTAATTAATGGTTGTACAGAATAGTCAAACATATGAATTGGTATTATTTTATAGGTGTATATATATATATATGTATATATATATATATATATATATATATATATATATACACACACACACACACATATATACACTGTAGATGAATGTACAGAACAAGCATAAAGGCAAACAGACAGAAGGACATAGAATTACGGACAATGGTTACAGATGGATGGACAAATGAATGCATGCATAGATGAATAACTGCATCGATTCATTTAAAGATGCAATATATAAAAGTGACTGGCCAGATGAGTGGAAGGATCTGAATTTGGATCGATGGATGAATGGATGGATAATAGAAAGATGGAGGTATGAAAGAAAAGGTGGACGTGCGTATCGATCGTTGGTTGGATAGAAAGGATAATATTGAGAATTTTTGAGTTGAACAATTATATCATTTAAGTACTAACGCTTTCCAACTTAATGATTCCACCCCGCACCCTTAATGACTTTAATATCTCTTGCTTTTACGAAACTCCCCATTACGTTCTCAATACGTCATCCATTTTATTGTGAAGAAATGCCTTCACTCTTCTATTCTCACTTGTGTATCGGTAGAATTAGAGCAAGAAAATGAGAACGAGACGGGAGCAAAAGAAGGAAAAGCGAGGGTAGAAAAGGAGAGGGTGAAACTTGCTTCAAGAAGCTGTTAGACATCTGTTACTTTATTTATCAATCTAGCGTGGACGGTGAGGTTTCAATAAAGGCTCCATTAAAATCATTAAGAACTAAGAGAAGAAGCCAGGTTCTAATATGAACTCCATTATTCACTCAAACGCATATAAACGTTGTACATTCCCTTCGGAAAGTTCCATCACCTTCACACTTTCTGATATGAAAACTTCTAGATTCTCCCTTACGAATCGTTAATAAAATTCAGTAGTAACCATATCAGGCAAAAACTTTATTTGTGTGTGTACGTGCGTGCGTGCGTGTGTATGTCGTATATGCGAGCGTAGAGAGTATTCTGGAATTAACGTTAAGTATCGCAGAACAATGTTTCACGGGACAATCCGATGGTGTTTAACTCAACAATATTATTTATACAAAAATGAATATCTACAAAGATACTGGCATGCGGACTTTTGGAATCTTTTCCAATTTCGAACATGAGCCGTGTTACCATAACAGATATATTCTGTAGGACCAAAAATTAATCTTTAAGGAGATTCTTCGCCCAACAGTGCATATTACTGTGGAATCCCGGCCACCAGGTCACTCAATCGAGTGCGCTCCTTGTATAATGGCAGTTGACTTAATATAGGCCTATGTATGTATGTATTTATTCACACTGCAAATGGGTATATACCCGGTGGCAGTGGTAACTAATTACACTCAATAATGAAAATTAATAATAAACACAACTAATAAAAAACAATAATAATAATAATAATAATAATAATAATAATAGTAATAATAATAATAATGATAAAATAATAATAACAAGGAGCATCCTAAATTAAATGAAGCATGGTCACATAAAATAACATTTAAAGTAAATCTAATTTGTATCTTAACCCTAAGTTCGAACTAAGACCCACGAGTGTGACAGGTTCATACCTACACAAGTATCTTTCGGTACTCCACTTATTTCGCTGTCAACCCACTCACTGCACTGATTCTACCTGATTTCACTAATACTTCTAACTATTTCACTGTTCAAATACTTTGCACAGCCACTTCACTCACACCAACACACTTCACTTACACAATAGACTTCACTGACACTACACACTTCACTGACACAACACACTTCCTCACTGATAGAATGCTTCAAATAACAAGATATCAGTTACACCCTTTAAATAGTTACTACCGTCTATTAGTAAAGTTCTTAAGCCTATTTTTAAATACATTTTTGATTATTGGTAAAGCCTTTAGTAAATCTGCAGGTAAAGCATACCAGTCCCTGATAGTACGATTGAGAAAAGAAAACTTTCCAGTGTCCGTCCTCTGTCTTCTTTCCTTAATTTATATGAGTGGTCGTTCCTTGAAGAGTAATTTGAAGGCTGCAACGTATTTTTTATTTCTCTCCAGGCATTATATGTCAACATATATGTCGAACTTGGAGTTAGGGACAAAGTGAAAAACAGTAGAGGAGGAGGATTCGATCCGGTGCTGTGGACTGAACTTCGGCGTATCTCAGTGGCTAGAGCACTTGGTACGTAGAACCAAGGATTCGGGTTCAATCCCCGGCGCCGGAGCGAATTTTTCTCCTTTAATAATCGTTAGTACCATTTCAGCTACGCCTCTTCTAACACTGTCTGGAAAGGTTTGACATTCATAGCAGATCTCATGTTCTGTCGACTCATCTTCGTTTCAGTCCCATCCCACTCAGATATCGTATTTCAGCTAAATGGAAACGTCTGTGAAGTTTGCTGGTCAATGACCACGATTCCGCGCTGTGGGTCAGGATATGGAGGTACACTGTACGGTAGGCCTACACAGCTATCTTGCTGATCTAACTCTTGCAAGTGAAAAGTCTCTTGATGGTCTGGCACAATTGTAGTACTCTTGTGTCGTTCAGAGCTCCTTGTGATTCTTCATGGCTGCTGGTCCAGACAAGATAGTCAGCCTCATTGTTTTGGTGATAATGATGCTAAGTATTATGAAAAAATGTTATGTTTTATTTAACGACGCTCGCAACTGCAGTGGTTACATCAGCGTCGCCGGATGTGCCGGAATTTTGTCCCGCAGGAGTTCTTTTACATGCCAGTAAATCTACTGACATGAGGCTGTCACATTTAAGCACACTTAAATGCCATCGACCTGGCCCGGGATCGAACCCGCAACCTTGGGCATAGAAGGCCAGCGCTATACCAACTTGCCAACCAGGTCGACTAGTATTATGAATTATTACTATTATTATTGTGTGTTGAATTTTTTTACAAATACAACTAATAAAGAAAAGCAATTCTAACAATATATTACGGCCTGGATTAAAATCCTGGCTGGCAAAAGTTACGTGCTAAGGGGTTTTCCTTAACCCATCAAGAGCAAATGCAGGGTAACATTAGGCGCTGGACCTCGAGTTCATTTCACAGGCATTATCATCTTCATCTCACTCAGATACTAGTTAACATTATCAGTTGATGGAGCGTCGTAAAATAACCAATTAAATACACATTACGAAAATGTATACTTATTTCTGAGAGGAAAACCAACGCCTAACTTCGAGGTATACTTATAAAAGTTGAAACAGAAACTGTAATGAAGTTCTACGAGAAATGATGGCGCTCCTAGCGTTACTATATTTATGGTAAGAAATTCTGTAGCCTGAGTACAAAGCAAACAGTGTATTCCGAATCTGACCGGACCGGTGGACAACAATGACGTCACGCTGCAGCGGAATAGGGGAAAAAATTGCTGGAAGAATCGATGGCTATCATGGCGACTGTATAAGTGGTTATCTGTGCTACGCTAGCAAAATTTTGCGAAATTTCCGTACTGCCATCTCGTTCAAAGAAAAGAGATCATAAACAACTTATTCCTTGAACCGGTAGTAATAACTGGTCCCTTGACATGTTCGCTCATAAGCCATTAACATATTGTTTTTACGTTGTGCTCATTACAAACAATACAGCAGAACTAAAGCAGAACACACAGCCATGACACAACAGTGCACGATGTCATTCGTCTGCTAATTCCCGCCCTATACAAGAACCAATCAGATTCACTGATGGCGGCTGATGGAGACTGCCACCACCTCTGCAAGCTGATAGCACCGGTTCGACACCGGTAGAGCATCAATGACGTCATCGGTGGAATTCGGAACACCGTGATGCCATCGGATTGCTCACCGGTGAGATTCGGAATACGCTCAAAGGCTACGAGTAGAAGTGAAAGAAATTAAATTCCTGATAGCTTACACAGGCTGCAAAAGGACAGAAATGAAGATATCACAAATGTTTTCATTTCACAATGTTGTGCTCTTGAAACTATCATGCTGGTAACTTCTGCAACAGGGATATTAATTACTTACTGTAATAATTTCACTATATTGTTAACTAGTCATTGAATATTCCTGTATTTCAAGAGTAGAATTTATTAGAATTAGTAGCATTTCTTATATCATGTAAAATTTCATGCTTCCGTTAAACCCTGCTGTTGGACAACTTATTTTATTACACAATGTGTTTTCGGAGAGTAACAGCCATTTAATATTAAAAAAATATATATCTGCTTAGTAAGATGACATCTTTATCACCTCCAAGTAACTCCCTTTTTAATACTGTTCACGGGATACAATCTCCTTCCCTTAAACGGCGATTTTAATTCTGGTAAAAGCTGTAAGTCGTAGAGAACCAAATCTGGGCTGTATGTGAACTTATTTACTTAGTAAATAACTTATGGTTTTTAAGGAACCCGGAGGTTCATTGCCGCCCTCACATAAGTCATCGATCCCTATCCTGTGCAAGGTTAATCCAGTCTCTATCATCATATTCCACCTCCTTCAAATCCATTTTAATATTATTCTTCCATCCACGTCTCGGCCTCACCAAAGGTCTTTTTCCCCTCTGGCCTCCCAACTAACACTCTATATGCATTTCTGGATTCGCCCATACGTGCTACATGTCACCCATCTCAAATGTCTGGATTTAATGTTTCTAATTATGTCAGATGAAGAGTAAAATGCGTGCAGTTCTGCGTTGTGTAACTTTTTCTATTCTCCTGTAACTTCATCACTCTTAGCCCCAAATATTTTCCTAGAAACCTTATTCTCAAACACCCTTACTCTTTATTCCTCTCTCAAATTGAGATTCCAAGTTTCACAACCATACAGAAGAACCGGTAATATAACTGCTTCATAAATTCTAACTTTCAGATATTTTGACAGCAGACTAGATGACAAAAGCTTCTCAACCGAATAATAGCAAGCATTTCTCATATTTATTCTTTGTTTAGTTTCCTCCTGAGTGTCATACTGTTGCTCCAAGATATTTCACTTTTTCCACCTCTTCGAAGGACAAATCTCCAATTTTTATATTTCCATTTCGTACTGTACAATATTCTGGTCACGAGACATTATCATATACTTTGTCTTTTCGGGGTTCACTTCCAAACCTGACGTTTTACTTGCTTCAGATAAAATTTCCGTGTTTTCCTTATACTTTGTGGACTTTTTCCTAACATATTCACGTCATCCGCATAGACAAGAAGCTGACGTAAACCGTTCAATTCCAAATCCTCTGTGTTAACCTGAACTTTCCTAATGGCACATTCTAGAGCGAAGTTAAGAAGTAAATATGCATTATTTGTCTTTCTTGTGTTAAATTCTATCGTACCTGGTTAACAGGCCGAAACATGTAACCAGGTACGATAGAATTCAACACAAGAAAGACACATAATACATATTCCGAAGTGATATAGTGTTAAAAGTTGTGTAATCAAGATTTATAAAAAGTAAGGGTGACAGTTCATCTCCTTACTTTAGTCCTCAGTGAATTGGAAAAGCATCTGACAGAAACTGACCTATACGGAGTCTGCTGTACGTTTCACTGAGATACATTTTAATTACTCGAACTAGTTTCTTGGGAACACCAAATTCAATAAGAATATCATATAAAACTTCTCTCTTACCAGAGTCATATGCCTTTTTGAAATCTATGAATAACTGATATACTGTACCCTTATACTCCCATTTTTTCTCCAATATCTGTCGAATAAAAAAATATGATCAATAGTCGATCTATTACGCCTAAAACCGCACTGATGATTCTCAATCATTTCATCTACATATGAAGTTAATCTTCTCAAAAGAATATTGGACAAAATTTTGTACGACGTCAACAAAAGTGTTATTCCTCGAAAGTTACTACGGCTAGTCTTGTCTCCCTAATTAAAAATAGGTACAATTATGGACTCCTTCCATTGTTCTGGTACAATTTCCTTTTTCCAAATAGCGAGTACAAGCTTATAAATTTCGCTAGATAATCCGCTTCCACCCTCTTGTATTAATTCTGCTGGAATTTGATCGATACCTGGAGACTTGTACTTTTTCAGATTTTCTAGAAATGTCTACTTCAGAAAGTGTGGGTTCGGGTATAAATGGCTTAGCAGTCTGAATTTGAATTTCGTCCCTATCGTTTCCATTTGGCCTATGTACATTTAGTAGTTGTCTAAATAGTTTTTTCATCTGTTAGGGATTGAATGAGTCTGCAAGCAAATCATCATTCTCATTTTGATCACGTTTACCCTTGCATGATATCCGTTCTTAAATTCCTAACAGATCTGAATAATTCGATGCTTAGCCAAAAACCAAGTCCTGTATATCTTCAGCACGATATTGTTTCTGATCTTGTGGCAGTAGCTCCGAATGAATATTGTCGCCACACGTTACATGCTAAAATCCTTCGACAACATGCCTGAAATAGTAGTCCGTATTATAGCCAGCTCCTTTTCAAATTCTCGCACTGTCAGTCGTCGATTTTCATTTATTGCGGCCTACGCTCGTTCAGAAGTTTCGCACGTTCCATTTATTGAACTTCTAGAACATGGATCGCTTTTGAGATATTCCAGTCTATCTTTGTAGCGTCGGTACAGCAATTTTACTTAGGATTCACTCATTGAAACTTCCTAGGAAACTCTCTTAATCGTTTCAACACCTCCCGCAGACGAATATTGAAAACGGAAGGAAACCTTGATGCAGATTTGGTAATCTACTCCTGTCTTGCCCAATGAGAGAATGACTGTTCACGCAAGCACAATTAGGTCCTCTCTGAGTAGCTGACAAGTTACATCAAAGCTAAATACTCCGCGAACAGACACTGTATTTCAATCTAATTCGTTGAGTAGGCCTATCTGATTCTGAAGTAACTACAATCGTCAAAGCACTAACAAGCGTACATTCGTACGAAGAATTGGATGGACTGAGAGGAATTTTTATTGTTGTAGTTCAAGAAATCCCGAATGCCAAAGTGTCTTAGTACCTTGAAAATAACAGTAATACAAATTCATATGTTAGTAAAATGTGGCATTGATTGCCAGTTTTGCCAGTTTAGATTTATGGTCCCTAAATCTAGCTTTAACGAAGTTCAGCCTAGCGGCAAAAATTAATTATTCACGTGTAACAGAAATTTTGGCTTTCCTTCTTTCATGGCCCCGGATGGCGCAGTCGGTATAGCGCTGCTTAAATGAGACGTGCTCATGTCAGCAGATTCACTGGCATGTAAAAGAACTCCTGCGGGACAAAATTCTGGTACATCAGCGACGCTGATATAACCTCGGCAGTTGCGATCTTTGTTAAATAAGACATAACTTAATACTTCTTACCTTAGAAGAGAAAACATTAGCGGTTTATATCTAAATCATGCCTGCACAAGGTTTGCGCTCTCCGAGCCGACTCACAGCTCATGAGCGGAATGCAGATATTAGCTGCGCTCTGTGTAAGGATGGACTGGAAGAAGGGGCGATCTCGTACAAAATGTACACAAAAGGAAGTACTATTACGAGTGTTTATGAAATAAATTCCCGTTCGGTGTTTGCAAAACTATCTTGGACTGTTATTAATTAATAAATAAATATTTACTTTACAGAAATAATAGAAATGTTATAGCTACTTAAATGTACAATATCATTTTGTTATATTTTTATTTATCAGTACATCAAAACGAGGTTTTATGTTGTTGGCAGCTGAAAGGAACAGTAGCCTAATGATCGTAATGAAACAGTAGTTACAGATGTTCGATGTCTGCCTTTATTAAAGTTGATTATAGAAAACATTTGCTCACAAATATAAATGTTGAGCCAAACATAGCAATCATTTTCACAGCCAGCCTGTGTAGTCGTGGATATTATTGCTAATGTTTAGTCTTGTAAAACTCAACCAGGCTAGTAGTATTATTCAAACGATCTTTAGCCCTTAGGTCACACTGAAGATCAATAAGTTCGAGCTGTAAATCGTTAAATGTTAAATGTTATGTTCCGTCTTTTAGATTCCTCCATACTGTACTGTAGCAGTAGGTAAGCAACTTGAAACAGTTACTGAGAATAGGCCTACACACTGCACTCCATTACATAACCGAGTGTCGTTTCAATCTCCTCTACCTATAGCAAGTCTATGTCATTCTGACCTATCTTCCTCTCCTTTTCGGCGAGCGGTAAACACCGCTCTCCCGCTCCGAAGCGCTGTTTGTGCAGGTATGATCTAAATTATAAATGCATTTAAAACATATACAAATATCCTTACAGACATAACTCAATTCTCAGCGTTAGAGCTGTAGCTTTTTCTGACTGTAGCGTAATGTTTGCACGCACAATCCATTTGAAGAATTGGCCTGTGGACATATACAGATGCATTTGCATTTTTGTAGAGACGGAAACTTTTCTTCTGACGAATAAGATTTGTGCAAGCTAACGTACGCTCATTACTTATGAGTATTATAAATATAACGGCTTATAATATGACATTGCATGACCGTGGACTATTCTGAGAGACTGCCTGGTGATTAGAGATCGATTGTAGAACCATCTGAAGATAAGTGCTCCCATCAGTGGTCTCCAAAATGGAATTAATTCGCGCTAATGGCAAACCAGTTTGAGCAAATACCTGTAAACAGTACTTTAAGCATGTAACTGATATGCGATTGCCACATGCTCATCGAGGGAGAACTCATAGAATCACTGACACTACCAGCATGCATTTGTAGCTATTTCACAATTTTGTGTTATATAAAAAGGATTACGCTTTAACAGCTGTGGTCATGATCAGAAGAGGTTAAAGATGAATTAGCGTACTTACGAGGCTGTATTAGTTAAGTGCTCAGCTTAACTGTATCTAAAAAAATTATTTATTAAGTACAATCACTTTAATCGCCTTACATTTAGCAAGGGGCACCTAGCAACATATGATATATTAAATAACGCTAAATTTTTTGAGTGTGGGGGAAAGTTTATGGAAAAAAGTTCGACAGCTTTGGGTGCAACTGACCGAGGGGGAGGGGGCCAAGGAAAGAAGGGGAAGAGTATTTTATTAGTGTTGCAATGGGTAGTACTAACACTGAACGCAAATAAGGTAAATATTCTTTTGTATTTATTATTATTTTATATTTGTTTTTATTGCGTGTGTGTGTTTCTCTATCTTATATTTGTATTTAGTATTCGGATTGTTTATTGAAATTTTTTTATGAGGAATTGAATTTAATTATTAATATTAAAAATTGAATTATGGTTCATTTAACGACGCTCGCAACTGCAGAAGTTATATCAGCGTCGCCGGTATGCCGGAATTTTTTCTCCAGCAGGAGCTCTTTAAATGCCAGTAAATCTACTGACATGAGCCTGTCGCATTTAAACACATTTAAATGCCATCGACCTTGGCCGGGATCGAACCCGCAACCTCGAGCACAGAAGGCCAACGCTATACCAACTACGCTACCGAGGCAGATTATATATTATATATCGTCGTTGTTCCTGCAATAACTCCTTTGTGACATATTTATCGATTTTCAGATTTTTGCTCCATTAAATAACTTAAATAGTGATACTTACTTACTGGCCGCCCTCACATAAGCCCGCCATTGGTCCCTATCCTGAGCAAGATTAATCCAGTCTCTATCATCATATCCCACCTCCCTCAAATCCATTTTAATATTATCTTTTGTACTTAAGAGTTACTGCAGGAACAACGACGATATATTTCACTGTGTTCTTTATCCTCTGATTGAGATTCTGGCTGATATGCACATCTATTATCAGGCAATACATCTCATTTCACGACATGTATCAGAGGAAGAAGGATTGTTTGTATACATCTGAAGTCTGACTAGTGTATAATATGTAGCTAGTCGGCGATGTATGCAATGGAGGGGGAAAGGAACTGGTCACCTTACCCCATTATCTCCTGGCCTAGCTGCCTCATAAGTGCTACCTTCTTGTTATCACTTTTGAGGTTCAGGCCTATCTTCGAACAGCTGACTAAACAACAACTACGTTCTTCTTCATAACTTACATTTATTTAATTTTTATTATTTGAATTATTTTTGTGAAATTTGATATGAAATTGGATTAATTGTAGCTGTGATAATGATAATTATGGTAATGATAATTGATTATAATAATAATTATTATTATTGTTTTACTATTTCATTACTAATAGTATTCTTTTTCTAAGATTCAAACTGTGCATAGTTATAGCACGAATGGCCGTATAGGTTCGTGCGAAGGATTTTGTATTGGCCTACATGTGTTTGTATCTATTGTGTATAAATAAATGCATTCATTCATTCATTCATTCATTCATTCATTCATTCATTCACTTTAATCGCCACGGTGACTCAGTCCTAGTGTTAGGGTTCCAGGTTCAATTCCCGGTCGATCCACTCTCAAGTTTTAACTTGTGTTGGTCAAGCCCGTTGTCCAGGCAACACGTGAGTTTTCTCTGGGTATTCCGATTCACTTCTGACATCCCAATAATTCTACATAATGATTATCATTCATTATGAGTGTAATTTAGACCCGCCGACTGTGGTGCACTCTGGATAGTCTCTGACGAACTAAGTGGTCTACGCTTCTCAGCACTAGCGACATCTATGATCCACGCTCGTAGAGTCGGTACAAATAACGGCCAGTTAAGGGTCCTGTCATTGGAAAAGAAAAACGTAACACTTTTAAGCACTATGTACTTTCGGTCTTGCTAATAAACCGTGCAAGATTTTATACGAGACTTATGCAGAGTTGGGACAGAAAACGTTACTAATAAACCATGCATTAGCGATAGATTATAAGCAGTGTGTAACTATACGCAACTTCCTGTTTAAGTGTTGTATACAAAGAAAAAATGTCCGCCTCTCCAACAGCTTTTCATAACGATTATCATTTTATGATAATGGTTGCCTTGTAATCACAGAGCAACAAACCAAAGAGCACAGAATAATTAAAATAATATTGCTTAGCTCTGTACTCATTGATCAAAGTATAACATAGTAATTGATCAGGCCCAGTTCGACCCCAATTCGCTGATTCTCCAAATTATACTGTGCACAGAGTCGATTATCCCTATAATTTTCTCTCTACCTTCACTGTTTACTATTAGATATAAATCTATCTACGTCCAGTTTATATCAACCGATATCGTCTACTGGTAACCAATATCTAATCGGTTCGATCCTTCCATAGGTCTTCTTCCGTGTTGCGCTGTCATTGCTTCCTTGATTGTATCATATCAGTATCTTCTAGGTCTCTAGGTCGATCCTTCGATCTGCTTTCTGGTGGTGTCCATTTAAAAACTTGTAATTCTAGCCTGCTCTTTCATCCACATCTTATGTCCACCGTTTTATTTATCTCTACTACGTCATTAGTCTTTCTTTGCAACCTAGATGTTTTGACTGACCCTCATGGGAAGTCATTCCTATGACCTTTATTGTCTTCATTAAAAGGCAGTTTTATTGCTACACTTCAGAGGTATATAGTAGAAGTATACTTTTTATGGTATCATTATGTGTGTTTGTTTTTGTATTTGTGATAATGTGTTTACTCAAGACGATGGAATTAATTGCCTTCTATAGCATTACGGCCCAGTGTAATTATGTTGCTACGAGTTATTTCAGTCTCTAGCCTTTCTTCAAAATTAAGAAGATATCCCAGGTATCTGTATTCCCTGCATAACATTATAACGCTGCCAGTTTTCAGATATTCTCCTTTATTTCCTAGGAACATGTACAGGATTGAAGGAGAATAAGTGTCATATTCAGGAACGTCACTTCAATTTCACTTTCACTTACATCCGACTTCAGTAGTTAGAAAACTCAAATTTTTTTATTCCGAAACAGAGTTTTATTTACAATTGAGTCATAACTTAGTCAAAATCTAGCAAGATTCTAGATACATGAAGCTAAACCTTACTGTTTAGTAATATAATTTGCCTTAAGATCAACTAACTAGACCAGCGGTGACCAAAACTCGAACTGCTGTGATTATATGCGACAGAGAGCCTATGAAGTAAGGAGACGGAGGAAAGGTACTTGATATGAAAACTACAACCAGTGGTGGTTTCTGTAGTAACATTTTGATCAATCCCCCCCGCGGATAAAAATCTCAAGCTTTGCTGTATCAGTAATGTCACTGCTGTCATCAAGAGTCAGTGAATAATATACGATTTTTCTTGCTTCTTTTTTAACCATCCTTTTGAATATAATCAGGAATTTTCTAAACTCTTCTCTATATACTTGGTCGAGAAATTCATAGTTTTTTCAAATAAAAAAACTTCTTATGGACAAATTATTTAAGCTACTTTAATCATTACTCTTTTGAGAAATTCTGTTCTATTAAAAGGCTTTAGAGCACGAGATATTGCAAACCTCATTAGGTACCTGATTCTCTTACATTTATTTATGTCATCTTTCTCTTCCTGGCTATGATTTAAGAAATGCCAATTCCTGGCGTTTAACAGTTCATTGCCACATAATTAATATTGAATCGGTTTGTCTACAATATTGTTATTAAATGAATAACTAATAAATAGTTACCTCATCTAAAGATTAAGGAGATTAAAATTGACATAAAACCTAATAATTTTATTCTTCTAGGGAGAAGATCTAAAAATATCAATATTCATGCACTTACAGAAGAATTATAGAAACACATACTTAGTGGTCAATAATAATAATAATAATAATAATAATAATAATAATAATAATAATAATACATTATTCAGCGTGGCAATTAATGTTTCTATATACTCCTAATTGAACCGATGAGCAAAGTAAACATATTACATTTTGTCCGACAGAACAACAAAGAAGTTCTCCTTCTCATTCTTTACGCAACCACATCTTACTGCTTGTAGAGACAGAGTTTGTACCGCCACTGCTTTCCTTCAGTATGTGAGTAAAACACAAACTAATGTAAAGGAAACTCCTCGTACCCGTTTGAATGTCTGTCATTACACGATGTAATCACGACACCCACTTTGGTCAGCGATAAACTAGATATTTGTTTGTCTAATTATGATAAAAATTAACTTTAAGAGCTGAAATGACTTTAGAAGATGCAAATTCCCAAGACGATTATACGTTCTATGTCTCTCTGCTTTGAAGTTATGACTATGTAATCATAATTTTATATCCAATTTTACTAGTTTATTCAGAAGTTACTATGTAACTATAAAGTAGATTTTAAATTTCTCAGCATTGTATCTATTATTATTATTATTATTATTATTATTATTATTATTATTATTATTATTATATGAAAATCAATATTAAAAGGAAGGATTTGATTTTTTGTTGTAACCTGCAAATAATGATATAATGTAATATAGTTCGAAAAAAATATCTAAAATAGTTTATGATTATTTTCATCTTAGAATAAAAATACTTTTTAATGTGCTTCATATTGTCAGTAGTATTTATATTTTTATGCTTGAAATTTTCGTGCAATGTCCTATACCTATTTACAAAAACCTAAACGACGTCTAATTTATTTTCCATCCCGCCTTTACATTTGTAAGCAAGTTCTTTGATGTAGGCATTCACCTTCATCTGCGGTGCCTTTCTTTTCAATGGATGATTGAAAATGAGAGATTTGAAACGAAATGTAGCCAGCAGGAAATTAATGATTTCCGCACTTTCCACAAGGAGCAGGGAGTTAAAAAAAAAGTGTGTAAAGTCGTTGTGTTCTTTACTGAACCGGTTTTGAGTTTCTGTAATTCGTATGTGAAGAGTACGGGAGACGTTGGAGAAGTGAAGTGGGAGATTTTGTAGAGCAAATATCTTCTAGAAATGTGTCATTATTAGTTTGATGCGTAACATTGACAGTTTGACTGTAACTTCAATGAAGATTGGTAACGAAGTGTGGGACAGAAAAAAAAAGCGGCAACCGAGCATTCGGTAACAATAGAATGCAAATCGAAAAGGAGACTATACTATTTTCCACTTTTTAAAGCGACTAAACAGGAAGTGACATCATATTGCTGTCAGTAGAAACTCGGTTGCCACATAAATAATTTCTCTTTCTCCAGTCTTTTTTTAGTTGGTTATTTAACGACTCTGTATCAACTACGAGGTTATTTGGCGTCGATGAAATTGGTGATAACGAGATGGTATTTGGCGAGATGAGTCCGAGGATTCGCCATAGATTGCCTGGCATTCATCTTACGATTGGGGAAAACCTCGGAAAAACCCAACCAGGTAATCAGCCCAAGCGGGGATCGAACCCTCGCCCGAGCGAAACTTCAGGCCGGCAGATAAGCGCCTTAACCGACTGAGCCACGCCGGTGGCTTCCTCCGTCTTAATAGGCCTATTCGTTTCCTTTTCGTGTTGAATCACTCAGGATACTCCATGCTTCTCTCAATCACAGTGTTATTAACAATTTTATGCTCGACCATGCCGAAATGTAGTAATTATACACCTGGTAGCAGCCCTTTAATGGACCTAATTAAAGTACACCTATTCATTAAAGTTCAGGTTTTCCACCAATCAGAAAGCAATATGAAAACGCAAGTATCGATTATTCTCGGATATGCAATCGAAATACAACTAGCGAAACGTCACGGAGACTGGAAATCCAATACTGTCGCAGAAGGTTATGTTCTGTTACTATAATAATTAACGTTAATTGTAAATAATATTCAAATAAATTAAATTTATCATCTCGTTTTTCAATGTATAAATCAATATCCAGGTTATATCAAGATTAATGTTCATTTTACTCTCTAGATTATATCAAGGTCAATGACATTTGTTCCTCGGAAAAAATCAATACATTCGCGTCTGCGCACATCTCACAATTTACAAGATATTGCACAAGGTCACTTCCGCTCCCCAGTAAGATAAGAATAATATGAATACTTATGAATAATTTCAAGTCAGAAATAAGGTTGAGCATAAAAAGTCGTATGAAACTTGCCTATAATGGTAACTAAGAAGCTCGTATGAAAATTATGAAACTCGCTTGCGCTCGTTTCATAAACATACTCGCGTCTTAATTACTACCATTATAGGCTCGTTGCATAATGTACTATTACATTCGCAATAACAGAGGCAATGATACAGCACACGAAAACAACTTATTTATAACACACGTGGTCTGGAGCCATAAGCTTGACAACATTGTCACGTCGGAAAAGAGAATATTTCACCTCGCTTGGTTGCCACTAGTACTGTCGGTTTGTTCTCAACAGAGAATTTTTAGATTATAAACTCCAGAGAAAAGTTACATTCTCACTCAATGTGACAACGCTGTACAAGCTACCCTCTAGCCCGCACTCACCCCTCGCCTGTAGAACTATTTCCTGTTTCGTCGCTTTAAAACATGGCAACTACACAGTACAGAGCGAGGAGGAGAATATACACAGTCACCAATGTTCCTATGTGACACGTTAGGTTACTGAATATTTCCTGAAGCTACTTACATAATTTTGCGACTCAACACCTACTGTTACATGAACACGTGCTGTAGTAACACTTTTATTATATTGAAGATATCGAAACCTACTCACGAACGATCACAACAATATTATACTTTTTATGTTAATTTTAGAGTTGAACAACGATCGAGAAAACAAGACTAACAGCGCCCGCACGACAATATTGACTACATCGCGTCGTTGACGTAAAGACTGCTTGTGAACGTTTCAAGACTTCGGGAATTGTGTAATCTGGAACTTCTAGCAGCCTTGAATCATTACAGTTGCTTATATTCACCGATTAGATTTAATTTTCAACTGTTTTAGCAACTGTTATATGTATGCACAAACAATCAATTAACCTATTTGAAACATCATCTCTATCTTTCAATGTATAGTAATCCGTTCCCCAATCTTTATATAATTACTAGGTCCTTATTAAAGGGCTAGAAATTTTATTTTCGTATGCTTAAGATCAAGTGTACAATATCAATTAAAAAAAACTATTAACGCTTTATTTAGCGTTATGTTTTATGTTTCTTAGAGATGCAAATTTACTTGAGAATTGTTTTATTCCATTATATAGCCTTAGGTAATATCTGATAATAGAACCAGAACATATTGATAACTACGATACTATTTTGTTTTGTCTTTTTGTCTCAATTAAACATCTCTAATGTTATTTATTTCAATGATGTATGTCATTCAAAGTTACGAAATCTATCCACACCAACCAAATGCTATTTCGAGAATGATGAGCAAGACTCAAAATGCACGAAAGTTACGAGACGAGACTCAAAAGACAAGTGCAACGAACACAGCGAGCGAGAGCGGCAGTTAGTTTTGTTCAGCTCTAGTTCATATCCCCTACTTGATTCATTTCTCAAAAGGACCCTATTCCATTCTCCTTTACCCGAAATTCAGGTTTCTTAAAATTTGTAACCAGACTCCATTTTCCACATTTTCCTTCTAATTTTAGAATCCTATTTTCTTATCCTCTTGATCATGGATGAGAATAATAATATTGTTGCAGCAAAGCGAAGGATAAAAACCGTATTTATCCTTCTATTCGCTTATAAAATCAATACAAATTAAAGAGAGAAATAAATGTGTAAAAAATATTCATACCATACCAATAACAAAAACTGATGGTCTGGTAACTGATATAAGAGTGAAGCTTATTTTTTGATTGAGGAACTTAGAAATTTAAGGCTGGCATAAAACAGTTATTTTTTGCTATATAGGTATTTTCCGTACTTCGATATATAAAATGATAAAATTGTTCCTTCCTGAATCATTCATCAACAGTAAAATTAATATTGGATGAACAAGAAAGGAGGGGGGGAAGAACAATTAACATACAGTTAACCTTGATCGGACAGTTCTCCCAAACCATTTTTCTCAATCTGATAGTCCCAGTTATGCATTATCCCAATGACCATTTCTCCCAAAATATTTGTACCCAGGGCAATTTTCCCAATCTAATATTCCCGCTGTTAAATTATCCATTTTTTTCAAGTAAGTTACATATTGTAGTGAGTATTAATGGTAATGCTATTTAGGTGTAGTGTAATACGAAATTCCAGTATAATGTTGGCACAAATTATAATTTCACCTGTAGGAGTAAAGAAATTACTACTTAATGGACACATACAGTATACTATAGAAGAGAGACAAAAATGACGAAGATTACTGGTATTGCTCTCGAAGACAGGAATGCAAGCTACTGCAATTACACAAGAGGTTGGACAGCAAATTACCATATTGAAAGAAAGTATTCATTCTCACGCTCCAAATCAAAAAAAGGTCTGCGCAGAATTCATGGTTCAACGAATGAAAAGAACTGCAACTGAACACCCAGTACAAATTCTTTGTACAGAACTTCTAAGAGTTGAATCGGGAATTTTAAGCCAGCTACAGATCGAGAAAATCTGAAGACATCTTTATGCCGTGTTCTGCCTACAGAACCAATTAATTTAGAAGATTAAGGAGAATTCCCAAACTGTTATAAGATGACACTAGCTGGTGACAACTTCTTCAGTACAAAGAAGATAACAGAACTCTGCATTACCTAAGATGCATTGGCCACAACTTCCGTTTGTAATAGATCATATTTCATTTCTAAGTAAACATTTTCGGAAAATGATATGTTGTTTGAATTTATTGGGAATGCAAATGCAAATGACTTTGGAAAAAAGTGGCCAGTTTAAGAATTGGTAACTTTAGTCCTGGGAAATTGCAGTTTGGGAAAAAATATCTTTGGGAAAAAGACATTGGGAAAAATTGTCACTGGGAATTACAGATTGGGAAAAATGTATGGGAATCAAACTGTCACTTGTTTTCGGATACCTCACAAACATTACAATTTAAATACGATAAATTGTGATATAAAATATATTTTGATCAAACCATGCATCACTAATTAATGCTCATAATAGTAATATACGTTACAAGAGCGGTATGTTGACATTTTCATGGTCGAGGAAAAGATTGAAAAAGCGAAACGTGGTTGAGCTTTTTTAATTTCCGAGAACATGAAAACAAACATACCGCTCGTGTATCGTACATTATTTTGTGCGAAGATCGTTTATTACATACCTGAAAGACGAATTTCTAATTAGTTGCAATGAAATCACCATCTTGGTTTCTGTTTAATGACGGCAACTTCGGAAAACCAAAATATCTTTCTTCAACATTGTTGCTATAAAATGTTTTGTGTTTAATATACTCCAGCAGGCCGTGATATACGTCTGTCTTTTTTTTCCCCAGTCTATAAATGCGAACTTAAAACAAACTGTAAGATTATGTAATGATTTATTTTTCATTTTAATATTTTAACAATATTATTTATATAACATATTGCAGTAATAACATCTGCTTCTGGAATCTTGTTGATTTTTTCACGGCTTCCTTAATGTTACTTGTATCAGGAATGCAATAAGTTTCGTGGAGTAGTAGACTTTACTTAATTTTTGCAAATATTTAAAAACAATAATTAACAATGCAATTTAGGTAAAATTGCAGTGGTAAGTTTCCAATTTATAATTATTACTATGTTAAACGTCTCTAAAAATAATATGTTAAAAGCCTAAAGCAGTAAAATGAATGTCGCGCTTAAGTGGTAAGAAGAGGGAAATTGTTATGTGTGTTACGTTGGGAATACTGAATGTGGTATTTCACACTTACCGCGTATTGGTTCTGTGCGGAAAACAAGCAAATACGCACGATCTCGCACAAATCTATTTTACAGTACACAAAATAAAGTGCAACTTCTCTATTCCGTTCATTGGTTTCTATGGAAACCAGACTAAATATTTCGTAATGCGCTCCTACCCTTTTTAAAGGACTCGTCTCCATGGCAACCTAGGTCTCTTCCTTGTTCGATCTCCTATTCAAAAGAGTAGCAGCAGCAAATGCGTTGTGTCGCTTTTGCTTTCAGCACTGCTGTGAAGTATACAAATAGGGCAGCAGGGGGCACAGTGCCACCAAAACAACAGCAGCGCGGCAGAGGCACCCCTTTGAAGTCGTGTGTCAGGGGTTGGGGGTTTATCCAACACACATACGGAAGTTAAAAAAAACTGTCGAAAAGCGCTTTGAACTCCGCGTAAACATAAAAATGTCTTTAGAAAAGAATGCGCAGTGCCAGCAAATAACTAGAATCGATTGGGTCCCAACTGTACAGCACCGGACAGAGAGGAGACCCGCCAGATATGCATACAGGGTGAGGCAAAGGTTGATGAACTCCGGAACTCAGTTTGTTTGAGCTGGATTTGTATTTCCAATATTGATTTTATTGATTGTTCATTTACTGACACAAAAAAGGGATCAAAAGACTGTATTTTGTGATATACAGCATTTATCAACTTAGAGAAAATGTAAGATTATATAACAATGTAACAAGTATCAAAATTCATATTGTTAGAACTCACTTTAAACCGCAGTTTAGTTTGCAATATATCCAGGGGGAAAAAAACATCAAATTTTATCCACTGTATATGAAAATAAAAAGATATCATCTATCATCTCAAGAAAACCATAAAAGCGCTAAAAAGCAAAGTTTAATGTAAGCTGCTATGTTGTTACTAGACGGTTCTCTTCTGTACAAGTATAAGACTGGTATAATAAAAAAAGTCAATAACTAAAATAACAAATTAGTAACGGCTGGTTCACAATAAACCGGGAACGGAACGGAAACGAAAACGAGAATGAGAACGGAAATAATGTTAAAATAAATGTATTTAAATGTAAGTGTATTGTTTGAGATATAAATCACAGATATGTATATGAAAATCTAATATATCAGCTACTGAGGAATAGTCCAAAATATTTAATCTCTATGGGCTATATTCATAGACATTCTTAGCGCGGGCTTCCGGTGGATGATCAGCGAACTAACGTTTATCGTATTCATAAACCAGTGTTAGTGATGTGATATGATATGAATCCTGAACAAGTAATCACTCGATAGCCGGGGCTAGTTTAGCACGCTCATAGCGCGGACTAGCGAAATGTCTATGCATAGCACCCTATGCGTCTGCCAACATAATTATTATGCCAAAATACACCTCATTTATAATCAACATGTTCAAAGCGAGTAGGATATGACACAGGTGCAAAGAGAACTGAGTTCTATATAGGATGCCTTAAGAAGGTGCTAGCTGGATACCTGAATGAATATGGTTAAGATGAAGTTCGCTGAACAGAATGCTGTGTCTTGATGAAGGGCACCATATTTTTTACCAAACAACGTCGATCTCAAAGAACCGCTGTCCGAACGATGTGGTTTGAAGACGTGACCCGGAGGCAACAAGGTTATGCTTTCACAATCGAATGTTGGTTGGATCGATGCCAATTACCCGAGAGAAAAAAAATGCATAGGATGTCGGGTCAAACCAGCATCAAAATGCTGCGTTGAGTTCGCCTTAGAAAAGCAGAATTCCTCTGTCACAGTTAAGTACGTAGAGCTTAGAAAGAAAATTAAAAATATGTAACTTAACTAGAAAACATTTCACTTTGTTTTTGTCATTCCAACGCAATGGTTAGTGCGACAGAGTAGTGATCCCTGTATAATTAAAGCATTTCAGTACAAAAGTTTAGTTCAATATATCTAGGATTTTAGTATTCAGAGTGAAATAAAAATTATCATGGTTGTACAATAAATCATTCTGAATTCATTAGGTATAAAAGACAACTACAGTAGTTAGTTTCTTATCCAAGTGCAAAAGGCCCTAACTGATAACCTGATTTCCCACTTTGCTAAATGTGCTTCAAACTTTAAGTGCAATTACACGCTAAAATTTTTACTCTTACCCCTTGTAAATTTTTTCAAGTTGTGAAGTAATATTTATTGAAAGTTTAAACCAATATTTAGGTAAAAATTTTACTCTTAGTGAAACGTAAAACTATTATACTTTGATTAACAATTTGTAAAATTTTTTCAATGCATATTTATTTTTTTCCTTATATTACGTCCGTGATATTCATATACCTGTAGGTCTACTTGCAGAACATATTCTAAAGAAAATACTGCAAAATTTTCATGTGCATTGATTTAGTAATTTCAGAGAAAAATACACTGAAGTATGAAAAATATTAACTTACAGATAACTGAATTAAAAAAAAAAGAGGAATGTATTAAATACATACGGCGCTCTTTTTAAAGAGACCATTTAAAGTGCTTATGTGCAGAGAGATACACCCTCAAAATCTAAATTGACTTATCTACAACATTCAACATTTCTTTTTCAAAGACATTGTTGCTATTAGAGATGAACAACGATCGAGAAAGCGAGACTAACAGCGCCCGCAAAGCCGAAAAACCCGCACGACAATGTTGCATTACGTCGCGTCCTTGACGTAAAGACTCGAGTTTGATGACTCCCGAAGTCCCGAAGTGAAGCAGCCTTGAATCCCCACGTTGTTTATACCTTACTAAACTTTTATCTACTTTTGCAACTTTTATATATGTATAAGCAATAAAGTAGCCTATTTGAAACATCATCTCTACCTTTCAGTGTATAATAATCCGTTCCTCAGTCATTATTTAATTACTAGGCCCTTAATAAAAGGCTAGAAATTTTCTTTTCATATGTTTAAGATCAAGTGTGCAATCTCAAGTAAAAAGATGTTGTTATATTTTATGTTTCTTAGAAATGCAAATTTATTTGAGAATATTTTTTTTTCTGTTTATATAACCACAGGTAATATCATATAACAGAACCAGAACATTTTGATAACTAAGATACTGTTCTGTTTTGTCTTTTTGTTTCACTAAAATAGCCTATTTATAACGTTATTAATTTCAATTATGTATGTTGTTCAAAGTTAACGAAATCTTTCCACGGCGACCAAATGCTATTTCGAGAATGATGAGCGAGACTCGAAGAGCACGAGAATGACGAGACGAGACTCGAAAGACAAATGCAATGCACACAGGGAGCGAGAGCGGCAGTTAGTTTTGTTCATCTCTAGTTGCTATGTATCAGTCCAAATATGAAGCCTGGATCGAGTAGAATTTGTTGTCACCGAATAGCCCGGGCACGAACTTGTTATGGGACCGAAATGTTCGGGAACGAATTTGTTTTGGGACCGAGTTAGTTGTGGGACGGATTTTCGGAGACATCATGTGATGTAGGTACGCTATCTCGGGAATTCCAATAGTCATACTGTATGAGTACTGGTGCGTTACAGTCAATTCAGTGATCAGCTTGATTGATGCTGTTATTTTCACTGCGGCATTTTGATTTTCCCAAGGATCCATAACATCTTGACAAAGCAGCCGTGCGCCAATGAGGAACGAGAGACCGCATGTTTCAGTACATGCTAACCATTTAGAAAACTGAATCTTTGAATTCCTGCTGTAATCCACTAGAACTGAATATGCAAGTAGTACACAGAAAATAAACGCGACTGAATTGTTACTTTTATATACAGTATACTGCTTTCTCGGAGCTTGATCTAGGGACAGGAGCACTAGTTACGTATGCGAACTCCATAGTATAATGCGTAAACCTTCTGCTGATATCCCCCCATAGGATTCGACGCAATGAAAGATGCACAACCCGTGAACAGAAAGACGATACAAGCAGGCTCGCATTGCCTCCGGGGACGATGTTAAAACTTTAATTACGTCTTGTTCTGAGATGTACAGCGTGCGCCTCTGTGTATCGCTCTCAACATTTTCCGTGCCAGGGAGAATGATCACGTCAGATAAAAGCAAGGGCAGGGTCTCGAATACCATTTGAGATATACGTAGACGCAATTTATCTACTGTGTGCAGATATATCAAGCGAGCCCAAATATCTTAATAATCTATTACTTTTTAATATTTGATTCATTGCTTTCTTTTTTATTTAGTCTCAGCGCAGATTTAACGTTTCTTGCAAGTCATGGCCATGTATTCGAAACCCACGTGGGGGATAAATGTAGCTCCGTGACCCTTGAATTAAATGATGTGTTATTTTATTGGGTTATTTTATGACGCTCTATCAACATCTAGGTTATTTAGCGCCTGAATGAAATGAAGGTGATAATGCCGGTGAAGTGAGTCCGGGGTCCAGCACCTAAAGTTACTCAGCATTTGCTCATATTGGGTTGAGAGAAAACCCCGGATAAAACCTCAACCAGGTAACTTGCCCGACCGGGATTCGAACCCGGGCCACCTGGTTTCGCGGCCAGACGCGCTGACCGATGATTTGTGTTGTAACCTCTATTAGGGAAGGGTTTTATCATCATCATCATCAATAACTGCAAGGTTTAGGCCGATGGCCTGTTCCGCCTCCAGAATTTTATCGATCAAACTGGTCTCTCCAGAGTCTCTTTCTCTTCCCACTCGTCTTCTTCGTGTAGGTCTGTAACACCATGTTCTAAAAGATATCCTATCGTTAGGCATTCTTGTTACTTGGTCGTACCAATTATTTCTATATTTTTCAATTATAGTTGTTATATTCTCGATATTCAGTTCTTGACGCATATCTTCATTTCTCTTATGGTCCTGTAATCTAAATCCTGCTAGTGGCCTTAAGAGTCTCATCTCAGCGGCCTCAATTCTTCTCTGTTGGGCTCTAGTCAGAATCCACGTTTCTGAACCATGTAACAATGTTGGAATGGCCAGTGCCTTGTAAAATTTGAACACAGTCTATCTGTCGACTTTATTTATGAGTGTACGTTTAATTGTACCAATAAATCTTAAAAATTTAGTTTAACTTGTTTTCTAGTCTGTGGAGGAAATGTAAGAAAGATTACATCCAAGTTAAGTAAAAGAATTTACTTGTTTAATCATCTTAGCCTCTGCCACAATTTTAGTTCTTATTGTATTATTTCTGCAGAAACGTAATAGGCCTACTTTAGTTTTCCTGTCTTATATTTTTAGATTGTAGGTAATACCAACAATTCTCAACAAATGAACTGCTCTCTGTAGGTGTCTTCAGAATCAGCCAACACCAACTGGTTCTCTGCGAAAAGTAAGTAATCTAAAACGATATTATCTATAAAATAATATTCACTGTCGTATATCTAATGTTTGGACCCCACAGCTATACTTTCTCTCAGAAGCAGATCTTATTTTGGCATTTTCGCCCATTAAAAATACACCACACTCAACAATACTTGAATCTGCGCACTTCGGATGTAAGACTAGAACGGGATAAATCAGTAATTTCAAACTGGATGTTCTGTGACATCATAGCGGTCTTCTCTCGTTCAATTTTCACTTCCAACAGAAAGATTTGTTTTGAAACAATTTTCAGAAATTTCAGAGTTGGTGTACAATAATTACTTGCATATTCATTTATATCTTCAACTTAAAAAATTAGACACACAATTATTTAAAGCAAGTAGTTCTTCTATTTAAATTATAACAGATGCCTTTCTACATAAGTAAAATATGCCTACCTATTAAACTAACTGCATTTAGTTTAGGGTGACACAAACGGTTTTAATTAAGCCCAGCCGTCCAGGCCTATAGTTCAATCTAAAAATAAGTCCACATGAACTTAATATACATTCAATGTGTCAGAAAGTTACCAGAATTATTTAACTATAATAGAATATATATCTGCTCCGTTAGCGTGAAATTCCACTTTAAAACTCTAGATGTCATTGTAGTCGAGCGAACGGTGGAACAAGCCCTATTCACTAATAAGTCTGCTAAGAAATACGCCTATTACTGCTGTCGATTGCTGGCGCGATATCAGCGCCAACTGTAGGGGAAAAAGTCAGGACCCCACGCTCATGCAGATACAGCTGGCTTGAAGGTCATTGAAATCAGGCATTGCTACATCAAAGGTACCGACGCGGAGTGTCCATACTTATAATTCCCTATAAATGTTGGTCAGGTGTTGCGATCTGCCACGTAGTGTTTATCTAGATTGCTACGGAGAACGAGAGAAGACCGCTATGACTCACTTTCAATTTTAGATTAGAAAATATAAATTCCTAGTATTGCATAAACTTGTAAGCATTATAAATGTAGCGTTAGTGCACTGTTTTGAGTTCTTTGGGTATCGCATTCTTTTCTTGCTACGATCGCTTAAATCGGCTTGAATTTTCACAATGTATGCTAAATCTTTAGTTAAAAATGTTACACATACATTTATAATTTATCGCTATTTACACCCCACAAGCTGAGAATCACGATTGTGTTCTCCTACATATGACAATGAGGATACTTTACTTTGTAAACGCTCATTTATTCCTTGAAGATATTTTAATTTTCTCCTTGATATGTCTTTCCTTAGACTGTGATAGTTTCTGAAATACAATTGATGTTTTCTGAAATACAATTAAGACTATCTGAAATTGAATTGACTAATCTGAAATACAAATAGGGCCAAATACTATCTGAAATTAAATTGACAAATCTGAAATACGATTGATGTTTTCTGAAATACAATTGATAGGCCTACTATCTGAAATACAATTGATATTTTCTGAAATACAATTGGAAAAGGTGTAGATCAGATAATGTAAGCCGACAGTAATATATTATTAATTTAGATATTTTGTATTTTCAATTGACTCCAGTATGTTTCCCAAACTTGACTTCTGTTTCGGAAAACCAGAATGTATCACTAAATTTGAAGATGTTTTCACCCTCTGATATCAGATATAAATCCTTCTACCGACGTCTCGCAACGCACATGCGGTAGGCGATGTGGAACAATTCTTCAAAATCGTTATTCATGTGTTCTTGCCGTGGTACGAATTTTGAAATGTGGAGGCTTGTAAAAGATTCGGCAACATAGTGGAGAAGTCTACCTCTGCGTGTTATTTCCTTTTGAGATACAACAACAACAGCATCACGAGGATATAGAAAAATAAACAAGACTTAACTTTGTCGAAAGTTGATCTCTACTTTATCATCGCATTTGATGGAATCAGAAAGAAAAAAATTGGGAACGTTAGACTGACTGAAGGGTACAAACTCTGGTGATTGGAAAGAGAAGAAGAAATAAGAGAGGAGAGAAGAAAAACAGGGCGAAGTTCATCTTCAGAGAGTTCTCTTAACGTTTTCTGATGTTTTCTCTCAATTCTGGAAATTACGGACTCAAGCGAAAATCGATCAAGGCAATTACATCCACCAAGGTTACATAATATATATCACAATTTTAGTACAGCAACAAAGAGATTGGCATACTTATGGTCACAACCGGCATTCTATTCTACGGACCCCACGTTAGATTTCAGCTAATATTTCAAAGAGAACGAAGACTTTGTCAGGGATGTATTCACGGAAGTTCTCCCGCTACCTTTGTTATCATTTCTATATAATTCAAATTGATATCAATTATTACAAATGAGAAATATTGTGCTATACAACATTTCATAAAACTTCACTTCGGAAGCCAATTTCATAAACCTGTTTTTGCCGCTGGTTCTATTTCATGATAACAAGCGGAACCCGTCACCTAAATTTATAGGGCCGTATTCATAGACATTTTTAGCGCGTGTTTCCGGTGGATGATCAGCGTTTTTCGTATTCATAAACCAGTGTTAGCGATAGGATATGATTTGAATTCTGTACAAGTAACCAGTGGATAGCCGGGGCTAGCTTAGTACGCTCGTAGCGTGTGCTGCGAAATGTCTATGAATAGCACCCTTAGCGTTCTGTGTGGCTTCGAATCCCGCATGAGCCGATTATCTGACTGGATCTTATCCGAATCTAATAATTGTCTAATAACTGTTATAGTATTTATTTATTTATTCATTCAGTTATTTATTTATTCATTTATTATTTATTCATATAGGTTTTATTTAATTATTTAATCCTTCAGCAGTCGCACGGGTGTTCTCAACACCCCAGTCACATATACAAAGCTGTTAACTACATATTGAGTAAGCTTGCACTTCTGAAACTTTTAGAATCTTTCTTAGAATTGGTAAGACAACAACAACCGTAAAGAGGTTTGAAATCGGAATTCCTATAACCGGTTAAGTGGTGTGGGGTGACGCTAATACCCCGTGCTCCTATTGAGCGTAATCCGAATCTCAGCGCTGAGCAATCTGATGGCATCACGGTGTTTCGAATTTCAACGATGACGTCACTGATGCTCCACCGGTGTCGAACCGGTTCCATCAGCTTGAAGAGGTGGTGGCAGTCTCCATCAATCGCCGTGAGAGAACCTGATTGGTTCTTGTATAGGGCGAGAATTAGCAGACGAATGACGTCGTGCACTGTTGTGTCATGGCGGTGTGTTCTGCTTTGGTTCTGCTGTATTGTTTGTAATGAGCACAACGTAAAAACAATATGTTAATGGCTTATGAGCGAATATGTCAACGGACCAGTTATTATTATTGGTTCAAGAAACAAATTGTTTATGCTCTCTTTTCTTTCAATGAGATGACAGTACGGAAAATTTGGAAAATATTGCTAGCGTAGCACAGACAACAACTTGTACAGCCGCCATGATAGCCATCGAACCTTCCAGCAGTTTTGTTCCTATTTCGCTGCAGCGTGACGTCATTGTTGTCCATCGATCTGGTGAGATTCGGAATAGGCTATGCTAATTGTAAATAGTGACAGTGACTAAACTGACCGGCATGGTCAGTAACACCATGTGTAACAAATAATAGCAATGAATGTTAAGTTGTGACTGTACGGCGGCGTACGCACAGAAAATAAAGAAAGTGGTCTGGAAAGGAAGATAAAAAGTAAATTATGATTAGGAGTGAATAGACGTTCGAATATTACATGTGAAGCAATATTTAAATATTGCCATTACTAAACATTAAAGTAGTTCATATAGTTGTACAAATAAAGAAAGAGCGACAATTTAATAATAACTGTGCACAAAAAATAGCCCATAAGAACCCATTACCCGCGCGACTCTTAAGAGTTAAGTAGACCAACTTAATAAGTATTTAATTATTTATTTACTTATTTATTTATGTATTTATTTATATACTTATTTATTCGTTTATTTATTTATTTATTCATTTATGTATTTATTTATTCGTTTATTTATATATTTATTTCAATAATGTATTTATAAGTTTCGAGCGTTTGTAATTAATTTTATATCAAAAGCATACGACTACATTACTATTTAAGAATGTTACTATTTGCAAATTGGCAAAGAATTGTGATTTTTGGACCATATCACAAACGCAGTATTCACCTCCCACAACCAAGGTCTCTACATGTCGCTGTCGAACAGCTCTTAGTCAGGTCCTCTCATCCCATTCCACTAATGTCCGCCATCTTTGCGCCATTGGTTGGTGTTTTCAAACAGAACGTTCTCCGAAAGTTATCGAAATATCTGTTTTGGAAACTTATTTTATGAAATATATAAATTTAAATACAAATTCCTTCCACAACTCAACCATAGCGCAATGTAAACAAACCTGAGAGTTGGCGCAAATATGGCAGCGTGCGAAGACTTGACTTATCGACGGACCTTGCCCACAACTATAGCTATATCAGCTCTATCTTCAGGGAAAGAAAGGAGATGCCATATCTTTTGAATAATATACTCCAAAAAATAAGACATATACGCCTATTCAAGACAAAAATAAAATTTAATTATATAAAATTAATTGATGTCAACATCTAATACGCAAGTACAGAGTAAAAACGACAAAAGAATAATGCACTTGAAAAGGAAAAGATTTAATAACGTCTAGATGTTACTGCCAACAAATAAGAGAACATAGGAAGATTCTTAATGAGACATATCAAACTAATTATCTTTCCGTGTGGTTGATTTTGAATAGCTTCTGTATTTACCAGTAAAAGATAAATGATACTAACTGGCGACGAACTCACTCATTACATCAAGATATTGCCGTATAATAGCATATTCAGTTGAAATAGTAATTTAATAAAAGAAACAAGTAATATAGAAGACTTTTATTCTCATGCAGATCAAGCAAAGCCTTTCATCAAATCAATAATTCCCTTCGAACAAACTCTTTCTCTTAAAATATAAACAAGTATGTCAGTCATGCAAAGGTTGCATATCAAATGCCTTTCTCATATCGATTGATTGCACCAAGTCTATTAACTTGTAGTAAGATGTTTGGCACGTGTTAACTACGGCAACTTAAATATGTAAAAGTCTTTGGGTTTACAATAATTATGTCAAGCACTACGTTTGCAATCCAATTAGTTGTTTCAGAGTACAAATCTAGCGGACAGAAGTTCGATTTCAGGCTGCAGTTGCCAGGTCAGTCTTCGTGTGTTAAGGACTGTTACGACATATTATTACTGAATAGATGTCTGTAATTTTTTTCTTTTTATCGCCACATAGAGACAGATATAGGTATTTCAGGACTGGCCGTCAAATGTAAAATGAAGGATATAATATGTGTACGTACTTATTTTTATATGAAATTACGTAGTATCATTTAAAATGTTATACAGAGTGTATCAAAAGCAAGATATATAGTTCAAGACGTGATAGTGAGCCTCATTTATTGCAAAATATGATAAAACATTTTTTTTTCGAATTCGTCCCCGTTTTCGAGTTGTATGATGATAAACTTTCCTATGAATGTTACAATCTATGGATCCATTTGGTATTTAATTTCCCTAAATAATCATGCTAAGTATCTGAATAAGCATACACTAAAGTCTATGAGAGCAGATATCGAGAATGTCTCCCATTCTCATGTAACGTAAGTCTAATCTCGAGTTACAAGTTCCACACTCACTGTTGTATCTCTGCTGCAGCTGTGTGAATCTTTGCGACTAGATCATTTTACTTGATATCTCAGAACTGTAAATATATTTCTTTGTGAAGCTCCATAGACAGAACTCCAGTGGTCAAGTCTGGAGACCGCGCTGGCCAACAATTAGACTATCCCGAAAGACGAGTTCTAGAAATATAATGTAGGCTGTAAAATGCAATAAATTCATTACAACAGAGAAAATAGGGACGAATGCAGAAAAATGGTGTTAACATATTTTTGCAACAAATCTGGTCCATTTTGGTTCAATATATAGAATTATGAAGCTTGCATAACAAATTCGTAAATAATAGTATAATGTTATTAATAACATAATCACTATTAATTAATCTAACAATTACACCACCAACTAATCTAATAGAAATTCAAATATAATTAAGTATGGAAAAATTAACTAAAATTACAAATACACGTAATGAAACATATCCCCCTAACTTTAATAATACACCAGCCAAAATTTCATCTCCATAACTCTTTTCCTTCTGATACACTCTGTATAACTCCTATAGATTTTGGGTTAGCGAAATTGTATTTATTGAGATGAATCCGAGGTTTCCGCGAGATTACCTGACATTCGTTTTATAGCTGAGGAAAGTCTCGAAAAAGTCCAACCAGATAATCGTCACAAGCGGAATTCCATTCCAATTTCCGAATGTAACACCGGATCACAAATTCCGCTGGTTACCCCTATCAGAATATTTCTGCATCCATCATCAGACGTAGAAGCCCAAAATTTTCTTACTGTACAGTTCATTCCTTTTTTTTTTTCTCTATTTATTTCTATTATTGTATTTGTATTCCTGGTGTTGTGGAAGAGAAGACCTGATGGCCTTAACTACACCAGAATAAATAAATAAATAAATAAATAAATAAATAAATAAATAATTAAATAAGTAAATAAAAAATAAATAATATTTCAAATCTGAGCAATTTATGAGTTCCTGCACTGTGGTTCTAATTGCCTTTCTTACACGAAATGCAAAAAAATAAGCTTCAAGGGTTACTAGACTGGATTAGAATAAGTACTGTTTGAAAAGAAGTCCGTGAACGGAAACTTCATTCTTTGTCGAATAATGTCTCCTGATTCTACTGTAAAATGCTTCTATATAAAGGTAGCGCATTGCACATTGCACCCTGCTTTTAAGCGTATAAGAACATTTTAGTTTAAACCTGCAGAGCTTGTGTGAGTATTGAACCGTTTCATGAGGGCTGAAAGAAACGGATTATATGTTTGTGTACTTTGCAGTTGGTTGCAATGGCAGGTACAATATTTGCATGCAGTCAGATTTCTAGGAACAGTTAGAGCAGATCACATGAACTTCATCGGGATCGACACACAATTCTCAGAAACTGTTAACCTCATATAAAACTTGTTTGTTGACGAACATCATTGGCGAGCATCATCATGGTTTGTTTAATTTACAAACAACAAATTGTTTTATTCGCAACGATGAACGTTGGCCTGAGTGCTCTACCTTCGATAATAATATTAACGTTATTGATTGATACCAATTTCGCGATTATCATTGCTAACTGATCAACTAAAGAAGGCCACAAAAAATGACCATATCAAAGCATTTGGGAATTAGCAGCTGATTGTTAATAATAAACTAAATAACGAAAATTTAATAAAAGCCATTTCGTAATTTTTACGATTTACGTAATACATTAATAGTGAATATTTTGAATAGCAGTGCTGTTTACAACTTGAGTTCCCAGCAATAGAGAAACATCTTAAAGCACAATAAGAAAACAATTTATGTGATAAGTAGATCAGAGATTTGAGCCAAAAAATAAGTAGACGCTTTATACAAGTTGACACTTTGGTCTCTTGCAGCACTATTTAAATTATTTAAAATGCTTATCTGAAATCATTGAAAATAACCCCTAAATTTTAGCACAATACTTGTATTCTACAGACACGATGTGATTACTGAGGAAGCTATAAATTGATGTTGTGGGATTTAATCGATTAATCGATCAATTTCTGTTGTAAGATTAATCGATCAAAATGTTTAATCGAGTAATCGAGTCGATTAAAACTAATCGGTTGTAGTTGATATTAATTTTAAATTCAAACTCATACTAAAAATTCCGACATTATTTCTCCTTCGGAAATTGGTTACTTTAAATCACTACAGTACTGTTATTTTCTAACTGTAAACCAGGTAGAGTGGGGAAAAATCTTTCCACGAACACTTCAGAAAGAGATGGAAATAACCCCTAAATTTAAGCACAATACTTGTATTCTACAGACACGATGTGATCACTGAGGAAGCTATAAACTAATATTGTGGGATTTAATCGATTAATCGATCAATTTCTGTTGTAAGATTAATCTATCGAAAATATTTAATCGAATAATCGAGTCGATTAAAATTAATCGGTTGTAGTTGATATAAATTATTATTTATTAAATTCAAACTCATACTAAAAATTCCGACATTATTTCTCCTTCGGAAATTGGTTAATTTAAATCACTAGAGTACTGTTATTTTCTAACTGAAAACCAGGTAGAGTAGGGAAATCTTTGCACGAAAACTTCAGAAAAAGATGGAAATATGAGAACAGTGACCTAGTCTACCTCTATTGATAGGTTAAACAAAATGCGAAACCCTTATTAAGTTGTATGGTTTTCCAAAAAAAAAAAAAAAAAAAAAAACTTCCACCTTGTTGTCAGCTCATCTTCCTAGCATATGAAATACATACTTTTCTGAGATTCGGCCCCCTCATTCCTTTTAAAATAGCCATGTCTACACTGTGTGCAAGTGAGAGTGTAACTACTTTCTTCTATTTTTAAAATCTGGTAATTCGATTACAATAGGGGCCAGTCTTCTGTTTCGACCGCTGTAGTTTTGCAGTTGCAGTTTCTGTACTGAGTTTGCATATGACGGTTGTGTGTTTAGTTTGATGAAAGAAAAAAAATCAGTTTTCTGTGATTTGTGAAAAGTGGAAACTCCATTATGTCATATGAGAATTTGAGAGGTACTCGGTGAAACATTTGGATTTAAATTGAACGATCATGGAGAAGTGCTTGACAAAAAAAAAGTTTTTTTTTTTCGTGTTTAGTGATGCAGGAAACATTGTTTCTAAAAGTAGAGGGGCACTTAATTCGGAGCATGTGAATGCTCTCACATGTTTAAAATCATGGATGAAGCAGTATTAACTAGGTCAGTGTTCATACTTTTCGTCATTTATGTTTGTCTCAAAAATTCCCGGAGAAATTGACACAATAAATTATAAGCCTCCTAATAATTGTGTTAGTAAGTAATTAAAATATTTGTTTTGTAATATAATGATGCAATATATACAGATATACAACATTAATTTAATATTTATGCTTATCACCGAACACAAGTTAAATTTAAGAATAATTGTGTATTAGGCCTATAGTATATTAATCGATTATAAATAATATCATATATTAATAAAAAATCGAATCACAAACAAGTAACAAGGAAATTCATTATAAAATATAAATATAGGACCAATAAAGAACAGATTCTCTTAAAACAACAAAAATAAAGTGCCTGAGTAAATGGTTATCGTGATAGGATATTCAAATAGTTAATCGATAATATATTTTGATCGATCAACAGCACTACTATAAACCCACCAAACCCGCTATAATAAATGAATGAGAGAGGAAATGGGAGGAGAAAATTTGAAAGGTACGCGAAAACGTGTCCTTGCAAGGGAGTTCGGGGCTGAGAAAACAGATTATGTGAGCTCCAAGCCTGTCGACCACTTGTCACACTCCGAGTTTCGCTGCGCCACTGAAGGAGCTGTAGAAAATTTTGAGAGCTACAGTGAGTAGTGAAAACCGGTTTCATAAGCCAGCTACAACGGCTGGGAAGACCATCGTACTGACCATACTAACCTGTTCATCTCTGTTGAAGCATGTGAACGGGAGGCCAACTGTCGACTTGTCCTTGGCCCTTCATGGGCTGTTGCGCCACGGATTACCTACTGTTTGAATCAGCTTATAGTTTCAATAAGTTACTTCGCTCTTGCCCTTCCATCTCAGTGTATGCGTTCCTTCTCAGTAATTCCTTTTATAGTTTCTGTAGACATGTACAGCATGAATAATTCGGAATCTTTTGGTGCAGGTCAAAGAATTGAAGGGTAATCTTCTGTAAGCTTCAAATGTCGTCCTTAGTAAGCAGGTTACATACAGGAAACGAGGGAAACTTTGCTTGTTTCTGAAAAAAATATATATCCCGGGCTGGTACATGGGGGAATTGTGCGTACTTGGAGGATTTTAAATATTAACTTCGGAAGAGAGAAAACAACCCCTCCGACCATCGCATAACAATTTATAAATAATTTCTCTAGAACAGGAAAAAAAAAACCCTTGCAGTCACTGCAAAGTCCGCATTGCTGGTCAACTCTTAACTATACTTGGTGCAATATGCAAGATAAACGTGTTTCCAGCTTACGGCAGCTGAAAAAATTAGGAGAGAGGCATTTAAAGTGAATTAAAATGTTATCTCAGTCCAAGGTAAAGATGTAAATTTCTAGCGAAATATTGTATCTATAAGATGCAAGTTATGAATTATTTGTGCTGCAAATTTCGTGACCTTTGTATATAATGTAATTCGAAATGTTACATTTTGTTTTATTTTGCCGAATTAAATTTTTTTCGAAATACATAAAGTTATACAGTTTTTTTCCCATGAGAACAATGAGGATAATTTTAAAAGAATTAAACTTGATATCACTTGCAGAAATAATTCAGAATTACAGAAACAATTGCCCACAACATGTTTATCAAATGAACAATAAAAAAATCCCTCAAGTGATAAATTATAATTCTACTGGTTGCAAATGTTCCGAAAGACCAATGGAGAGACTACTAAATGAAGCTGACACAGATGAATTTGTATCTATTTCGTGACGGTTAATGATATTTTATTTCACGTAAGTACAAGGCTTGCTGATATTTCGTTACTTCGTAAGTATCAATTAATATTTTAGGTATCAGTTCTCATCTCTGGCTAGACCGGTAACATTGTTGCCTAAACATTAAGTGGAGTTGCATTCCGTTCCTAACAGGGAAATATAAATTTACCTCTCCTTCAATAGAAGCTCTTAAGTATAACTTGTCTTACTACTAGAATCCTGCGTTTGGTTACTTAAAGCCTCCAAGCAACCTGCAACAGTGTAGGTATGTATGGGGTATAGCTTGTCGGCATCCAATGCTGCTTAGGTAAGGTCTGTTGTTCGAGGAACAGTAACAAATATAAATTACACTCGGGAGGAAATTAAACGCAGAATAAATATGGGAAATTCTTGTTATTATTCGGTTGAAAAGCATTTGTCATCCAGTCTGCTGTCAAAAAAACTTAAAGTTAGAATTTATAAAACAGTTACATTACCTGTTGTTCTGTGTGGTTGTGAAACTTGACTCTCACTTTGTGAGATGACGAGAGATTAAGGGAGTTCGAGAATAAGGTTCTTAGAAAAATATTCGGGGCTAAGAGGAATGAAATTACAGGAGAATAGAGAAAGTTACACAACGCAGAACAGAACTGCACGCATTGCATTCTTCACCTGATATAATTGGGAACATTAAATCCAGATTTTTTAGATGGGTAGGGCATGTAGCACGTATGGGTGCATCCACAAATGCATATAGAGTGTTAGTTGGGAGGTCGGGGGTAAAAAGATCTTTGGGGAGGCCGAGACGTAGATGGGAGGATAATATTATAATGGATTTCAGGAAAGTAATATATGATTGCGGAGACTGGATTAATCTTGCTCAGAATAGGAACTGATAGCGGGCTTATGTGAGAGCGGCAATAAACTTCCGGGTTCTTTAAAAGTCGTAAGTAAGATTTCTCTAATTGTCAGGGCGGTGTGTTATTCTGGACCATGCTCCATTATTGAATATGCATCTGCTGTTTCGAAAATAAAATGTTAGCCAGTGACTGCAACAGATGGAACGGAAACTTCCTGCTACTGAAAATTAGCAATCAAGTGCATTTACTGTATTGCATATCAGGAATTCAATTAATCTTTAAATTATATAAAATTGACTTGCTTTGGCTAAAGAATTGCAACATGAATTGCGTATTCATAAAATTTCTTCCACCCCGTATAAACACACTGTTTACCGACAGAACATCCGTTGTTACCTATATCAACTGAAATAGAAGGTTTACCGATGCCATAAGCAGCTATCTCGCCTGACATGATTCAGCAGACCTGGAGAGAAATCGAGTTCGCCTTCATGTCTGCAGAACTGCTGACAGTTACCAAATTGAGACTCAAATGAGCTAGAAAAAATTGTGAAGAATTTATACACATCCTATTAGAAGAATAACTTCTTTCATCATTGTTTTAATAGTTGTTTGAGTGTAAAATTTCGGACATCCTTTTCGGTTATGCTATAAATTGTTAGCGTGCTTCGCGCAGTCTTGGGATATGATCCCAGTAGCTCCCAATTAAGGAAGTCGCCCTGCTGAAAAACTTAAAAGAAACATGTATCCGAATTATTTTGTTAATAGAGAATTTTTTTTAAATTTATTGACTAATTAGTTAATTCATTTGTCATGTTAACGCTTAGTTTTTCTGCCAATCAATAACACTGCACTTTAATTAAGTAATACGCCAATATCTGTGTCTTTCTACCACGGAAACAGTTGCTATAACAAATCCAGCAAGTGATGGATGATGAAGGATCCCATTTCATTTCAACTCCTGCCTCTGTCTCTTCCTCTTTCTCTCTCATTTCCTGCGGGATTTCTTTACAAACATTATTAAGCCATTTTAATTTCAGCAGATTGGAAACACGAGTCCAGGGACAGAAATTCCAGTTAATTTACAAGAAAACATACTTCCCTCTAAATTAACATCAGAAGCCCGGCGAAGTCAGAGAAGCAGCATTTCAATTCACTTGAAAATCTGTTTGAGTAAAATGGATTTAAATCATTTAGTCGGAAAACTGAATTATCTCCTATGGTTTGTTGCTTTATGCACAGTTTATTTCTTTCATTAGCACCGACACCGAGGTGCTAAAATTAAGGGAGTTAGCACAAAAATAGCTTAAAGACACTTTGCGCTTAAATGTAAATATTTAAATAAGTATCCCTTCCTATCAATTTAATGTAATCTTTGTTTTCATGTCTCAAGCTGTGGAGATTCTAACAGACTTGAGTTCGTCTCAGGAATGAAATTAAATTGTAGTCCATTTTCGTTCCATAGGAAATGAGTCACCTTATAATTTTGTGAATTTTAAGTTCTCATAAAAATACTAAAGCTTCCTTGCCGTGTATTGCATATTAAGAATTTGTTTAGGCTTGTAAATTGACTTAATCTGCTTGCTATGTATTACGTATTTCTGCTTAGCTCAGTGATTAATTTATTTATGGTTGAAAACTGAATGAATCTGCTTGTTATGCATTCCACGTTTTTGTGAAGCTACAATGATTATGAATTGTTTGGACTTGTAAATTATATGAATCTGCTTTCTTTGTATTGTACAGGGACATCATTTTATTTTTACTTCAGTTTTTATTGTACCTGAGTTTTTTTACTGTACTTCACTCCCACCCCTTCTACTAGCAAATTCCAACCGTCCTCCACACAGATCCAAGGCCGCGTATGCACTCAAAGTTGCCTTTATAATAAACAGTAGGCCTACTGAGTTAGTGAGTATAGTATGTTCCAGAAATATGTTTGCGTTTTCCAGTGAAGAAAAGCTTTCAATATTGAATTATATTTTCGCAAAGGGACTGTGCGTCCTTTTGCCTACGTCGCTTCCCAGTTTTCCCCCATCCGCTTTTTCTTACCATTCTGTAAAGACTAGTGGCTGGGCTGTCTTAGCTCTTTTCTGAAAACATTAATTTCTGTTAGGAATTGGACGTCTACGTAATATTATACAACTATTTAAAATAACTTAAATAAAAGGGTCTCGTTAAGTAATTAACTGTCACGTGATTTCCCCCATTTCTACGACCCTGCGACATAACCACTTGGACGGACAGTAGATAGCATGTCAGAGTAATTTTATTTTTCGGATCGGCGAGAAGTGAAGATTGAATTTACATTACATAAGATACTTTTCTATAGAGTAGGTTCAGAATTATTTCAACATGAGTTACTAGTTAGTACGAAGGACGAAACTGGTAATTGAAATTAGGTACAATAATCTATAGTACGGTAATATGCACAAAAAAAAAACTGAAGCCTGTATCGAAATGAACTGCCACCATTTACAAAAATGTGTTTAAATATCCATATTATGATTATTTTTCAATTTAACTTCATTTTCTAAATTGTAAGCTTGTGCTGTAGTAGTATGTATACACTACATAATGAATAAGTCCGCATGGATAGCTCAGTTCGTGAGTAAAACACATATTGTTAATACTGTACTGTATTTTGATTTAACAAAACCCTAATGAAAATTATCAAACTAAAAATCGTGATATTTCCTAGTTTACGTAAATGGAACAACTACTTCTCTTCCCTCCTATATCTAGTACAGTGATTTGTTTATATTTTACGCCATCATCATCGAACTCGACCCGCGCTGTGACGTCGTGGTCTAAGGCATCCTGCCTAGGACCCGCGTTACGGAATGCGCGCTGGGGAAGAAATTGTCTTATAAAATTTCGGCCAGTGTATGGGACCAGTGCCCACCCAGCTCGTGATGCACTTAGGGAGCTACGATAGGTAGCGAAATCCGGTTACGTAAACCAGCTAGGGGCGGGCTCATCGTGCTAACCACACGATACCTCCATTCTGGTTGGATTATTATTATTATTATTATTATTATTATTATTATTATTATTATTATCATCATCTAACTCCAGTCGTGGAAGAGGGGAGCAAACGGTGTTTCCGGTTCTCAACCGTTAATCCAAAGGTACAGCCAGATTAATAATAGAAATGTTAGTAAAAATAAATTATTTCCTGGTATATTTTTGTATATCACAACTGATGAATTGTTTACGCTTGTACATTATATTTATCTTCTTGCTATGTACTGTATAGGCCTATAAATTGTATAGTTCAAGTGATGAATTATGTATTTAGGGTTATAAACTTAAAACAATCTACTTACAGTGTAATATATATTTTTGTATAGGCCATGAAATGAATTCTTTAGGCTCATAAATTAAAATAATCTGCTTACTTTGTATTATACATTTTTGTATAGGTCAACTGACGCTTCCAGGTTATAATGTCCATAACAAAATGTCCACAAGTACAAAAGGTCCACAAGAAAATTTCCATAAACTAAATAGTCCAACATTTAAAGTCCTACATGTAATTTGTCCATGGAGTAAAAAAACCCAACATCTATTTTGGTCCACCATATTATAAAGCCCATCATACGAAAAGGTCCATCATACGAAATCAATTCTTTCAGCTTTTCACAGTGCATGGGAGTGTTTGAGGTTTTGTATTTCCTTTAGTGAATTGCCTGACTGCAAATAAGACTAAAAATACTTACCGCACTATATATAATGAGATAAATTATTCAGCACATTTAAATCTCACTTGCAACCCTACCTATACAATGTGTGATTTTGAAATTGCCAATATGAATGCGTGTCGACATAGGCATAGTGAGTGGGTGTCTTTTTCACTTCAATCAAGCAATACGGAGAAATGTAGTCAACAGGGGTCTGAGGACACAATATTTGGATATTGAGAACCCTGAAGTAAGAAACCAAATACAGGAAATTATGGGACTGCCGTTTATTCCGCTAAATAACTTGCAATTTGTTTGGGATTTTTTTAATGAACGAGTTGTGAACGATGTCTTGGACTTAGCATATTACATTGAAATTACATATATTACTGGTCATCCGGCAAGAGGTCAAAGGCGAGCAGTTCCCCATAGATTTTCTCCTGAGACATGGCACGTCTATGAATTAGTAATTACTGGCAGACGGCGTACGAATGGTGTGGTTGAAGGATTCCACTCTCAATTCCAATGACTTGTGGTGGAACATCACGTGACCATTTCGCGATTCATTAGCTATTTGCAACAACAGAATCGGAAACAGAACATTTAGTAAGCCAGGTCCTTGGTGGGAAAACAAATATTAAGCGGCCAGTAAATAAACGGTAGCCTATATCAATAATCAAACGAGAATTTTCAACATTGTCGGTAATTAACAAGATTACAAAGATAGGAATGAAATTTTTCAACATAATTGAAATGATAATAAATTACTCGGCATTTTCCTTGCAGTTTTCCTTGTCGGACATTTTAGGGAAATGGACGAATTTATTTGTGGACATTTTAAAACGTAGGACCTTTTTAAGAAGAGGACTTGCTGACAGTGGACCTTTTCAGGTAAGGAGATTTTTATGGTATGGACGAATTTTCTATATGAACATTTCTAAACTTTGGAAATTTTCATAGAGAGGACTTATTGCAAAGTGGACCACATGTCACTGACGATTTGTTTAGGCCTGTATTATAAAATAGGTTGCTTACTGTGTATTGTATATTTTGTATAGCTCAACTGATGAATTGTTTAGGCTTATATAATAAATGAATCTGCTTGCTGTTCATTGCATATTAGGTTAAATTTTATTTGAATTTAATAAGAAATTATTATTATTATTATTATTATTATTATTATTATTATTATTCAGACATAAATGGGGTGAGTAACAAATGCGGGGAGCAAAAAGACAAAAATAATTTAAATTAAACTCATTCTGAAATACTTAAATTATACTAATTTCCAAATGAATCCAATTTCCTGTAATGGCACATTATTATTCATTACAGTTCTCAAACAATTCATTGGCATCATATTGATATGTGAATTGTTTGGACTATGAATCCCATGGTTTTCTCTAAACTAGGCCTCATACAATAAGGAAGCGATTATGAAGTAGTTAACGAGAATGCTCCGCCATTTTAAATTTAAATGCGGGAAGTGTGAAGACAGAAATGAGAAAATATATCAAGCTGTTATTTTAAATCCGAAACATCCTTACAATACCAACCATGATCATAAAGTCAAAGTAACAGTCACGAACAGCATAAACGTTTCACGTAGTAATGAAGATTTCACAAAGAAATGAATGTTCATTTTAATTACATCTACGAGTAATAGTAATAAAATGCTTCTTATATTAACTACATTAATTGAATAATAGATGTTCAACCTTTCAAGATGACAACAATTTTATTACTTTCAACCCTGTATGAGAATGATGATCACATAAATCTGACACAAATGAAATGGCATCTGTCTATAGCCATAATACTGAACTGCGGGCGACCATTAAATGGTTAAGAAAATAGCATTTCCGGCTTATAACGCGCTCTTCGCTCAGACTTTTCATGAGCGTTACTGTAATTAATTTTTGTAGTCCCGCGCCGTGGCGAAAATGTGACTCACGAGCACATTGTGCTCGCAATGGTAGCTATGCATTTCTCTTGCTTCCTACCTTTTCCAACCCCCCACCCTCTCACTCACTGGAGTCAAACTCCGTTCCATTTGTATTTGTCTCTGACCTGCGAGTGGCGTATAGTCGCAATGTCTCTCTCGAAACCATGTACCTCTACAAAAACGAAAGTTTCAAGTAGGATGGGAGAACGTATTTTTTGCTGTCATTATGATGAGAATATTAAATGTATGATTTGTTCACATGTATTACGAGGAAAACGGTTGTATAACATAAAACGGCATTATACTACATGTTACTCATGAAACATTAAAAGGTTAAGTGTCATTATTATTATTATTATTATTATTATTATTATTATTATTATTATCATCATCATCATCATCTCTGTACGTCGATCCTTTTTCAGCAGATGTAGGAATAATGCGATTAGATCTTCAATTTAAACTCACAGATTTACAATGTGATGTTAAATGAAAGCTACATGTAAGGACTTGAAAAATGTTGAACTTTTCAAATCTTTGCCAAAAATAAATAAATATGCGAAGCTTCGTTCTTTCGCTTGCTCTGTTGAAGCCATGGCCACTACAACTTACGTTTGTGAAAAACTATTTTCAGCAATGAAAATAGTAAAAAACAAATTTAGATCATGACTGACAGACAAATTCCTTCGTGATCAACTACGACTAGCAGTAAGTGACACAATTCCAGATTCTGAAACTCTGTCGCAGAGACATTCTGAAGACAGTTAATTTTAGGTTGTGATAATGTGTCCTATGTTTTCTTGTTCATTTATTTCTTCGTTACACGTACTAAACATTAGTTTGTAGCTTCGTACTGTATAAAATTATATTTAAGTGCTTGACGTAAGGAAAATGAAAATCCGTTAAAAGTCAGATAAGTCAGACAGTTGCTTCACTTCCCCTTCGGGTGTCCGTATCCCTCCATAGGTACTACGCACGTTGCAGATTACGCAGTAGCTCGGCGCACGATTACATTTTCGCCACGGCTGGTATAAGGCATCCTGTCCAGGGTCACGTTACGGAATGCGCGCTAGCTCGATTCCTCAGGGGGGAAAAATTTTCTCATGAAATTTCGACCAGTGTATGGAACCGGTGCCCATCCAGATCGTGATGCACTTGGGGAGCTACGATAGGTAGTGAAATCCCGCTACGAAAACCAGCTATAACGGATGGAGGGATTATAGTGCTAACCACAAGATATCTTCATTCTGGTTGGATGATCGTCCACCTCTGATTCGGCATGTGGACGTGAGTCCAGCAGTCAGCTGGTCGGTCTGGGCCCTTAAAAGGGCTGTAGCGCCACGGACTATCTATTTTATTAATTGTTTATGAAACGCGGGAAATCTATTGCCTTTCACAAACATCACTTTCGTCTTTATGTAACTTACCTTTGCTCGAGCTTTCCTTATTATGTCGACCTTCATAAGCTTTTGCTGTCTTCTAACGTTCGTCTACTGTTGTACTTCATTTGTCTTATTCGACATTAATTAAACTTAAGGGGAGTTATAACGGGCGCAAAATTCTCACCTCCAACTCTTGTCAGAAGACAAGTAGGTGGCTGACAGACGGGAGCCTGAAGTCACTGTGAACTGCTCCACAGCTAACTTCTTGGATTCACTTTCTTGCTTCCAGCATTGCCAACTTAATGATGTGAAATTTCAGTTTTTTCATTAAAAGAACGATTCATTGAACTTGTCAATTAAGATTGCTCAATGCAAGAACTAATTAAATGAGTAATTAGGGAACCTGAAACGTAACTTGTATTAACAGTAAAGAAAGTCGAGAAATGTGAAAAGTCTACCTATGTAAGTTGGTATGACTGACAAAGAACAGAAATATACGCATCAGCAATTTTCATTCCTGTCTGTCCTATTAAAAACTGTCTAGTACGAGAATTTTAAAACCGAGTTCGAAACTCTAAGGAAACATCAGTTTTCCGCTAAGACTTTATAGTACTTTATACATAAATGGAAGTTCGCGCTAGGGCATGGGGAAAGTTGCAGTGCAATATACCAGAATGGAACTTTTGTAGCGTATTCTATTATTAATTTTTCTGGTTCCGATAAATAAAAATCCAAAATTTTTATTCGCATATGTGTACATTAACTAATTCAGTCTAATAAGTAATAACTTATCAATAAAATAAAAATTTATTTAACAACGCTTTCGCCTATTTGTCGTTCGGCATATTCAGGTCATTATAAGTTGTTACACGTTAATATGTCTAAATACATAAAACAATTTAGTTTAAAAAAAAAGTGTATGGTATAGTATTACTTTACATTAGTTATTTTAGTTACTTTTTTGTTTTATATATACAACTACAATTATTCAACAGTAGGCCTAATCTCACTAGACGTTTTGATTTATCTAGAGAAAATCAAACCTCGAGTGGGATTTAATTGACTATTACACTTTTACTACGTCACACTACTTTTGACCAATAAAACGGTACGAAAGGACGTTTTTCAACCAATCATGGTTGCTTATCGCACAATTTTATCGAGTCCCTAGCATTTGTTTAATTTTATCGCGTCCTAGCATTTGTTTATTTTTATCACTACCCTAGCATTTGTTTCTTTGTTTGCCAACATTTCAAACTGCACTGGTCTGGACGTCAAAAAACAGAAAATTGCAAACCACTCCAGTCGATGCACAGCACTTTCAAATATGACTCGCATTGGCATTCAAGAACAAGAATTAATAAAGATCACTGGTCATATATGAAGAGCACCATTCGGAAATCCTGAATAAGTTGAGGGATACACCATGTACATCAACTAGTTCACTTCTTTTACGCACACGTCCAATATAACATCAACTGAACCACCAACCACTAAAACATTAAAATTTGAAAATTGTACCTTCGATAATTGTTTCTTTTAAAATTATTCAAGTTTATTTTTTACTTCGTCAGCGGTAATTAAAAATTTCTTGTTTATTTCATCATCCCTAATTAAAACTTTTCTAACACTTGTTTATATTATTTAGGTTATGTTTGTTATAGTTTCTGCTATATGATATTATGGATAGTCACGTATCAGAGATTGTTTAATACTAAGATTTATTGAAAATCATCTGTCAAGTGACGTTGATTACTGGGACCCGGATGATTGAAGTGGAATGCCAATGTTTTAATAAAAATGAAACTAAATCAACAAAGCTTTCTTGACTAGTAACCGTCCACAGGGTTCAATGAAGATTCCATAGTTGGCACGATCCCACGTGAAACTTTGAATCAACTTAAACAATACAAAATTTTTGATGCAACGATTGATGCCATAGGATCTCACGTGTTAAAATCATCCTTAGCTATAATTAGTAATCATTTGTACCCAACAAAATTTTTATTGTAAATGATTTCCTACTTTTTCTTATCTTAATGTTTTTTTCTTTTTCTTTCCAAGTGTTACAAAATTGTTTTGTTTACTTATTATTCTTTATGAATTGATTAGTAGGCCGATCTATCGAACCCTTATTTAGGGCGGCTTTTGTTTATACAAATTATCTCACACTACTGCCATCTAGCGTAATGTTTAGATGGTACAATAATACATTTGAAGATGGTTGTATTTTCGTAAGCCAATTAATATTTTATTGTACTGGAGTACTTTGTTACTGCTAATCTTTATATACTTTCTACTAATCGTGTAATAGTCATTATAAATGTTTTATACAGAGTTCGGCATTTAAAACAGTCTATGTAAATAGCACGGCCATTTGTAGTGATAGAAGAAAAATCTTCAGACGAAAGTTGTTTGGCATGAAGGGAGATATATTGTGGTATACATATTTGTTTGAGAGGTGCAGTTGTAGAGAAGATATAGAAGGCAACTTCATATTCTAAATGGATTGATATGATTCTCTTTCATTTGAAGAAAATACAGGAATCGTAGTAAGAAAGAAGCATAGTGACTAAATCAGCAATTACAGTATATAGAATTGTGGATACTTCTGTCTGAAATGTATATCCCATCCCACAAACGACACAAGACACGTTCACAGTCATTAGGTCATTACAACGCCGACGCTGAGGACAAAGCGACTGTTCCAAGACCGCATATCTTACAGCTTGAGATGCTGTGGCCATGGACTTCAATGTTAGGATTATAACTGTGGCAGAAGTTTAGCGGGTGAAATAATCTCGTAACACAAGTGGGATTACAAAACAGGTTTGGTCAGTGAATGCATCCGCTTGAAAACTTCCTGTGTGTAACGAATTCTGAACAACAACAGTAACAATAGCAAGAATATCAAATTAATAAAAAATTAGCGTGATAGTTGGGTATCAGATCTCACAGTTTATTACACAACATCCAAGAAAACAACTTAATGTTATTAAATTTGGCAGAATTAATTGGATACAAGAATATTTTACTATTATTTACTTTATCTTACAGACTTACGCCGTATATGCTTGCTTTAAGGTATCATGCCTTGGAATAGAAATATGGAATGAGTTAGTCTTAATGGAGGAAAAATTAATACATTCTCATGAAATTTCGACCAGTGTAGACGACCGGTGCTCACCCAATATCATACTGAATTTTGGGAGCTATTGTGAGTAGTGAAACCCGGTTTCGTAAGCCAGTGTCCAGTGTCCACACCTGTGGAGTAACGGTCAGCGCGTCTGGCCGCGAAACCAGGTGGCCCCGGTTCGAGTCCCGGTCGGGGCAAGTTACCTGGTTGAGGTTTTTTCCGGGGTTTTTCCTCAACCCAATATGAGCAAATGCTGGGTAACTTTCGGTGCTGGACCCCGGGCTCATTTCACCGGCATTATCACCTTCATCTCATTCAGACGCTAAATAACCTATGATGTTGATAAAGCGTCGTAAAATAACCTACTAAAATAAAATCGTAAGCCAGTTACGAAGAGAATCATCCTACTGACCACACGTTACTCTATTACTGAGTGAATATCCCACAATTCTGCTGAGGTCAGCAGTTGGCTGGTCGGCCTTGACCCTCCATGTGTTGTTGTGCCGCGCATTTACATAATACTCGTACTTTCTTTTAGTAGTGACAATTTCTATTACCAATGTTCAGATCGTGCACACACTCGGATCAATTAGTCATTTCAATACAATTAATTTACTAATCAAGCCAGACAATGCAGACAGCTAATTAATTACATGTAATCACTTCTGCCACTCCATTAAGTCATAAGACTGTAGTCAACAGACAGTCCAATTAGCATAGTCAGTCCCAGAAGCTCAATCTCTAGAACAGTTCAACCAGTCCTAACACCCTGCCAATCCAACCAGCTCAAACAGTCTACCAGTCCAACCATGGCAAAGTCTAGCAGTGCAACCATCTCAAACAGTCAAGGAGTGAAACCATCCAAAACAGACGAGCACTGCAACCATACCAAACAGTCGAGAAGTGCAACCATCCCAAACAATCAAGCAGTGCAACCATTTCAAACAGTAAGCATTGCAACAATCCCAAACAGTCTAACAGTGCAATCATCACATACAGTTAAGCAGTGAAACCATCCCAAACAGTCAAACAGTACAACCATCCCAAACAGTTAAGCAGTGCAAACATTCCAAACAGTCAAGAATTGCAACCATTCCAAACAGTCAAGAAGTGCAACCATCCCAAACAGTCAAGCAGTGCAACCATCACAAACAGTAGAGCAGTCCAACCATCACAAACAGTCGAGCAGTCCAACCATCACAAACAGTCGAGCAGTCCAACCATCCGAAACAGTCAAGCAGTGCAACCATCACAAACAGTCAAAAAGTGCAACCATCTCAAACAGTCAAGAAGTGCAACCATCCCAAACAGTCAAGCAGTGCAACCATCCCAAACAGTCGAGTAGTGTACCATCCTAAACAGTCAAGCAGTGAAACCATCCTAAACAGCCAAACAGTACAACCATCCCAAACAGTCTAGCAGTGCAACCATCACAAACAGTCAAACAGTGTAACCATCCCAAACAGTCAAGCAGTGTACCATCCTAAACAGTCAAGCAGTGAAACCATCCCAAACAGTCCAACAGTACAACCATCCCAAACAGTTAAGCAGTGCAACCATTCCAAACAGTCAAGAAATGCAACCATTCCAAACAGTCAAGAAATGCAACCATTCCAAACAGTCAAGAAGTGCAACCACCCCAAACAGTCAAGCAGTGCAACCATCACAAACAGTCGAGCAGTTCAACCATCACAAATAGTCGAGCAGTCCAACCATCACAAACAGTCGAGCAGTCCAACCATCCCAAACAGTCAAGCAGTGCAATCATCACAGTCAAAAAGTGCAACCATCTCAAACAGTAAGCAATGCAACCATCCCAAACAGTCAAGCAGTGCAACCATCCCAAACAGTCAAGCGGTGCAAACATCCCAAACAGTGAAGCAGTGCAACCATTCCAAACCGTCAAGCGGTGCAACCATCCTAAACAGTCAAGCGGTGCAACCATCCTAAACAGTCAAGCGGTGCAACCATCCGAAACAGTTAAGCAGTGTAACCATCCCAAACAGTCTAGCAGTACAAACTGCCCAAAAGTCTACCAATCTAACTATCCCGAACAGTCTACCAGTCCAACCAATCCGAGTAGTCTAGCAATCTAACCAGCCTGAACAGTCGAGCAGTCCAACCATCCTTAACATTCTAGCAGTTCAACCAGACTGAACAGTCTAGAAGTCCAACCACAACAAACAGTCTAGCAGTCCAACCAAACTGAACAGTCTAAAGGTCCAACCAGAACAGTCTAGCAGTCCAACCAGACTGAACACTCTAGGGGTCCACCCAGAACAAAGTCTAGCAGTCCAACCAGATTGAACTGTCTGGAGGTCCAACCAGACAAAAACAGTCTAGCAGTCCAAGCAGACTGAACAGCCTAGAGGTTCAACCATAACAAACAGTCTAGCAGTCCAACAAGACTGAACAATCTAGAGGTCCAACCAGAACAAACAGTCTAACAGTCCAACCAGACTGAACAGTCTAGAGGTCCAACCAGAACAAATAATCTAGCAGTCCAATCAGAATAAGCATTATGTGAAGAGATGTTCCGAAATTAGCCCCAGCTCACAACAAATTCTTCACTATGGTTCACTCAAAGATATCGCACGCGTCTATTATCACATTACTATTGCAGAACTTGCTATTACAAATGAAACGAGTGTTAGTACGAGTCTGTAGCTGCTTTCGAAGACGAGATATTACTGAGATAATCAGAGAGGAAAGGGTAATTTTATATGCAACTACGCGTGGCACTTTTCTATGGCATAACTGATAATAGCATTAGCATTCGGCTGTGGCTCATAGTGTTGTTCCAGTAAGCATTTGAATTTCTGAAATTGTTTCATACTTGGTGCGCGGAAATCCATACTATCCTACGTCAAAATGAAAATTGACTTCAAGAAATCATTCGCGCAAGTTGGTACCTCCAACGAAGGGAATATAAAGATAACTAGCATGCAAGTAGATCTTCATTTGATTAATGTTTCATAATTCGCGCTACTTTGGAAGAACTAAGTTATCGCCCAATTTCACTCTGGAGTTACATATCTGGCGGGATAAAAAGAATGCATTTGCAACTGATTTTCATTTCCTCTTCATTATATCGTAAATACCGATGTGTGTATAACTCGACATGAGAAGCGCGACATATCTGCAACAGCAGTCAGCGGTCTGATGAAACGGTACTTCGTACACTTCGTGAATAATCTACAGTTAGTTTAATCAGTGCAGTCAGTTCAGTCCGTTAAAAAGTTCAATTATTTTGACAGCCCAGCTAGTTGATTCTGTCTAGTCACGCTATTTCAATAATTCCAATCGGTTTCGGTAATGGAGGTATTATAGTCAAATTCAATTTACTGCAGTCAATCCAACTAGTTCTGTCAGGTTGTTCTGATTAGTCCTGACACTAAATATACAGGGTGTTTCATAATTATAGATAGGCTCTACAAAGGTTTAAGTCTGAGTAAGACAATGAAACAAGATTTAGGGCAGGTTATATCAAGCATTGAACCTGAGATTAGAGTTTAAAAATGGCCACCAGTCAAGATGAACCCAGATTTTCTGTTGTATAAACGTTAATCTAAGTTCATGTTATCTCAATATAAGTTCATATTCAAATCTAGAATTTTCTCCGATTAATCTTCTTGAAACTGTGTCACAAGCATACATATTTAATATTTAACCGGGTCTGAAGCTTAAAGGGTTTGGTGCAGCTTACAGCAATTACATTTTTGGAAATATTCACCATTTTTCCCTACATTACTGTATCTTATACAATAATGAAAACTGGCATGTGTAAAACACTGTCCTTCTGCTACAGAAAAAAATATATTTTTACGATTTAAAAAAGTTATATATCAGTATAAATGCTGATATTTGGCCATTTTTAAAATGAATTTATTTTTTATCAGACAATCTATCAAAGGCAGAGAAGTGATCTTGCATCATATTGTTGATATGATATACATAAATACACACAAAAATTTCATCACAGAATGTTTTATAGTTTTTGAGTTATGTGGGAAAACCTTCATCACAACACAGTGAACTGAATTTTGAAAAAAAAATGTAATTTTTATTTATGTAGCAGAAGGACGTGTTTTATAAATACTAATTATCATTATTGTACAAGATGCAGTAATGCAGGGAAAAAATGTTGAATATTTAAACAATTTTACTGCTGTATACTGTACTAAAACCCTTAAAGCAAGAATTTTCGTATACCATATCTGTAGGCTATACTACCAACAACTTTATTGCAGTGAATTACGCCTATTTTGAATGATAGTTATTTAAATAACATATTTTAAAGGTTGTGGAGTTTATTATTTAGCAGAAGTGAGATTATGGATATCAGTAATGAGGAATGGTAGCTCACATCCGAAATACAGTACAAAGGTATATTATGATTTATCACTTAGAAATAAACATGCATGGAATTGTTAATAATGTAAGGAATTTCGATTTTATATAAAAATGTGTAAGTAATAAACAATGTGTATCTTACGGAATAATTAATACTTAATATGTGCCTCGTTCGTTTTTGTAAAGTTATTCCATTTCTCACTTTCATTTGGTCACGAAATAACGCAAGGAAAATCAGATATCATTCCCGTGTGTGGTGTGGGAGGATATTAAACTTTTAATTATATTCCTAGCATTGAATTCAGTTTCTATATATTTCTTTTCACGTCTTTTCATTACATATGGAATTAACTAAATCGGCCTTTTCATTTTATATCATGTTTGTATATTTTAACAGAAGTACATCTAACAGATCGTTTGTTTCTTTTTGCAAGTAATTTGCAGATCGTTGTTTCTCAGACACATTCACATCAATAGTTTACTCGTCTTTTGCAGTTATTCACTGTCACGGGATACTGGACCACAAGGGCAAACGAATTTCGTAATTAATATATTTTGCTATTTTGCAATGTCAGCTTTTCAGAACTCGGATCAGATTTGAACTGGATTAATACAAACAGAGTTCAGTATTATACAACGCGACCAAGTCGTGATCTCAGTCCATTTTCTGAACTTGATTCTAAATTAATCTCCAGTCATCTGCCCTTAAAGTCCTAATAAACACAGGTCCGGAAATCAGCCATTTCCGAAATATATAGAAATTTTATTATTTCTCGTCAATTAGTGCTCTGGGGTAACATAACATCTTATATATACTGGAGGAAGAGCACTTTATAACATGTGCTCGCTCAATTTGACCATCGTTTATGATGACAGGCATCAGCACGTTTCCTCATCGTCAATAATTTATGCACATTTGAATATCCCCGGTGTGTCTCTAATGGTTGACAACCATTAGCAACGCATTTCTGGAGTTCGTTAACATTATTAATAAGATTAGAATAAACAAAACATTTCAAATATTAAAATCAAGAAATCCAAAGTACTGAAATCGGGGGTCCTGGGAGGCCATAGTTTTCGTAAGTTATGGCCGATACATCTGTTGTAGTATAAGCTCGTGCGTAAGAATTGTGGAACGGTGAAATGAAATTAAGTTGGTGTTTCCTCATGCACGTACCACAGCAGCTGTTTTTCCCAAAGAGACACACCATCGAAAAGGTCGCGTAGTTCATGTTGGAAAGATGGAGGTAGGCAAGACCATACAGTCTGTCAGGTGAGAAATGAGCTTGCAAATGTACCAGATGTATTCCGTTGTTGGTCACAGTTATGACATCATATCACGGAAACTGCTGGTTTCCGGACCTATATTTATTAGTATTTTTCGCCTTGTTTCATTGTCGTTTAGTTACCGCTACATTTCGTAACTATAATTATGAAACACCCTGTATAGGCTACATTTTTCTCGAAGTCGGAGCTTTCCTACAACACAAGTCCATTCATTAATTCATTCATTCATTCATTTTATTCCATAGATCTTACATGAGCAATGAAGCTTTAAGATGTGGAACAAGTCAAATATTACAATGTTACAATTATACAGTATTACAATTTTTTTAAATTTTATAGTTTTACAATTTAGTAATTTTCTACAATTTTGTGCAATTTTTTTTTGGCGAGATGTAGTGAGATGAGGTGAGATCCGAGGATTCGCCAAAATATTACCCGGCATTTGCCTTTTGGCTGGGGAAAACCTCGGAAAAACCCAACCAGGTAATCAAATCAAAGGGGTTGATGCCAAGGACTCGCCATAGACCATCCATAGACAATTCGTATTCTCAAGACTTAATCTCTGTAAGAAAGCAATACTGGGATATAGGACACAGCACATAATACTCTCAGTCGGCACGGAAGTAGGTTAGGTTATCGACGTACGGATCCTCTCCCTGCTCCGCAGAAGGCAATGCAGAGAGAGTAATAACGGACAAGCCCCGCCCGGGGAGGAGGCGTGAATGTAATAATGGCGATGTGCTTTTGTTAGGCTAAAAACAGCCGAGAGCTAAGCTGGATGCATGGCTGCAGAGAAGAAAGAGGAGCCATTTGATTGTGTTGCTGTGAGGCCGGTGATGTAGGAACCGCACTGACTCGCATAAAGAGGCGCCGGCAGCCCGAGCAAACGACGTAAAAGAATCACTGTAGCTTAGCAACCGAACATCACAATGTAAGAGAGTCATTGTTGCTGGAAGACTATCTTAGAAGCCAAAACTATAGTACATAAAAACCAATGTTCATTTGGGGGGGAAAAAGTATGACATTGGTCAAAAGAGATTAGAAGAATATTCAGTTTTCTTTCAACATCGTGATGATAACTGTGATTGCAGCTATTATTATTATTATTATTATTATTATTATTATTATTATTATTATTATTATTTACTTACTGGCTTTTAAGGAACCCGGAGATTTATTGCCGCCCTCACATAAGTCCGCCATCGGTCCCTATCCTGAGCAAGAGTAATCCAGTCCCTACCATCATATCCCATCTCCCTCAAATCCATTTTAATATTATCTTCCCATCTACGTCTCGGCCCCCCCAAAGGTCTTTTTCCCTCCGGCCTCCCAACTAACACTCTGTATGCATTTATGGATTCGCTCATACGTGCTACATGCCCTGCCCATCTCAAACGTCTGGATTTAATGTTCCTAATTATTTATTTTATTTTAGTTGGTTATTTAACGACGCTGTATCAACTACTAGGTTATTTAGCGTCGATGAGATTGGTGATAGCGAGATGATATTTGGCGAGATGAGGCCGAGAATTCGCCATTGATTACCTTGCGTTCCCAATTATGTCAGGTGAAGAATACAATGCGTGCAGGTCTATGTTGTGTAAATTTCTCCATTCTCCAGTAACTTCATCCCTCTTAGCACCAAATATTTTCCTAAGCACCTTATTCTCAAACACCCTTAACCTTTGTTCCTCTCTCAAAGTGAGAGTCCAAGTTTCACAACCATGCAGAACAATCGGTAATATAAATGTTTTATAAATTCTAACTTTCAGATTTTTTTGACAGCAGACTGGAAGATAAAAGCTTCTCAACCGAATAATAACAGGCATTTAACATATTTATTCTGTATTTAATTTCTTCCCGAGTAGCATACTATTATTTTTTTTTCTAGAAAAATTTAACTTAGCAAACATAGTAAACAATGCAAAATAATTTTTGTTACAGATTATTTAGAAACAGAAAATATGGCATTTCATCCATTGAACTTAAGCTAACAGCATGGGAGCAAGGATTTTTCAAGACTGATGCCAGAATTATTTTCATATTCCATAATGGTTTGGTGAAATTTTCATATTTCATAAAAATCTTCAAATGTTTCATATTTTACACGATTCCCCCAACAGCAGCTTATTTTTCTCTCTTGTACGGAGGAGGAACCAGAAGGCTTACACTGCATCCTGAGGCTTATTGTCCTTACCATTCTTATTCTGAGAATTATTGGGTGGCCGAACGGCCGCGCTCTTGTACAAGTACAGCACGCTGCACCGTGAACTTAAACCCCAGCTATGGTACAGATGATGATGATGATGATGATGATGATATGTGAATTAATGACAACGAAATAAGTCCGAGGTTCGACGCCGAGAATTATCCAGCAGTTCTGCTTCAATTGGTTGACGGAAAACCCCGGAAAGGGTAACTTGTCCCAACCAGTATTTGAACCCGCGTTGGCTCATTTCACGCCAAACGCGCTAACCGTCACTCCACAGCAGTGGACTACCCCAGTTGATAGTTCTGTAACTACCACTAAACTTGGATTTCCAGATATAAGAGACAATAGAGATGTTTTCCAGGATATACTTGAAAAAGGGAAACCACCCATTCTACCAAAATCCAGAGATTACCAAGGGCAAGTGAAATGTCCAGTTAAGGGCGTAACCCTTGGGCAGAAAACTATGAACGAATGAATGAATGAATTTCTATGCCAATTTAAATTTAATTTTTAAACTATCTTTGCTTCTTGTCCATGGACGGACAACTCGTGCTATCGAAGTGTTAAAAACCTTGACGCAAAGAAAAACAGACGGAGCCAGCCGCAGCGGTTACAAGTTGTTCGTATTTATGCTGCAGAAACAGTTCACTGCCACGGTGCGCTGTGGCGGCTCATGCAGGTGGTTGTGACGTCTAATCCATGATTTGTATATCAGAATGAAGCATGGTGCATTAATTATAGTAGTTTTATACAAACTGTAGCTAAATATACATACTAAAATTATATTGCTGCCAAGCCTTCTTCATTAGAATACGATATTATGTAGTACTGAAAACATAAATTGAATATTATCTTTTCAAGCTACAACAAATAAACCGGTAACTGCGGCACTTATTTATTATTACACTATTTGTAAATATTTATCTTATTTGAAACATAGAATGTGAGAATTTACAATATTGTTTATACATTGAGGAGTATGCTTTTATTTTCAGAAGCTATTGTCCTATATTCTTAAACAATCACAATTCAAGGAAGTAATTGTTTTACATGTCACGGAAAATTAAATAAACTTACTCCTGAAATCTTTCTGTACAGTGATATCATCTGTTTAGTGTCATAAGGGTGATACTCATAACAACTTACCTTATCTCCGGTTATCACCATCTAAATTATACTCATACAAAGTAAACCATTTCTGTCACTGAAAATGCATGTAAATATTGTGGTGAAATGGTGATAGTCTATAGGCATAGTGACATTAGTTAGTGTGTCTAATACTGGTGATGAATGCCGTCAAAATGATGCGTGTAGTGTAGTGAAAGCGAATGTATTTATACGGCCGAAATGGCAATATTTTGTTATTAATATTTATAGTAATATTAATCATGGTAATGGAGTTAGTTATAACGATGGTTACTGACGATAACGAAAATTAGAACAATGATGGTATTGACAGTGATGTGTATAAAATCCGCCCCTTTTCATAATTCTAATTCAAAATCTATACCTTCGACATGAGAAGATAACTGTTCCTCGTCAAATCCTCGTATCTTGTCTACGCGAACAAAATCTGACTTTATATTACGCCATCACTACACGCTGCGGTGCATGTCTTAACAAGGCTCAACGGTTGGCACAGAGACGCAAAGGTTAGAACAAGGAGCTACGTTAACAAAGAGAGGATCTTATTTCATCACGAGAAGAAGCACAAGAAGTAATCTGATACTCAATCAAAACTTATAACATGGTTACTTCGTGCGATTCTGATTAGAACGCGTTACCATGACAACTCGGAGCAAAGACCTGCAACAATAGTAGGCCGATGTTCTGATGCGACGCTGCTACTGCGAACCTCACGTCCAAATGTGACTTTCATCTTCATTATGTTTCCAGCGGTGTTCAAACTTCTCAAAAGAATCTTGTTTTAAAAACAGACCTAAAATCATCAATAATTTCGAAGGAAAAACTGTTCCGGGGCTGGGTATCAAACCCGGGATCTTTGGTTAAACGTACCTTCGAAATTATTCAAGTAAACTTTACAGGGAGTTATACCAATCAAAACAGCGCAAGCAGCAGCGAATCAGTCTCCCCGGTACTGTACTGTGTGTTTACATCTTGCGTCTGTGTGTGTAGCCTACGTTGTGAACAGTAGGTACGATAAGAATAAACTATTTATTTTAAGTCAAACAAATATTATTTTTCAATAAATATATTGCAATTACATACTGTAAACTTCGTACAGGTTAGAATTTATTGTTAGTTGAAAAGACATACATCTCGTTAAACAAAACTATATCTTCTATAAACTTTACGAGCTTCTATGCATTACAATGAATTATCATAAACATTTTCACATTTTCTTATGCGAGCTACCACATTTTCATAGCAGGGCAGTAAATGATGTCTACATAATGTTGTTGAACAAGGAAATTTTCTTTTTGTATATTTTCCCATGAATTCTTGACAGTGACTATTTTCGACCTTTTCAAATGGAATATCCGCAATACCAATATTTTACGCAAGTCATTGTAAAATTCAGACTGATTAGCTGGAAAGTCGGAAGTGGAATGCACGTTTCCATGCTTTGTGGACAATTCTTCTACACGTGTAACATGTGTTTTCGTGTTGCACTGTTTCTTTATAAAACTACGTTTGTTGGTTCTTATTTCTATGTTCCGTACCTTACAGAAAAAGTTTTCTTCTTCCTGCATGAAATACTCGTTACCAAATTCTTCTACCAGAGCACTGATCGTCAAGCGCCTATCTTTGGTTTGTTTTGGCATGTTGACCGCGCACTTCATTCACTGAACAGCAGGACGCAACTGTGCAGATGAGCGGAGGTGCCACGGAGCTATATTCTGTATACACGTACACTGCTCCGGATTCCGTGGAGCGTTTAGGTGACCAAAGGCAGGGCTCTAGCTATCGGTATCATGAAGTTCCGTTTTGTAAATTACATTAGAAGGCCCTACATATTTTCCTAGAGAATGCTATGTTGGAAATTTATCTTTTCAATAGGTGGAAAAATTCAAATACCTGGGGGCAACAGTAACAAATATAAATGATACTCGGGAGGAAATTAAACACAGAATAAATATAAATATGGGAAATGCCTGTTATTATTCAGTTGAGAAGCTTTTATCATCCAGTCTGCTGTCAAAAAATCTGAAAGTTAGAATTTATAAAACAGTTATATTACCGGTTGTTTTGTATGGTTGTGAAACTTGGACTCTCACTTTCAGAGAGGAACATAGGTTAAGGGTGTTTGAGAATAAGGTGCTTAGGAAAATACTTGGGGCTAAGAGGGATGAAGTTACAGGAGAATGGAGTAAGTTACACAACATAGAATTGCACGCATTGTATTTTTCACCTGACATAATTAGGAACATTAAATCCAGACGTTTGAGATGGGCAGGGCATGTAGCACGTATGGGCGAATCTAGAAATGCATACATAGTGTTAGTTGGGAGGCCGGAGGGAAAAAGACCTTTGGGGAGGCCGAGACGTAGATGGGAGGATAATAGTAAAATGAATTTGAGGGAGGTGGGATATGATGATAGAGACTGGATTAATCTTGTTCAGGATAGGGACCAATGGCGGGCTTATGTGAGGGCGGCAATGAACCTCCGGGTTCCTTAAAAGCCAGTAAGTAAGTAAGTAAGCTTTTACAGTTACACAGTATAGTCTACGGTTCGAATTGCCGTTCTGTATAATTTATATATAAAATGTCTTCCACGGGTGTCAATAGGAAACTGTTGAGCTAAGTATCGAAAAAAAGTGCAAATACGAGTAATTGAATAGTTTGGGAAAGGGACACTGTAGCTTATTTCGCATCGGAATACGAGACTGGAGTTACAACTGCGCGATTTAATAAAATGCAAGAATAAAGTGTATAAAGTATGTAAATCTCCAAAATGAGACCTCCATTATTATTAGCTTTTTTCAGACAGTCATCACAAGAAATTTCCTTATCCCTTAAAAACCAGTCATTGAAAATCAGATTTAAATTAGTGAACTTCTCATTTGCTACCTAGCGAGTTAAATACAAGACCACGAAGGAAATTACAAAATCTTTCATGGTACAGTCCACCCCCTTCATTACCACGGATAATAAAGGTTCTACTATAGGTGTACTTTGTAAAATAGAACGTTATGATTTTCTTTGTAATCGATTGTTTTTTTTTTTTTCAAAAAAATTAAATTACATTCATACTCATGCAATCAGAAGTCTGACTAGTGTAATATGTTACTAGTCAGCGATATATGCAATGGAGGAGAAAAGGAACTAGCTACCCTACCCCATTATCTCCTGGCTTAATTACCTCACGAGTGATGCCCTTTTGGTGTCACTAGAAACTAGAGTTCAGCTTTCAGAACATTGTAGATAATCTGTAGAAATGTCAAGCTTCTAGTTGTTTTTAGTTTATGAGAAAACAGTACTTAATATTGTTAATTTTTTAATTCTGACAAAATGAACTGGATAGTAAACATTAGAAAAACTTACATTTTCATAAACACTAAACTTGTTTTGAAAATTCAGAACAAAGTCAACCATTACAGTCTTCAATAACACCGTCAATTTATGTAGCAAACATTCATTTACAAAACACGCCAAACTAGACCCTTTTTTTTAAGATTCCGAGATAGTTATACTTTATGCAATAATGCGGCACGAGGAAAAAAAAGTAGTTTGACACACAAAATGTGTTATGAAATTAAGAGAACTTACAATTTCATTAGAATGTTTTAATAAATTAAATATTAAATCGCCTATAAACTACTAAATAATTATTTGGGGTAAAACAAAAACAAAATTTTAATTTTAAAATTTTCGTAGAGATACGAGAATCTACAATACTCACTGGAATGATCTTAAAGATGATTAATTTAACATCGTACACTGTATTCTTCACCTAACATAACTATTAGGTCGTCTGAGAAGGGTAGAGCACGTAACACGTATGGCTGAATCCAGAAATGCATATAGGCCTACAGTGAAATCTCTCCTTACGGACACCCCCAAGATACTGACACTCCTCAAATACGGACAGATCTTTATGTCCCAAATGATATAATATAGAAATAATGATAAATTTAACTCTCGTTTACGGACAATCTCAGACACTGAAACGGACAGCTGTTTCACAGTCCTAAAGCTTGCTTTACCTCCTGACTGCTGACAGAACTTAAGATTTTAAGGCCTAATGTGTTACAAAAATGGAAAATTTAGTTTTGAAAACTGTAGAAATTCCTTATCACGAAAGAAGACAAACTACGAGCCCAGCCGGCTACCCCTTGTTAGCTGGAAGCGGGTGGATAAACAAAGTCATAAAATTTAACCTGTCTAATAGGTCCAAGTTTTCCGCGATCGTGAAATTGTATTCGACACATAATAGGGTTAGTAGGATTATTCTCTTCACTTCACTCAGTTGTTCCGTTTCGAGAGACATGGCACCTGAACGTTAAGGTTAAGTTGACAACTGTAAATTAAATTACTGCATAGCCTAACTGTAGACCTAGAATAAAATTGCATGGCACAGTACTGTAGGCCTTTTTCGGTCTTATCTTCTATAATTCAAAGTTGCAAAGAATTTACTGTAGTACTGTAGACTGTATTTACAATTAAACTACAGTAATGTATTTAATTTAAAGCGTGAAGGGATACATAATGCATATTATAAATTTACTGTAAAGCCTTGGTTTTTCTGAATCGACTCATGCGACGTGCGAGGTCTGCGCACCTCGCAGCTATAGAAACCACTCACTATCTCTCGTGTAGTCCAGATTTGTGCGAAGCGGGCCTCGCATCTCGCACATCGCATGCTGCGGTTCAGAAAAACCAAACCTTTAGATTGGGGAGCCTTCCTCCCAATAAAGGACACCTCCCAGATGCGGACAGATTCTTACGTTCCTTTGATGTCCGTAAATGAGAGGTTTCACTGTAGTGTGTCACTTTTAAGACCTGAGGAAAAAAAACTTTGGGAGGCAGAGATGTAGATAGGACGGTAATATTAAAATGGATTTGAGAGATATGGGATATGATGCTAGGGACTGGATTAATCTTGCTCAAAATAGGGACGGATGGCGGACTTACGTGATGGCGTCAACGAACCCCCGGGTTCTCTAAAAGCCATTTGTGAATAAGTAAGTAATATAGAGTCTCTGATCTCACCTCAAGAATAACAAAACTTCCATATGTAGTTTATTTTGATAATGCAGTGCAAATAAATATGGCACAAAAACTTTTTCTACGAATGATAGTCTCTGAAATAAGGATGGAAAATATCCCAGGCCGTAGATTGTTGATGGAAATTGTCAGGAAAGTTACTCTAGTATTAAACGTAGTAAACCAATAGAAGGTTTAGGTGGGCACAAAAATAATGATTTTGGAAGTACTTGCTTCCGCAGGGAGAGAGCTGCTGTGTTATGGAGCCAATATGACATACACCAAATTACATCAAACGCGATTGTATCTCGTATTTAATATAATTGAAATATCGCCACAAACTATGACGGTTAATTTACATTTGTTTTCCCCGATTGCCTCTGGCAACATCAGGTTACATTGCTGATAGTTGTGTACATAGCATTCCCAACTCTAGGTTTCAAAAAATACAATCCAATTCCTAACGGGGAAAAAACAACTTTAGCTTCCGCTCTAGCACCCGGATATTAGCAGTGATTCTAACTGGTTAGTTGTGAACATTACCTCGCTACTCTTTTTTTTTAGTCCCTTTTGTTTTGCTGCTCCATTATCATCATTAAAATCAATGCTGTATCAGTTACAAGTTCGTTGAAATAATTAAGCAGATTAAAAATAGATGGCAGCATAAGTAAATTGTGTAACGAATTCCAGTTAATTAGCGCAGATTATCATTTCATTATCTGCCAGCACGCTCTGATAAACAGGCTGGTTCTAATTCATTAGTGGGCCGATGCAACTCACATAATTCCGACAAATGAATTAATACTATTGTTGCAGGTAAATGCAGTTCAGCAATCTGCTCTCATGAAAATGCATGCCAATAGCTTTCACTTTTTTATTCCTGACAATTCTCCCATTATCTCGTCATAACGAAGGATTGAGTCTGCCTTCAAATGACCGTGTACATCAAAGTTGCACTATATCCCGACACAAAACATGCTTCATTAAAAGTTCACTTTTTTTACTTCCTACTGTTATGCGAAGCACACAGACAACCACGTTATTCGTTGTGGTACTAATAAATGATCTTCACAACATCGTGTAATTCTCAATATTGTACAGGGACGAAATTTCATTTTTACTAACATTTCTAATATTAACCTGGCTATACCTTTGGGTTAACGGTTGAGAACCGGAAACACCGTTCGCTACCTCCTTCCACGAATGGAGTTCGATGATACTGACGGTAAAATACAAACAAATCACTCTACTAGGTATAGGAGGGAAGAAAAGTAGTTCATCCATTTACGTAAACTAGGAAATATCACGATTTTGAGTTTGATAATTTTCATTAGATTTTTGTTTAATCAAAATACAGTACTCTATTAACAATAAGTATGTTTACCAACGAATTGAGCTATCCAATCGGAGGTATTCATTATGCAGTGTATATTATACTGTCTACAGCATATTAGCGTACAATATGGAGAATGAAGTTAAATTGAAAAATAATCGTAATACGGATATTTAATAGTACATTATGCAACGAGCCTATAATGATAGTAATTAAGAACCAAGTATGTGTGTTTATGAAACGAGTGCAAGCGAGTTTCATAATTTTCATACCAGCGTCTTAATTACCATTATAGGCAAGTTTCATACGAATTTTTATGCTCGACCATATTTCTAACTTTAAATTATTCAGAAGTATGCATTTTATTTGTATCTGACAGAAGATCGGAAGTGATCTTGTTCATAGCTCTTGAATTGTGAGATGTGCGCAGACGCGAAAGTATTGATTTTTTCCGAGGAACAATAATGTCATTGACCTTGATGTAATGCAGAGAATGTATAACCTGGAAATTGACTTAGAACTGAAAAACGAGATGACAAATTGAATTTATTTGAATATAATTTACAATTAACGCTAATTATTATAGTAACAGAACATAAGCTTCTGCGACAGTATTGGATTTCCAGCCTCCGTGACGTTTCCCTCGTCTTTCGATTGCATATCCGAGAATAATCGAAAACATGAACTTTAATGAATAGGTGTATTTAATGACATGCATTAAAGGACTGCTACCAGGTGTATAATTACTACATTTCGGCATGGTCGAGCATAAACACATTTTTTAAAATGCTGGCCGTTCATTTCGATATAGGCTTCAGTTCTTTTGTGCATATTATCGCACTATTGACTATTGTCCCTAATTCCAATTACCAGTTTCATCCTTCGTACTAATAACTCATATTGAAATAATTGTGTACCTACTTCATAAAAGAGTACCTTACGTACTGTAAATTCAATCTTCATAGATAAAATTACTCAGACATGCTACCTACTGTCCGTCCAAGTGGGATTGTCGCAGGGTCGTAGAAAGGGGGAAAATCACGTGACAGTTAATTACTTAACGAGTCCCTTTCATTTAAGTTATTTTAAACAGTTGTATAATATTACGTAGACGTCCTATTCCTAACAGAAATTAATGTTTTCAGAAAAGTGCTAGGACAATCCAGTCACTAGCCTTTACAGAGGGACGAGCAGAAGCGTATGGGGGAAACCGGAATGCGACGTAGGCAAACAGGCGACAGTACCTGTGCGAAAATATGATTAATTATTGAAAGCTCCTTCGTCACTGGAAAATGTGAACATATTTCTGGAACGTACTATACTCACTACCTCAGTAGTGTTTACTATGACCGTAAGGCGACTTTGACTGCATACACGGCCTTGGTTCTGTGTGGAGTACGACTACTAGTTTACTAGTAGAGAGGGTGGGAATGAAGTACATTCAAAAACTCAGGTACAATAAAAATTGAAGTAAAAATAAAATGATGTCCCTGTATAATATTGTCAACCTTTAACTATGGTGACCAACTGTTAGCTATAGCCAGTTAGCAATATTTAAGATGAAGTAGGATTGTTAGGTGTCCCGTATTGTACGAGATGTCCCATATTTCAGGCCTGAAAATTCTCATATATTTCCATTTCGTCCTGCAGATTAGTATGTAATCAACTTGGCCCACGGAAAAGTTTTGTATCTGATGTTTACGTATAAGTATAAATGTTCCGTTTCAGATTGCCTCATCAACTAAAACATGTTGTATGATTTTAAAAACTTCAACTAAAACATGTTGCATCATTTTAATAACATATTCAATGTTAATTGCTTAATTAATGTTAATAATTTCAATAATTTTGACAATTCGAAATTTTCGCTTTGTATATCTCATGACAAAACAGCAACAACAATTTTTTGTGCGAGATCGTTCGTATTTGCTTGGTTTCCGCACAAAATCAATCCGCGGAAAGTCTAAAATTCCACATTCAGTATTCCCAACCTAACACACATAACAATTTCCCTCTTCTTACCTCTTAAGTGACATATTGATTTTACTGCTTTAGGCTTTTAACATAATATTTTTAGAGACGTTCAATATAGTAATAATTATAAATTGGAAACTTACCACTGCAATTTCACCTAAATTGCACTGTTAATTATTGTTTTTAAATATTTGCAAAAATTAAGTAAACTCTACAACTTCACTAAAGTTACTGCATTCGTGATGCAAGTAACATTAAGGAAGCCGTGAAAAAATCAACAAGATTCCAGACTCATCATAGACTGGGGAAAAAAAGACGTATATCACGGCATGCTGGAGTATAGTAAACACAGAAAACATTTTAAAGCAACAATGTTGAAGATAGATATTTTTGTTTTGCAAATTTTCCGTCATTGAACAGAAACCAAGATGGAGATTTCATTGCAACTAATTAGAAATTCCTCTTTCAGGTATGTAACAAACGATCTTCGCACAAAATAATGTACGATACACGAGCGGTATGTTTTCTTTCAATTATCGGAAATTAAAAAAGCTCAACTACGTTTCGCTTTTTCAAACTTTTCCTCGAACATGAAAACTTCAACATACCGCTCTTGTAACGCATATTACTATAACCACACTAGTGACTGTAAAAGATCATTGCCAGTCCTATATCTGGAAGAAGTGGGAAGGAACTTTGTTCATATTTCTATTTTGTAAGTCAGCAATTAAACCTCCTAATACTGGCCTGACGTCTACTGCTACAGTCTGTATGAATCGGACTAGGTGAGTAGGCCTACATATTATGGAAAGATTAAAGATTAAATATGTTAAGATATGTTTGCCGTCTTATTTAGCTTATCTAATTAACATGTGGTGGTTCTTACGATCTGATGATGGCATATCATGCCGAAAACATTCTTATTGCTTTCTATATGTTGCCATGTATGTGAATAAGTACAGGTGGCCCGGGTTCGAATCCCGGTCGGGGCAAGTTACCTGGTTGAGGTTTTTTCCGGGGTTTTCCCTCAACCCAATACGAGCAACTGCTCGTGCTGGACCCCGGACTCATTTCACCGGCATTATCACCTTCATTTCACGCTAAATAACCTAGATGTTGATACAACGTCGTAAAATAACTCAATAAAAAATGTGAATAAATAAATCACATGTTAATTTGATCGCTAAATAAGACGGCAAACATATCTTAACATATTTAATCTTTAACAATTCAGCTTATCGGAAATCCTACAAACATGATTATAAAATAATTCATAATTTGAGCATCAAAACAAACAATTTAGCTGAACATTGATATCTGGTCGGTTAACGTGCGCCAATGAGTTTCACATGGAAATAGGCCTATTACAAACTTATAGTTATGAGAAAGGGCACCCGAGATTATAATTTGTTATGGGTAGAGCAGCGAGAAACATTTCTGCTGTAACCGTACGTTTCCGACTTCGAATCGTGTTTATCAATAAGGGCAAAAAATAGGCACTGCTGAAGTAATATTGCCAATGACATACACAGTTTAAATAGTTAAGAAAGAGTATGGAAGGTTAAATGCTTGTTTTTATAAATGGTACAGCATGTAAAGGAGATATTACACATAATATTACCTTTACTGCATTTATTATGAACATAAATCTTGAGGAATTAACACATGTAATTTAGTAGGAAATACTCTACCATTACTGTCATATTTAATGTCATGTGTTGTTGCAGTAAACAACAGGCAACATTTATATTTTCCTATAAAAGTGACTGTAGGTCATACTATAATACGGCTTTGTATTATGAAAAAATGTGTTCTACGTCTCTGCTGAAACGACAGATGAATCCATGAAGTATTTCATATGAAGGATGTGGAATTGACAATTATTCACGCAATTTCTTTATTTAGAGATTTATATTTTCAGGTATAAATGCCACACACGTCTCTATAAAACACTAGTGATTTGAAATCTGTAACACTTCATCCTGCTACACTATTTTAAGAGTACGCTTGTCTTTGTTTCAAGTAACGTGCTGTGTAACACTAAATGACTTCTTACATGACGAAGTATTGCAAAAAAAGAAACAAGAATGTACTGCAGGACATAATATATGTTCACCATATTTGGATATTAAATTTCGCACGCATTATTGCTTGTAATGTCAAGGAGTGTTGTCACATTTTCGTTGTAAATATCCCTAGCTACAATTAGTATCATACTGACCTGACATAAATACATTCATTTCTACCACATTGTGAATAAATTTTGAGCTACAAGACGACCTTTAATTAACATTACTAATCTTTTTGAAGTCATAAATCAACTAGAGATATGACAATGTTGTTTATACTCCACGTGGAGTAGACATGAGAACTCAAATTACAAATGCTAACGCATCATTCATAGACATGTTACCACTCCTTGTGATTGGAGCGGCATCTCTATGAAGGATTGACATTGGCTGGTATTGTATTGTATTGTATTGTATTGTACTGTATTGTATTTATTAACATTCCATGGTATTCATACATGCTTACAGCTTGAATATGGAACAAGTCAAAAAACTTAATACTATTATAAAATCTTAATTTATAGTCACAGTCTAGATGAAATATATACAGACGAGATTTACAATATAGTCTACTAGTACAACACATAGTTTTAGTATCAATTTCATGAAGTGTTATTGAATGTCATGAATTCACCTACAGAATAGAAGGCGTGAGAAATTAGGTACTTCTCTAATTTGGCCCTAAATAATTTTATGTTTTGAGTTTCATTTTTTATATCGATAGGGAGGCTATTAAAAATTTTTACTGCCATATAACGCACTCCTTTTTGATAGCACGATAGACTTGCCGATGGAGTATGAAAGTCATTTTTTGACGTGTATTTATGCTATGAACTGTTGAATTAGTTACAAAGTTTTCACGGTTACATACGAGGAAGACTATTAATGAAAAGATATACTGACAAGCCATGGGCATTATTTGTAGTTTTTTGAAAATAATCCTACACGACTCCCTAGATTTCGCACCTACTATTATTCTAATTACTCTTTTTTGTAATAGAAATGTATTGTTACTATCTGTGGAATTTCCCCAGAATATTATTCCAAAACTCATTACCGAGTGGAAGTATGCAAAGTATATTGTTTTTAAGGTATTGATATTTACTATCTTTTGCATAGATCTAATAGCAAAACAAGCTGAATTTAGTTTGGGGGTAATTTCTTTAATATGATTTTTCCAATTTAACACATTATCGATTTTTAAGCCAAGAAATTTGGTTGTTGTTATTTGAACGCGGAGGCTATACATCCTTTTGCTACATTTCTTCCCCTCTCCTTAAGCTATGACGTTGCACTGAGGCAAAGATATAATAAAACATAAGTAGAGTATAATTGCATGTTTTTCGTAGCTCTAGTCTTGAGGATTCTATGTATGTATGTATGTATGTATGTATGTATGTATGTATGTATGTATGTATGTATGTATGTATGTATGTATGCATGTATGTATGCATGCATGTATGTATTCACACTGCAAATTGGTATATACCCGATGGCAGTGATAACTAATTACACTCAATAATGACAATTAATAATAAACACAATTGGTAAAAAATACAATTAATAATAATAATAATAATAATAATAATAATAATAATACAGGGAGCACCCTAAATTAAATGAAGCACTATCACTTAAAATATCATTTAAAGTTAATCTAATTTGTATCTTAACCCTAAGTTCGAACTAAAAACCCGCGAGTATGATATGTTCATACCTGCACAAGTACCTTTCAGTACCACACTCATTTCGCCGACAACTCACTCAGTGCACTGGAACTACGACACATTTCACTGATTCTATCCCGATTTCACTAACACTTCAAAAACATTTCACTGTTCAAATACTTTGCACTGCCACTATAAACTATAAAACTTCACTGACACAAACACACTTTACTTACACACGACACTTCACTGACACGACACACTTCTTCACTGATACAATACTTCAAATAACAAAATATCAATTACACCCTTTAAATATTAGGTATAATATACTACCGCCTGTTAGTAAAGTCCTTAAGCCTATTTTTAAATACATTTTTCGTTATTGGTAAAGCCTTTAGCAAGTCTGCAGGTAAAGCATTCCAGTCCCTGATAGTACAATTGAGAAAAGAAAACTTTCCAGTATCCGTCTTCTGTCTTCTTTCGCTCAATTTTTATATGAGTGGTCGTTTCTATATCCGGAAACATACTACTTAACCGTTAAAAGCCATTAAAGCGATCAATCAATATGTCCATGTTATTCTGCATCGGGAGAAATTTTAACATATCTGTTGGTTAGGCTGCTTAGTGTTTAGGCCCTTCTGACTAGCATGCTGACATATAATGAACATTTACACCATCTGAAGTGCGATTTCCATTTAGCCTACATGGAGCCTTTGTAGTCGAGGTCGCTAGTTCAGTTTAGGTTTGTTGGAATGACTCTGCATCCCTACACGCTATCAGAATTTGCTCACATGCACTCTGTGTATGTGCTGGAGGTAGTAAGAGAGAATCTGAGCGTATTAATCGGCAACGTTATCCGTTACGAAGTCATCCAGCATAATTAATCAACTTTTGCGGGTATCAGAACGGCTGAGACTCAGCTTGCGTGAAAGCTTTGCGATGAGAAGACCGCTGACTCCTGAATTCGAGTAAGATGATGTTAATCTTGTAAGTGAGTAAGCATTCACCAGTCTCCAACAGATCTTTATGTTCCTGGAATAACTTATACAACCCTTCGATATAGACAGTCTTACTAATAAACCGTGTATAGTTTTTATACGAGACTTATGCAGAGTTGAGACAGAAAACGTTACTAATAAACCGTGAATAAGCTATGGATGTATAAACAGGCTGTAACTATACAATGGTAATTGCTTTGCAGTAGTTATATACACGAAACCCCTTGTTTAAGCGTTGTATATAGGGAAAAAATAGCCGCCCCTTTAACAGCTGTTCGTATCGACTGTCATTTTATGATGATGTTTACCTTGTAACCACAGAAGAACAAACCAAAGATCATAGAATTATTAGAATAATATTGCTGTAGCTTGTACTCTTTGACCAAAATGTAGTGTGGTGATCGATTAGAGCCAGTTGTACTATCGATATTTAACACCCCACACTAGAGCGCTCTACCGGATCCAATAGAGAACCTCAGATATTCTATTACCTTTCGTAACGAAGTAATGACGAAACTATGACGTAGCTGTGTAACAGTTATACTGTTATACACGACGTATGTAGTGATTATTATTAAGGAATTTACACGCGACTTATAAACGAGCTACTCATTGTATAAGTATAAGAGAGTTAAACGTCTGTATATAGAGTTTTTATTAGTAAGACCGAGAATGTATTCGTTATAAGTTAAATAAAGGTAATAACTAAAGGTACGGTCACACGTCGCTACTTCTGCAGCGATGCAGTACAAAAAACTGCGCAACTCTCGTACTCCGACGTGTGAACAACGGTGCAACCCGAAAAGTAGCGGCTGCCGAACCTGCTGCCCGCTACTTCTTCATGCTGCGCGCAGCTTAAAAGTAGCGACATGTGAACAGGGTTCTTAGGGTTGCAGCCGCAGCATTTTTGATATCGGTTTTGCGGAAATTTTTGCTGCGGTTGCGACCAGTGTTGCCACCCATATGTGCCAATGATACTTTTATTGTTTGGATGTATTTTAATGTTAGATGTGATGAAAATAAATTATTTGTAATAGTTATTAAATGCACAACACAGTCTGAGCATATTTGCTGACCATATAATTCATTTTTTTTTAATTCTCTGTAGCATAGTTTCAAACAGGAGGGTAGCCAACATTGATTACGTGAATATGCTGTTGGTTATCATTTAAGGATATAGGAGTTTTTAAAAGCTTTATAGTAAAAATAATGCCAATTTCTGAATACTAGTTGGGACAGAAAAGTAAATAATAAATAAGTAAGCTTTCGCATGAGTTTCTTAATAATGCGAACATAACCACAGAATGTATATTGAGAAGTCAACACGGAGATGGAAACCTGCAACATGACTGCGGCTGCAAAAGTAGCGCCTTGTGTGTGAACAGACTCACAACCTCCAGTTGCAACTTTTGCTGCACTCGGGTTGCGCAGCACGAAAATAGCGTGCAGCGCGCTACTTTTGGCTTACGTGTGAACATGACACGCAACTTTTGCAGTTGCAGTACAAAAGTTGCGCAGCAAAAGCAGCGACGTGTGACCGTACCTTTATATTAAATGTGTTTTTTTTTTCTCTCTGTTTCTCTTTCTTCATTTTTTTGCTCTTGTGTGTTATTTATTCGTTTGAATTAAGTTACTTACTGTATTTAGTAAACTGTCCTTGTAAATGTTATGTTATTATTGGCTAAGACCACACCGTACACGAGCCTGGCTCTTACGGTAGTGGCTAGAAACATTTTTGTTTCATAATTTTAATTTGTACTCACTAGATAGCGAACTAGCTAGTTAAATAAATAAATCAAATAAATTCAGAAAATAGAGAGCGCCCAAACAGAAGAGAAATGCAGACTCTGTTCACAAGATTTCGTCCATGTTATTAACACATATTAATGTCAGTTATGTTGCATTTGTCGCGTTAAAGGTGTATATCGCTGTCACGACCACAGTAAATGCAATGTAAAACTTTACCACGATTTGCATCCACAAACATAAAGCAAAATTGTATATCTCTGACACGAGCACGGGTAAAGTTGACTTACGCATCGTCTCCCCTGCCAATTTACCAATCAGAGCGCTTGGATATTATGAAGGTCACGACAGCAATGTTGACGATTTAACAATCATTATGCTAAGAGCCTTCCATGCAGCACTTATACATTGCATACACGTAGTTTAGATTGCATGGTGGAACGGACAGTGGCATCTAGCGTCTGAAGTAAAAAAAAAAAAAAAAAACGGGACCGACCCTTGTAGCTGATTTCAGAGCCTTGTTCACTCCAGAGCACGAGAGACTGGTAACTAAGACTCTCGTGGTTCGAATCCTGCCTGGGATGGAAACTTTTTTTTGTTCCTTATTCAAATTTATTCCCAATACTTTTAGGTTGTAGCGATATTTTACTACTTAATTAACTTATTATTCCCAGAACGTGAATTTTACTAACAATTTATTGGGAATAAATTTGAATAAGGAACATAAAAAGTTTCCTTTCCAGGCAGGATTCGAACCACGAAAGTCTTAGTTACCAGTCTATCGTGCTCTGGAGTGAAAAAGGCTCTAAAATCAGCTACGAGGGTCGGTCCGGGTTCTTTTTGCCACTACTGTACAACCACGGAACTTATATAAGTTCAAAATATAATTAAAAGAAAAAGTACCGAAATATAAATACATGAAAGAACGAAACAGATAAAAACAGAACTAAGTAATTTATTCGGAATTTGATTAAAAGATAAAAATATTAATAAGGAAATTAAAAAACAAATACAATAAACTGAACTCATAATGTACAAGATATAAGACAAAATGAAGAAAAATATTGAAATTAAAGAATCTGATAAAAGAGAGGGAGACAAGAAATTAATATAACTGAAATAAAAGAAAAAATTAAAGAACAAATAGGCCTATAAGAGAAAATAATACAAGTTTATGAATTAAAGATAGGAAAAATAAAGGAGCATTTCACTGATAATTAAAGAAGAAAGAGGTTAAAATAAATATTAAAAAAGAACTGACAAATAAGAGAGGTTGAAGTAAAGAGAAAATACAAATTTCCAAAAAGATGTCAAAACATTAAGGAAACATACTAAATAACGAGTGGACTTAAAAACATGTAAAACACGACAACCCCAAAAGGTAGCACTTCGGACACCGGCGTACCTCAGGGTACATCTATGCTGTGCTCGGGCGTGTGTTCGAATCCCGCTTGTATTGATTACATTGTCGGATTTCTCAGAGGTTTTTCCCAACTGTAAGATAAATATCATGTAATAACTATGTTGTGAATTTTCTGCCTCATGTCACCAAGATACCTCGTTATCACCAATTCCATCGGATGCCAGGTAACCATGCAGTTTATACAGGGTCGTTAAGTACTCTTAAAGAGATAAAAAGTTTCAAAATAAGTAATATAGGCTAATAAAAGAAAGGAGAAAAGAAAATCTTAAAAATTAGAGAGGAAGAAAGAGGAAATATTCGTAATGAGGTATAAAATGAAAGAGAATAAAAGGAAGAGAAATGGAGAGATGGTCTAGAGAGGCGCTTGAAACAAGAATGAATACGGCAACTTTGGACAGTTTATCTAGAGGAATATGAAGTGGTAGAGATGTTGATTCTGACTGGATACAGCTGGCTAATAAGAGGCCATTATGGATGGAATCAGAGTTGAAGAGCTGTTGAAACTAAAAGTTTGGATGTGTGGTATCATTATCTTTGTGCAGCTGGGCCAGCTGTAACCTCCTCCCTCTCCACACAGTTAATTAAAATCTGTGGAATGCCCCTGGCATTGCCGCTACCATCCATTCAGCTCAACTCGTACTTATTGGCCACAAAGCAGGGACACACACAAAGCAGAATTTCTATTTGCGTCGTGCTCACAGCATGTATACAAAACATTCAAGACTTCCTCGTGCTCCTCAGGTTCGTCATCTATTCGTGTGCACGCAGCAAATCGGTTACTGCTAACTGTGCTCTACGAATTTTAAGTGACACACACACGCACTCACGCAACACACATATAATATACACAGAAACATAAAATAACATACATATATATACTAATACAACACAATACATAGTCATACAACACATACACAATATAAAATACATTAAATAACATACACTGCATGTATATCGTCGCCCCAGTATTGTACTATACTGTATCAAAAATCTGGTTTCAAGAAATCGAAAGAAAACATTTTTTACTGCCTCAAACAAATATTCCAAGTACAATTTGTAATTTAATATTTACACATTTAATAAACGATTTGGGGACGTTTAATATTTATTACATGAATTTTTAGAAATCTTAAGCTACTTAATTTTAATTATAAAATTTTGAGTTAGTGCAGTTTTGCATTCTGGACTGTTAATTCTTTATATAGCTTGTGCATAAGTAAAAATGTAAATAAACTAGCCTTCATAATTGTAAATTCACAATTTTATTTAGTAAGTAATATAGTTGAAATAACAAAAGAACATAATGCTTAGCCTACATATTTAAATTTCAGTTACAGTGTGGTGCCAAAAAATACATTGTAAACAGAAGTACAGTATAAAGGAAAGTCTAACACTGAAATCTTGTCAATGAGAATGAAGTTAATAGTTATAAATTATGACACATATCATGAAATCAAAATTTGTAAGAAATAAATGAAAAATGTACAAGATACTGTAAGAACTTGAATAATTACTGTGTTTGAAAGTCTTTTTGCCAGAGAAAAAAAAAACTAAACATTCATTACACTGCTCTCATGCTACCGCCAACTCTTCATCGCGATCGTACCTACGTAGGAGACATCCGGCCCATACTATCGTTCCACGAGTGTTCCAAAGATTAAGGGAAGGAGGGCACGTGATTCGAAATTACAATTCCATTTCCACACAACTATTTTTGCTGATAGCTTTCGACTCAGTCATTTCCGTATCAGGGTTCTTATCTCAAATCGATAGATGTGCCCTTCCCCATCATCCCTGAAAGTTTGTAACACCAGCCCGGAAACACCCTGTATATCCCAGTCACAGTTCCCTTTCGTCGTCTGTAATCTATGGGTTGAAAAATTTGTGAGCTAATTATCGCTCGGGAACGGCCTCTACATTTGAAAGTATATTATATAAAATACTAAAGAATCTTTATCTACTTATTTAATGTCTTATTTCACACTATTATACGATTATTTAGGGAAAATGTGATTCTTAGGCCATTCTGTATTTCATTTATTTTTGTGTTTAAATTATTTATATGAAGAAATATTCAAAGCAATTTAAACACGTCGGAATCTTAAGTGCTATTTAGTGGTAAAAGACTAACCAGAACACTAACTTGGTTCCGTGGTAGGGCCTATTTATGTCGCTGTGAATATCTTGCCACGAGGAAAGCAGAAGCCTTATCTTACCCCTACACTCCCGTGGGTGCAATTACTACCGCGGGCCGCGTGTTGTCTCCCGGTCACTCACACAAATCTCCAAGAGCCACAAGGCGCCTTTTCCAGTCCCTTGGTAACAGTTGCCAAGTTACTGGTGCCTACTGTCCATTACTTGCAGTTCCACGAGCGCTATCAATTGCAATTGACGTCAGGAACAGATTTTCTCCTTTGGGATTTACATACACAACGAGTTTGTATCCTAGTAACCATCGTAGGATTCGTGATATAGGCCTACGCAGCAGCTAAGTACCTCCATCGATGCGTGAAATCCTTCACTGCGAGTTCGCATTCTTCACAGTGCGTAAATGTTTCTCAGCTGTCATATTTATGTCAGATTAGCGGACAATCTGCCCATTCAAAACTGTCAATAAAGTAATTTGGTTCAGTCCAAAATGTCCATACAATTTAGTCATTAGTTATGTCTATGATTAGAAAACGCCCATATGTTAAATTATCCATAGTATAACATGAGTGCTTAGAAGTTCGTATGTTATAATAGTCGATGATACACCGCTCCGCCGATTTAGTAGAATGCGTTTGAGTCTAAAGAAAGCAGCCAAACAGTAGGCTTACAACGTTGACTGTTGTTTTTGACCAGAATTCACCAGAAGGCATCATGTCACAAACGCGTTCACGTCTGAGTATTTCTCACGAAGTAAATATTATTCAACGCCTTGAAAACGGCGCTAATATTAAAGATATGCTGGGGAGTTTAAGGTAATTCTTTTTTTCAATTAAATAAACTTTATTGTACATAAATAAGTATATTATAGTTGGGAATAAGAGGAACAAAAAAGGGAAAACAAAAAAAAAAATAATAAAAATGAAATAATTTGACACTTGTTTATGGATATTGCCCACTGGCAATCCCAAAAGAACCCCATAGCCACATATCGCTATGCCGCTAAGGTAATTTTTATTCATTAATCCGTTCATTCATTTATTTACTTAATTAAGTATTTATTTATTTATTTAGTCATTTATTTTAATCACTTATTTATTGTTGTATTTTATAGGTAGATACATTCTGAATCTACTTGATATTAATTGCACAAATTTGTATTGCTTAATGAAAGTATGCTACTTTGTATTGTATATATTTGTATAGTTTTGGACGATGAATTGTACATGCTTTAAATTGAATAGTAATCTATATAGCTCTATTGATATTGTTTGTGTTTGTAATTTGAAGTAGTTTGCATGATATGTATTATCAATTTCTGTATATCACAACTGGTTGAATTGTTTATGCCTTAAATTTAATTAACTTACTTGTTTTCTATTATACATATAGCTCAGCTGATGAATGATCGTTTGCGTTTGTAAATTTAATAATCTGATAGGCTATGTATTGTATACTTTTAGTAGAGCCATCGATGTAGCTCGGTCGGCAGACTCGCTGGGCTGCTGATCCGGAGCTGCGTTCGGGCTTGGGTTGGATCCCCCTTTGGTCTTTGGTTTCTTCCGAGGTTTTCCACAGCAGTGGGACTGAAGCCGGATGGTCTATGGCGAGTCCTTGGCATCAACCCCTTTGATTAGATTACCCCCTTTGATTATATTACCCCCCTTTGATTAGATTACCTGGTCGGGTTTTTCCGAGGTTTTCCCCAACCAAAAGGCAAATGCCGGGTAATATTTTGGCGAATCCTCGTACCTCACCTCATCTCACTACATCTCGCGAAAATATTGTAAAAAATTGCACAAAATTGTAAAAATTGTAGAAAATTACTAAATTGTAAAACTACAACAATTTGTAAAAATTGTAATTGTAATATTGTAAAATTTTGACTCGTTCCACATCTTAAAGCTTCATTGCTCATGTAAGATCTATGCAATAAAATAAGTGAATGAATGAATGAATGAATGAATGAATGAATGAATGAATGAATGGATGAATGAATGAATGAATGAATGAATGAATGAATGAATGAATGGATGGATGGATGAATGAATGAATGAATGAATGAATGAATGAATGAATGAATGAATGAATGAATGAATGAATGAATGAAAAGAATATCTTACTGTTACTTTCTGTCTTGTATTCATTTCAAGTAGAAACTTTTGTCACAGTGCAATAAAATGAATGAATGAAAAGAATATCTTACTGTTACTTTCTGTCTTATATTCATTTCAAGTAGAAACTTTTGTCACAGTGAAAAAACGTTACATATTTTTGTATCAACCCAATATCACCCATCTTCTTGATGGGTGAAGTCAAATTCGGTCACGAACTTTACGACGATATTAAAAAAATCGAATTAAAAAACAAGAATTTTAGAGTTACAATGAGCAATACCGTATATATTCGTAACAGGAATAGAATATGGAGCATAAGTAAAAATACTAACTTATTCAATCCTTGAATTGCTTAAACTGATTAATTTAGCAATACATTCTGAATTCTGTTCTGTTCGGTCCTTATATGCTGCATTTTTCTGTTCATCTTTGCACAGTGACTACGTAAACATTTTCAGAACCTCCCTATACCGACGAATTTAAGAAAATAAATATGGTTTGTGCTATATGGACTCCGACCACATTTATTTCGTTTCATCGAACACTATCCTCAGCGACGGATTTTACGCAATGGCACGGTTTCACGACCATCGGGACCACCTGACCTCATTTCACTGAACTTTTATTATCTATGGAATATCTGTAATCAATGAAGAATTCCTACAAGAAAATGCGGTGTCTGTTTAACCGTGGAAACATTGATCTGAAAGAAGGAATTCACCAGTCTTATATGAGTCATGTCCAGTAATGTGTGAAGAATGTATTTCACTTCGAACATCAGTTAGAAATAAAAAAAATGATTGAGTTGAAGGTCTAAGCCAGTGGTTGCTAAACACCATAAAACTGTGACGTAATATAAATGCAACTCGCACAGCACTATAAGAGAAAGAGGGTTGGAGTGGATATCTCCTCAGGTAATGCAGTGAATAACAGTGCAGAGATGGACTGTGACCAGACTTATAGGTAATTGGGCCTTATCATTTGTATCTGTACACTCGTCCAGCGCCAGAGAATGTGCTTTGAACTGAGAAATTTTTATTTCCATTTCATATTCAATAAATTTATAATTATTATTACCTATCTTCTTTCAGAGTGTTGGGAGGCAAACAAATCTTGATCTAAATGAGGGGTTGAAAGACAATGGTGGATCATTAATGTTTAGGTGAGGGGTTTGGACTTTTTCCATTGCTGGTTGTCACAATAAAAAATTAAGACAACGTTTCGAAGGGTGGTTCTCCCTTCGTCTTCAGGTGGAAAGAAGGAAGGAAAGGAAAAACCTACTGTTGGGATCGTTACGTACAGCTATTCTGTATGACTGATCCAGCAATGGAAAAAGTCCAAACCCCTCACCTAACTATCAAACAAATCTTACTGAATTTATCAACCTGCTCTGGACAAATTATTTCAGTGACACCATCCAAACAAATCTTAGGACCATATATAATAGGTTTCATCTAGAATAGATTTTTCCCCATAATTGGGTTTGTGGTAATTTCGTCATTACCTTTCGCACATCAACTTTATCTTTTAAACCTTATTGCGCTGTAGATCGTTTTATTCCTATGATAAGAAAACAGAATCTGAAATATTCATAACATTGGACCAATATTTATGAGCATAAGCATTTCCATTATTTTATGTAACAATAGCGTTATATTTTATATATGGTATTGGAGGTTGCCTTTATTTTATAAGACGACATCGGAACTCTTGCTTTTTATTTTTTATTTATTATATATTCAACTTACAGGTAAGGGCGTGGTAGTCAACTGCTGTCTCGTTAGCACGTCTGACCGTTGAACGAGCGGACCCGGGCCCAAATCCTGGTTGGAACAAATTACCGGGTTGGGGTTTTTCAGGGTTTTCTCTCAACCAACTGATGCAGAATTGCTGGGTAACTTTCGGCGTTGGACCTCGGACTCATTTCGCCATCATTAATTCACATATCATCATCCATAACATAGCCCGGGTTAAGTTCACGGTTCGGCGTGCTGTACTTGTTCAGAAACAAAATTTGGGCCACATAAATGTTCAAAGTTCCAGATATAGCATACTGTGTATCCTCAACTGAATTTTCCAAGTTCCAGTTATAATAAGCCTATACTGCGCATGCTCAGTGGCCCAAATTTTGTTTTTGGGTCTATACAAGAGCGCGGATGCTCGGCTACCCAATCATTCACGGAGTAGGATTGGTAAGCACAATAAGCCTCAGGCTACAGTGCAAGCCTTCGGATCCCTCCTCCATACAAGAGAGAGAAAGAGGGAGAAAAAAGGCGTGGTAATATTTATAACAAGAAGAATAAAGACGTCGTTCATTATTCTTATATACTCCAATTAACATTTTAAAACAAATTAAGCACCTCACATTTTCGCCATCAGCACGAAAGAAAACTAGTTCCTCCATGATTCTTGAAATTTACGTTTTTGCGTAATTATTTGTTTTGTTTCGAAAGAAACATTTCGAAAGACAGCACCTTACATATTGTATTAAAAGTGTACGTCCGCTATTGATATCTGTCTCACTTCTAACGTAGCGAAGGGGGTAAGAAGAGGATGATGGTATGATGCATCGTTATGTTTGAGTAAGGCAGGTGTATGTGTCGCGACACAGATTTTGGTGGCTGGTTTAAGCGGTTTGTGGTTGTGTGATTGTACGTTTTCGAATGCTTATGGGTTATGATGTGTGTGAAATAATCGTTAAAAGCTGTAATCTTAAGAATCTGTATTTAGTTTCAAATAATCGTAGATCACCGCTTGATGAAAGTCATCTTAGCATAATCATAAAACAAAGAATTTTAACTTTTCATGAATTTCATAATCAGTGTTAAGAAAATAAAATGTGCAGTATCCTCTGTTTAAGCCACAGATAATAAATCTTGAACGTAATACATTTATTACGACGATATTCAAACTGAATTTATTTTTCCAATAATTATAACTTAGGGGCTGTATCGATCCGCTGTCGCTAAGAAGCAAGATCCGCATAGCTAGAACGCCAAAGAGATTCCAATGGACATTTTTCCGCGAATACGTGTCCACGTAACATTCAAGATTAAACAATCGCTCTGCCCTAAATCTAAATAATATGATCTAAATTAGTGTGACCATTATTTAAAAAAATATTTAAGCATAATTACAAATCACTTTTCATTTTTATCTGATGATTAATGAGTGTAAATAGTAATTTGAACATGTGTAGCTAAAGTAAGGTAAAGCTTTAATCCATGAAGGCGCTTGTGGGGCATAGAGACAGAACTCCATGCTTTCTTTACCTTTGTATTCTACACCACGCTCCGACAGTCTTTTACAGACCGATTATTTAGTCCTGACAGCTCAGAGACGCGAAAGAGGGTAAGTAATAGAAGTAGTGGGGAGAGTTCCGGAGTTGAGATAAGGGCGAGCGGTCGGTAAAGGAATGCAGTACAGCTTAATTGTACTAGAAACATACCGCTCTACCGCACGCATGACACCCGATCGCTCCGAAGGCAAGCGAGTGACTAACCCAAACACTCCGTGGTGTACTAAATGAACTCGCGTGTCTCAGGCACACATCTCCGGCGACTGTCAGGACTAAATAATCGTACTGTACTTCCGGGAGAAATCCGATCTCAATTTGACAGAAGGCTGTAACTCGGATATTATTGAAAGCATAGTGACATTCAACTTCCACGAACTATTTTATTGTTATATTGTATAGAACTTAGGAATTCTAAGAATATAAATATTTAATACTGCTAAATTTTCATCGGGTAAGGTTTTGATAAGAGGATAATTTTACTTCTCTTTGCAGTACGAAGGATTAACTCTACGGTCTACTCTGTTGAAAAATAAAATGTAGCATTTCTATTTAAAAAAATTAATGTATTTCGTGATCTAAAACTAACTCCATAATATTTTCTATGTCTATTTCCTTCCACTCTCATATATTACCCGTTCAAGCAGGTGAGGAGCCGGCGGTTCTGCGAACTAACTGTTTATATGCTGTGATTGTGACTACATTCGTGTTCTCTCTCAGTCGGTTTTTAATTTTTTATATTGGGTTATTTTACGACGCTGTATCAACATCTAAGTTAGTTAGCGTCTGAATGAAATGAAGGTGATAATGCCGGTGAAATTAATCCGGGGTCCAGCACCGAAAATTACCCAGAATTTGCTCGTATTAGATTGAGGGAAAACCCCGGAAAAAACCTCAACCAGGTAACTTGCCCCGACCGGGATTCGAACCCGGGCCACCTGATATCGCGGTCTCAGTCGGCGTGTACACTAGGGCGTATCGAAAAAAAATCCGAAATTCAAAACGTAAGATATACAAAAGTTGTCTTGTAGTCTCTACTATAAGCAGTAAAAAGGAGGTCCAAAGATTATCATAAAGGCCTACCTGAAGTAAAATTTTTATTTATTTTTTATTTTCATAATTTTTCGGTGCATGTTAATGGAACTCAAGTTACTTCTTTTCTACAAATTTTAGTTCCTGAAAAGGTAATAAAAATAAAAAAAAGAAAAAGAAAAACTTAAGTTTTCATTTGAAATTGCGAACTTGCGTCTGGGTGGAATACAAGTCATAATACAGTAAAATGATCATTTTTCCGTAAGTCTTACTTTCTAACCTTTTGTCGGTATTAACGGTTTATGTCGACTTATGCCCTTAGTATCATCTCTACATGATGTACTGGAGGAATATTATGTTGACCACTTAAGATTTATATGCATCTGTACTTAAACTAAGAAGTGCCAACACTGTATTAATGACAAATCTTGTATGACTTATATTTCTACTGTTCTTACATTCTAGAATATGAAAGAATAGCATTAGCGAGTTACTGAAAGTGTTATTAAGATTTTCTACAGTAGAAAGAAAATGGTTCTTCTTGTACAAAAGCAATAAAGGTAGGTGAATGTTTTTAATAGGAGTATTTTGTGTAAGTATTTCTATTTTTAATATACAACAAGCAAATTGATTTGCTCTGTAGATTAGAATCAAATTAAATCATGATTTTAGTGACTGACATTATTATTTAGGCCTACTACATAAAACTGATCCCGTATGGGTTATTTTTTGTCTACTGCAATAAAATTTTCAAATTCTCTTCGTTCTGGTTGTGACAGAAACTATTTTGCCTATATAAAAACATTAAACATTATTGCAGTAAATTATGTTCAAAATGTAATTAATGTATGATATTGATAATGGTAGTTGTACTCTTTTTGTATTACGAGTCTAAATGCATCGCGGCGAAACGCTTTATATTGTGTTTAGTGAAATATATTATTTATAACAAATAACTAAAATTATGTGTAACTAAGTATGTCACTAATAATTATAAACTTTAAAAATTTTATTTATTTATGTAATGATATGAGATTTTTTCTTACGTCCAAGGAAAAATGATCCCACGAAATCCAGATAAATACGCAACAATGATTATTGTAGGGAAAAGTAGACTGAGTGAGAAAGTTATACACCCGTAACATATGAATTAATTTGTCACTGAATCTTCCAAAGCGTAAAATCGCTGGCGGTTTACATTGTAAACAACTATGTGTAAGTAGTGCGAGAAATGAAACAATAAAAAGAATATAGCCTAAGGATAACGAAAAGACAAAGAGAAAAAAGGAAAGACAAGAAGAACAAAGTGGATTAACAAATAACAAATGAAATATAAGCAGAACAAAGCGAAGACAAGGAAAACAAGAGAAACACAACACAAGAAGAACCAGAAGAACACAAGGGGAACAAGTGTAACGTACGGAAAGCAACGGGAACGCAAGAAGAACAACGAGAACACAAGGAGAATAAGGCGAACATAAGGAGAAGCACGGGAACACAAGGAGAATAAGGCGAACATAAGGAGAAGCACGGGAACACAAGGAGAACTAGGGAAACACAAGGAGAATAAGGCGAACATAAGGAGAAGCACGGGAACACAAGGAGAACTAGGGAAACACAAGGAGAATAAGGCGAACATAAGGAGAAGCACGGGAACACAAGGATAACTAGGGAAACACAAGGAGAATAAGGCGAACATAAGGAGAAGCACGGGAACACAAGGAGAACTAGGGAAACACAAGGAGAATAAGGCGAACATAAGGAGAAGCACGGGAACACAAGGAGAACTAGGGAAACATAAGGAGAACTAGGGAAACACAAGGAGAACTAGGGAAACACAAGGAGAACTAGGGAAACACAAGGAGAATAAGGCGAACATAAGGAGAAGCACGGGAACATAAGGAGAACTAGGGAAACATAAGGAGAACTAGGAAAACACAAGGAGAACTAGGGAAACACAAGGAGAACTAGGGAAAAACAAGGAGAACTAGGGAAACACAAGGAGAACTAGGGAAACACAAGGAGAATAAGGCGAACATAAGGAGAAGCACGGGAATACAAGGAGAACTAGGAAAACACAAGGAGAACTAGGGAAACACAAGGAGAACTAGGGAAACACAAGGAGAATAAGGCGAACATAAGGAGAAGCACGGGAACACAAGGAGAACTAGGGAAACACAAGAACTAGGAAAAGACAATAAAGATAAGAGAAAGACAAAGATAACAGGGAGAAAGCAAGGAGAATAAGGACATAAAGAGAATAAGAAGAACACGAGGCTAAGGGGCAGGGCATGGTTGCGCCCCACGGTCAGGTAAGATGCAGCAGATAAAAAAGGGTCCTTGTTTTGTGGGCATAGTTGCGCCCTGTTCTCATCAGGTAGAGAAAAGGGACATGGCATAGTTGCGCCCCGATGAAATAGATAGAGAAGAAGACATTACGGGAACTCGAGCTCGTAATCAACCAATCTTATTGATTTCCTATTCGATTTAATATTCATTATCGATACCGTTAAAATGAACACTATGAAGTTAGCAGTATTTTATTAACTGTTTTTCTATTGTTTATACAGTGATTATCGATAGCCTACGTTAAAGTGAACACCATGAAGTTGGTAGTACTTTATTAGCTGACATATTCAAGTGAGTAAGTCGTTGGAATATGGGGCCTTAGCAATCTTGACATTTTATTAGTGATTTTCACACCGTCTGTGGCGTATAGTGAGGTTAATTTAAAATGAATGTTAAGTTTAGTGAAAAGGTAAAGAGTTAATAATAATTCACAATGGTTCTAAGTTTCGATTTGCGAAACCCTGTACCGTAGGGTTAAGATATCGATGTACAAACAAAAAATGCAGTTCATTTATTGTGTGTGGTCTATAAAAAAGTGTTATTTTAAATATCAAAATTGATCATATGCTACCTGATTTTAGTGCAGCTACCACTATTATTTTTAAGTAGGCCTAATTTACTTATTTTATGACAATCACTTTCGTGTGTACTATGTCCATCGAGGCTCAACTATGCCATGTCAATTCTGCTACCTGATTTCTTCGGGGCGCAACTATGCCATGCCTAGGCCTCCCAATTGACCGCGGGGCGCAACTATGCCATACCGAGGCTAAGAAGATCAAAACTATGAGGACAAGGGGAGCACAATAAGAACTAGGAAAAGGCAAGGAGACCAATGGAAACGCAATAAGAACAAGGGAAATAAAAGTAGGAGAGTGGAAATGGATGTAGAACAAGGGGAAGTTAAGGATGACAAGGGACGCACAAGGAAAAGAAGGGATGGTGAATTTTATGTCACGATCAGTTGCCAAGTTATCCCCCATACGTACTGAGAAGAAAGATGCAGTTCTATGTCAGAAAGTAGAGCAGACTTGGCTAATTTCATGATACTAAGGTTTTAGTGCAAAAATAAAGTTCAAATTAAAAAAAAAAGTGTTTTTAATGTACGTACATTATTAGGTTTAAGAAAGTTGCATGTCAGAATGTTTACCTCAAATTTATACAATAATGGCAAACAAGCAATACAAATAAACAAAAAAATTTAGCACTCTAGAAGGTCTCGTATAATTTCGTGATGGTACAAGGGCATTTTCGTGGTAGTCCTAAAATTCAAAATATTTAGGCGTATTTAGTCACATTTTAAATTCCACAGTCAGAGTCGTACCTACAACCCAAACAAATAAAATCTGTTGTGTATTTTGAAAGGTACTGATATGTATCATGAAACCATTGATCACAACTGAAGCACTGAATCCATATTTCACCAGGCGTATCGTCCTCGAACTTTTCTGAGCAAGATCCGCACAAAAATCATTAGGATTATCTTTCGGCTTTTCTTTATGCACAGATCTCTTTGTTTGACTCCTGAAGATGATGCTATTTCGTTGTCTCCCTCGTTTAACTCACTTGTCATTCTCATTGAGTGTTCCTTTTGTTACTTCTGGTCCTCTTCGAACTTGCCAAGAAAAAAAAAAACGAGATTTCTCTTCGGCAGTTTTCCTTTGTTTTAGACACAATAAATTGCTCTTTCGAATCAAATATATTGTTTTTTTTTCACATTTAAACCTGCGATTATCTGCTATCTGCAATGTGCACGACATACAAAATATATCGGGGATGCTATGAATACACACACAAATTTCTTGCATTTGATATTTCTCCTACAAGAGAATGTTGTTATACCATAAAAGAATTTAAAGAGCAAAAATAGGCCTTGTGGAAAAAAGAAAATCGCTAAGAAAATAACCTCCCAAGATAAGGCTGTGTTACATAATCAGTGCATTCATAAGCTTATATTATTTACTAAGAAACATTCAATGTCAGTACTTACCATTGAAAACAATTTGGGCAACAAAACACAGCAAAAAGATCTTCTTTTAGAAAAGGAAATCGGATGGTACATTCACTCACAAATACAAAGGTATAGATCACTCTCTTCAAATGGTTTCCAAAAGAGCCGCTTACGTTACTGCAAGAGCGCATTGAACAAAGTCTATGTTATAATACAATATACCATCAGAACTGCATTTGTCCCTGGTATAAATTCGTGACAAATTTAAATAAAAATATCACAAAATTAGCCGTGTTACGAAATTAACCAAGTTAATCATCATCATATCATCATCATCATCATCTTCAAGGTTTAGGCCTGATGGCCTGTTCTTTCGTCTTGGAAAGTGTCCTCCCATCTATTTCGAGGTCTTCCGACATTCCTCCTTCCTTCCGGTCTGTAGTTCAGTATTTGTCTGGGAATCTGTCTTCATTCATCCTTAAAATATGTTCTTTCCAGTTTTTCTTTTGTCTTGCTAATCTGTCGTTTAAGTTGAAAATTCCCAGTTCCGTCCTTATGTCTGTGCTTCTTTTCTGGTCCAATAGAGTGTATCCTGCCACTGATATCAGAAATCTCATCTCTGCAGCCTCTATTCTTCTTCTTTCTGATCGAGTCAATGCCCAGTTTTCGCTGCCATACATAAGAACAAGGACTGCCATTACTTTATAGAATTTTAGTTGGGTCTCGTTTAGTGTTTTTTGGGATAAAGTTCTTTTTGTTGTACCACACATTCTCTGGAATTTATTTATTTTGTTATTAACATCGTTATTTTCGCAATAGGATACGTTGCAACCCAAATAATTGAAACTACTCACTTGCTCAATTATTTTATCCTCTATTACTATTTTGGTCCTTAGATGCCTAGTCCCCAGATGCTTTAGTTTTTGTTAAAGATATTTTAAGATTATAATCTTTAATAACTTTCAACAACTCATTTGTTGCTATTTGCAAGCCGTCCTCTGAATTACTAAAAATAACTTGATCATCGGCAAACAAAAGAGTGTCTATGCTCTCTTTGCCGACTATAAAATGTTCTGTTAAAAAACTTTGCCATTCTTCAATGACTGCGTCTATATATATGTTAAAAATTGCTGGTGACAATGGGCATCCCTGTTTCACTCCCTGGTTTATTAGCCAAGTTTGCTTTATTAATTGAAAGTGTTATATCGGAATCAGGGGCATTACATTTTTACCGACTTGATGCCACAAAATTGCTTTTCAGTCTCCAACTCCACAGCTCTCGTTAAGACAATTCTTTCCTGGAAATCAAGTCTGTAGTTTTCGAGATCGAGATTAGTCTCTGTGCGGCCTAAACTAAACAGGTCTGTAATCTCATTATGGGATACTTCAACCAAGAATTAACTGTACTATAGGGAAAACGTGTCTAATTTGTGACGCTATTGTGTGTTTCTGCTCTTAAATTTGAATGAGGCCATCTTTACGTAAACGTTTCGTTATCTGCCTATTCAGTATTCTGCTGCACTCATCCAGACTCTTTCAGTTTGCTTGCCGCACTTCTCGTCCCTTCTTTCTGCTCCTTTTTTCGCTTGTTTTATCCTCTTCCTTATTGTTTAGTCGTGCGGTCGGAATTTTTAAAGTGACGTAACGAAATTGCGCAGCTGCTAGTGGCACTCCAAGAAGGATTGTAATTTCATTTTTAAAGAGGACATCCAGTTGCTAGAATACTGTTCCTAAGGGACACTTTTTATTTCACCGAGTTATAAGTAGATTACAACTAATGGGACATGAACAGGATCTGAAGCAGAAAATAAGTTTTTTTCTGTCGTATTTTTTTATTCTATCAACTAATGACGTTTGTCAGCTTAGGCATTTTTATGGATATAAATGAGAGATCATTATTGGAAAAATCAACTAACTTCGACTGTTATACCAACTTTCTTAAGATGTAGGGTAAAGCTGGGAGAATTGCTATTTGAGGAATAAGGTGTTAAAATTATACTCATCTCAGTTACCAGCCAAACGTAAAAACAACGGCACATTACCCGTCCAAGGCGAGTGAGGGCCTTCTGTTTATGAACGATACTGTCTATAGAGGCAACTAAAGCACCAGATGGTAACGCAACGTCATCATTATACCTGTACACAGATACGCCCTACAGGTTTGTAATTATTATTATATACGCTGTAACAATAAACGCGGTTACTTGTTTTCGATGGAATTTGTGATGGTGACATGATATTTTGCAAGACAAATCCCAGGATTCGCCATGAGATTAATGTGGTATTTGCCTTATAGCTGGAAGAACCTCAGAATTAAACCAAATGGTATTCACCCCTTTATTCGTTTGACCGTTTTCTTAGCATTAGTCGTCATCTTGTTTTCAGTCCGGCTGTTACTTTGAAGATTCTCAGTAATAAAGATGTCCCCTGGCCTCGTTACGAGCGATGCGCAGGGTAAGATTGGTGGTAGGGCTGCTACCTTAATGTTTCCAGCCAAACATCGCTGTGTACCAACCCCTACAGCGAGAGTTGCTCCTTCCGCTCCTCAAACCGAACTAAGGTAAAATTCCCATGTCGTCCTGGTGACCGTTGGAGTCTTCACACGTTACCCTGTGCAGGGGGTCTCATTATACCCTGAGACACTGAGTCCCCGACAGAACTTAGCCACCATTAAGGTGCCCACCCCCGCGACTTGGACGCGTCTGTCGAGAATTATCCATGTGTGTACAGTTATGACAACTGTCTGCCCTGTTCACCATGGACCGGGTTAGTAGCCTTGTATAAGACCAAGATACTTCTGTACCTGTAAGTGATATTGATCTTATAGAATATGAAGAAATGGAACAAATTCTACAGTCTTTCTCTAATAATAAATCTCCAGGTAGCGACGATCTGAACATAGAACTTTTGAAATATGCCCCAGTGGGAATAAAACAACGCTTACTGAATATATTAAACATCTGTTGGATAACATATAAAATACCAGAAGAATGGACAAAAGCAATAGTAATACCAATATATAAAAAAGGTGACCGCGGAAATCCCAACAATTATCGAGGCATTAGTCTATTGAACTCCACTTACAAACTCTACGCTAAAATAATTACTCGCCGTTTGAACACCATTAGTGAAACAAAATTAGACGAAATACAATGTGGATTTAGGAAAGGACGGTCTTGTGCCGATTGTGTGTTTGTGATGCAACAAATAATCCAGAAAAGAAGAGAATTTAATCTCCCTACATACATAATGTTCGTGAAAAAGCCTTTGACAAGGTTTTAAGAAATAAATTATGGAATATACTGTCCAAAGAAGGATATCCAACACACCTAGTGAAAACAGTTAAAAGCTTATACGAGACAAGAATATCAGTAAGAATAGGAAACAAAACGAGTGATACAATAATTGTAAATCAGGGTGTTAAACAAGGTTGCCCTTTATCTCCAACATTATTCAATATATACATAGATAAAGCCACAGAAGAATGGCAGAATAAAATAACAACCGGCATAAATATAGGCACGACATTATTGAAGTCCATGCTTTTTGCTGACGATCAGATCTTGATGGCAGAATCGGAGGATGACTTACAGGTGGCAGCTTATCAACTACAATTAATAATGGAAAAATATAATCTTAAAATTTCTAATCATAAAACAAAAACAATGGCATTTGAAGGAGTTGATCACAGAAGATGTAAAATAGTTTTAAATCATGAAATCATAGAACAGGTATACTCCTTTAACTATTTAGGCTGCAATATATCATACGTAAAAGAACAAGACGTCAAAAATAAAATGAGTAAATTTCAACAGATGTGTGGAACAATACGAAGGACCTTAAAAAATAAAACACAACGTTCAACACAACTAAAATTTTATACAACGTTAGCTGTCCCACTATTAACCTATGGTTCAGAAAATTGGTCTATAAACCGAACAACTAAAAAGAAAATTGAATCCAGCGAAATGAAATTCCTTCGAAGTGTTGCTGGTCTCACTCTTTTAGATCATCAAAAGAACAAAAATATACGAGAACAACTAAATATGTTTAATTTGACTGAGAAAATACAACAACAAAAACATAATTGGTACCAACATATAAGAAGAATGAATGACGACCGGTTACCTAAAGTAATACTGAACTATGAACCAAGAGGACACAGAAATGTTGGTAGACCAAGAACAAGATGGATAGACGACATAAACTTTGAAGACGGAACAGGCCAATAGGCCTAATCCCTGTGGTTGATGATGATGATGGTATTCACCCCTAGTGAGACAGTAATGAACGTCCAAGCGCATCTTCAAAACACGACTTCCGCTAAAATACAGACTTTTTAAATCGGTTATTCAATTGTGTGATATTATGAAATGTGATATTATCTAGCTTCGGCGGAATTTGTTATAGAGCAATTTCAATTTCGCGAGAGGAAACAAAATTCTTCACTGATTATCTGAAATTTACTTCGTAATTGGGGGAAACTGGATTCGAACCCACGCCCAGTCGGAGTCTTTGTTCACAAGATGAGTTTCTTGCTCCTACGCTACACCGGTGGCTATATACATGTAAGTCGAAAAATAGGCTGAGAATTCGAGTAGTTGCGATGATATACTTCTTCTATCTTATGTTAGACTACCAATTACCATTTTAGTATGCTTACCATTATTAATAACTATTGAGTTTCTAACCCCCATTCGGATGTCCGACAAGGATATGCTGGGAAGGACATATTATGAAGCAACCAACAAAGAGAAGAAAAGGAAATTGAGCATTGGAACGTGGAATGTAAAGGACTCTCCTGGAAGCAGGTAAGTTGGAAAACTTGAAGGAAGAAATGAGAAGAAACAGTGGATGTGATAGAAATATCTGAAGTGAGGTGGGAAAACAGTGTGAGTTAGTGAGTGACGAATTTAGGTTGTTTTATTCAAATGCTGAGTGCAAAGGAAGTCATGCTGTTGGTGTATTACTGGGACCACGTGTGAAAGATAAAGTGTTATCAGTGCGTTATGTAGATGGCCGGATGATAATGGTGAGACTATAAGGGAAGAAAATGAATTATGTGCTAGTGTAAGTTTATATGCCACATAGTGGATTAGCAGACGAGGAAGTGGGGAAAGCTATGACAAGATAGAAGAGATAGTTAAAAAGAAGAAGAAAGGACCATGCGTAATCCTAATGGGCAACTAGAATGCAGTTGTAGGAGGAGGTCAAGAGGGAAAGACAGTTGGAAAATATGGATTGGGAAGGAGAAATAACAGAGGAGAATCTTTGGTAAATTTCTGTAAAAGAAATTCAATGATTGTTGGAAATACATTATTAAACGAAGAAGATACACATGGACATGACCTAGGGACGGAAGCAGATATCAGATACAGGTACAGGAAATATTACGAAATTGCTTAAAAAATGCGAAGACTTTACCAGGAGCAGATATTAACTCAGATAATGACCTGCTGATAGGCGAAGTAGATATTCGTCTGAAGAAACTAAGAGGAAGACAAGTGATGAAGAAATTTAACATGGAAAAACTGAAGAATGAAGAGGAAAGAAGAAAATTTGAAACAAATTTAAAAAGCTGTATACAGACAACAGCAGGAGGAACAATAGGGTACACAGAAGGTGTGAGAATTAAGAAACCTTGGGTCACAGGGAAAATGTTGGAGGAGATGGAGGAAAGGAGAAAATGGAAAAACATCAATACAGAAGAAGGTAAAAGAATCTACAGGAAAGCTAACAACGAACTAAGGAGAAAAACTGATAAGGCAAAGAAGACAGGATGAAAGAGAAATGATTTAATGTACCGGGAAGTAAAATGTTTGGACTTTGCAAATAAGTGATGGATAGATATATTTATTGATATTAGCTCACAAAAGTACAAACTGAATAATTAAAAAAAAGATCTATATACAAAAGTAGTTATACATAATAAATATACAATTTCCTAAACTAATTAATTTATCGCAAATCTCAATGATTTATTGGTTCAAACTTGCACTTACGTCCGGTTTTGGTGCATGTTTAAACCAATCGTGATAACCATTAAGATTTTAAACCTTATTTATCTGCTCCTTTTTCACAATTTACTACCATAAATATTTTAAAATCAATTATTCTCTTTTTTTTACTTTAAACATCTAAATTTATTCTATAACTTTCGTATGTATGTTTAGTGATAGGTTCACTTATGTATGTTAACTAATTATTCCTTGTCATCATACTGCATCCAGGTTAGCAGTTGTTGAAATATAGCCAGCACACTGCAATAGCTGAATCGGTATTTTTCAGTGCGTACAGTAGGTCAGTCTAAAGACTTCACAAATAAGAAAAGAAAAGTCATGTGGTTGATAGAGTACGAAATCGGAAATGAAATAACAGACAGGCCAGGAATACTAAACTGATGGATGAAATATGTAGAAGAATTATATGAGACGGGGAATCGTCCAGATGGCTGTAGAAGACGAAGCAGTATCATCAGAAGACGAAAAAGGATTTCCTATTTTAAGGGAAGAATTTGAACTAGCGCTTATGGAAATTAAAGCAACAGGAGTTGATGGAATCCCCATTGAATGAGTGAAGTGCTTGGGTGAAGAGAAGTAGGAAATTCTATCATTATGCAACGAAATATATGAGAAAGGCGACTGGCTTGAAGATTTTACGGAGACAGTGTTGCTTCCAATATCGAAGAAAAATAACAGCAATAAATGTAACGAGTTCAGGACTATCAGCCTGATAACACACTCAGCGAAAATTCTTTTGCGAATACTGAATCGACGTTTATATGCTAAGATGGAAGAACAGTTGAAGAAGAACAGTTTTGCTGCAGGAACGGAAGAGGCATGAGAGATGCAATTGGCTGCTACGAACAATTGGCGAAAGATACCTAGAGAAGAATAAAGAAGTGTATATAACTTAGTATTTGTGGACCTAGAAAAGGTGTTTGACAGAGTGGATTGGAATAAACTGAAGGGGATCCTAAAGAAAATTGGCGTGAATTGGAAAGAGAGGAGGCTGTTCAGTAATCTTTATATGAAATGAGTCAAAGTCAGGATAGCAGAAGCAAGTGAAATTGGGAGAGGAGTACGACAAGGATGCCCTTTATCACCTACCCTGTTCAACATCTACTTGGAGGATTTAGTGAAGAACATACTGTTTTCAGAACATGGGAGGGGTGATAGTACGAGAAAGAAGAGTAAAGTGTGTAAGATTTGCTGACGATATGGCATTGTTAGCAGAAGAGGAGATGATACTAACGGATATGTTACTGGAGCTAAATGATAGCTGTGATCAGTATGGAATGAAGATAAATGCCAACAAGACGAAGACCATGGTCATAGGAAGAAAAGTAAAGAAGGTAAACTTGCGAATTCTAAGTGAGGCAGTAGAGCAAGTGGACAGCTTCAAATACTTGGAGTGTACTATATGCAGTAACATGAGCTGCTGCCAAGAAGTCAAAAGGATATTAGCAATGGCAAAGGAAGCTTTCAATAGAAATAGGAGCATGTTCTGCGGACCTTTGGAGAAAGAATTAAGGTAGAGACTAATGAAGTGTTTTGTGAGGAGTGTGGTATTGTATGGAGCAGAAATATGGACATTACGACAAGTGAAGAGAAGCGAATAGAAGAATTTGAAATGTGGATATGGAGAAGGATGGAGCGTGTGAAATGTACAGATAGAATAAGAAACGAAGCTGTGCTGGAAAGATTGGATGAAGAAAGAATGATACTGAAACTGATCAGAAAGGGAAAAAGGAATTAGCTGAGTCACTGGTTGAGAAGAAACTGTCTTCTGAAGGATGCACTGCATGGAATGGTGAACGGGCAGAAGAAGACGTCAGATGATAGACGACATTAAGATATATGAATCACATGAAGAGTGAAAGAGAAAGGCAGAAAATAGGAAAGACTGGAAAATTCTGGGTTTGCAGTGAAAGACTTGCCCTTGGGCAGAAGACTATGAATGAATGGGAAATGGATTTGAAACCAGATAGGCAGACATATACGGAATCAAATCTGGAATCTTTATGTGCCGAATCTAGAACCCTGGTCGTAACGTTGATAAAGGCTGTGGAATCCATTCCTATAATAAGAATTTCCCTAGGGATAGATGGTAAGCGTGGTGTTAATTATTCACTTTCTTCTAGCCTTAAGCTCATGAAGGCACTGTAGGTATAAATTCTTGATTAGATATTTAAAAAAAGGTAGATTTAAAGGAGGAAGAACAAAGGAAAAGATACAAGTACTGAAGGAAATATTAAAGGGGTAATAAAAAAAGAGAAAGGATATACTATGAAGAAAGACGATAGTAAAGAAAATGGAGAGAAATAATAGAAACGTAAGTTGAAGAGAAAAATTGTGAAATCTCCATCAACATCTCACCTCACCTCACCTCACCTCACTCTATCCCATCTCATCTCATCGCGAGTGTAGTGTAGATCAGACCCCTATGGTGCACTCAGAGCAACGAATCTTTCAGTAAATTTTATTGGTCTACATAACTGGTTTCTTATGCGTCATTAACAGTAAAATATCAGCCATTAATAAAAATAAATAAATTATAAATGCATTTATTGATTAATATATAGGAGTTCTTTTTGCCTACTGATCTGGAATTGCGATCGGGAGTGAGTTCAATTCCCTGGTTGAGTATTTCCGAGATGTTCTTCAACAGTAAGGCCAATGTCAGATAATCTATGGCGAATCCTTGGCTTCATCTTGCCAAATACTGTCTTGCTATCGGAAGTGAAATAAACCTGCAGATTTTCAGAGGGAATAGCTTATGTTGTATGTAACAAAAAAGTGTCATGACATATTGGTGGAAAGTTAATAGTTTTCTCAGAAAAAAAGTTTTACCCCAAATGTTTAAAACTCTTTTATTCAATAACTATTGCGAGTAGGATCGTGATTTTTGTCCATATCAATAGAATAACTAATAAATAATAATTTATCCCTCTAGTCTATTTCAATGGCGTCTAATTTAATATAAAAACCACTAATTTCAAGCCAATGAAAGTAGCGAGCAGATTGCAACATCGTAGCGAGAAAAGGAGGCTCGTGTACGAGAGAGATCTGAGTTCCTTGACCTCTTACATCTTTATTACGAGAAGAAAGGCGACTGTGTTAGCAGCGATGTTGACGGACTGCTGAAACTTCCAACTTAATTTTCTAATTAACCGTGCGTTATAGGTTTTCTATTCCATTACGTGTACTCAATCTTCCCTTTCAATTTACAGGATTATTTCACACACACACACACACACACACACACACACACACACACACACACACACACACTAATATATTATATACACAGAGGGTTATTCACGAGGATTTACCGTCACTTACGGAGCTTATTTTTAAGACATTTTGAGCAGAAAATGTCATATAAATATGGGTCTTATTCTCAATATTTTCAGAGTTACACTAATTTTAAATTGTTTGTAAAATATTTTTTTCTTTAGTTTGAAGGGTAAAAGAATATTACAAATACAGAATGAGCCATTCAGAAGTATACTTTAATTGACAAGCATTATGAAGCTAAAAATGTGTTGTGAACTCCTTAGTTGCTTCGTACAGATATATTTTTTTTAAACATACAATATATATATATATATTTTTTTTTGTATGTTTATTATCTAACCCATGAACACTGTTTTAAATGACCTTACATATGTGAGTTAAATATATATATTTTTTTATTTTTTAACTACAAAAATACATTATTATTATTATTATTATTATTATTATTATTATTATTATTATTATGCACTTAACACAACAATTATTGAAAATCATACCACTTCCACTGACTGTATTTTTTGTAGTTTAATTTTGCATTATAATTCACAATCTTAGAGAGTTTACAGGAGATTTTAAAAAATTTCACCGTCAGCTTTGATACACACTTAGCCGCACGCTTGTGAACCGCACTCGTCGCTGCATACGGCTATCTACATACAGTATATCGCGGGTATAGTTTTTTGGTAGGTTATTTTACGACGCTTTATCAACGTCTTAGGTTATTTAGCGTCTGAATGAGATGAAGGTGATAATACCGGTGAAATGAATCCGGAGTCCAGCACCGAAAGTTACCCAGCATTTGCTCATATCCGGTTGAGGGAAAACCCCGGAAAAAACCTCAACCAGGTAACTTACTCCGATCAGGAATCGAACCCGGGCCACCTGGTTTCGCGGCCAGACTCGCTAATCGTTACTCCATAGGTGTGGACTCGCCAGTATATATTTTTCTTTATTTTACTAGGTTATTTTACGACGCTTTATCAACAGCTTAGGTTATTTAGCGTCTGAATGAGATGAAGGTGATAATGCCGGTGAAATGATTCCGGGGTCCAGCACCGAAAGTTACCCAGCATTTGCTAATATTGGGTTGAGAGAAAACCCCGGAAAAACCACAACCAGGTAACTTGTCCCGACCGGGAATCGAACCCGGGCCACCTGGTTTCGCGGCCAGACGCGCTAACCGTTACTCCACAGGTGTGGATCGCCAGTATATGCCGGGTGTATATATATATATATATATATATATATATATATATATATATATATATATATAATGTTTTTATCCAGAATTGCAGTACGCCATTTCTTTCATATTACTAATTTTTATTCCTTAGCCTATATATTTTTATTCTCTAAATAATTTGTTCCCATGCACTTTTTTATTATTAATTTGCTTTACGAAATTGATCTCTTCGTGTACGCTCCTCTATCTGCATACTTTTCCAGGCGTGCTACACACGAAATTGGCTTATTTTGTGCAGCAGTTCTTTGACATAGTGTTGAGGCTATCGGAGACAGCTACCCTTCTGTTGTCAAATTAATCTGTAAGGGTCGCCCTCGTATCGACAGCCCTGGTTTATGGCGCTCCGAGAGGCGCTATTGCTTGTTTGAGATCCGGATCGTAAAGGCGTTTTTATTATGTAATCATAAAATGGTGCTATCCGCCCGTCCGGGAGTCTGAGAGCCTGCCACCTGCAGTCGTCATGACAACGACTGTCTTTTGTCTCCCCTAGCTCTTTAATTTGCTTTCCCTCGTATAATTATTTCGTTTCTTTTGCTTCCAAGACTTTGATTTGCTTTTGCCGTCTGACTGTCAGGGCTTTTATGTTTTCTGTTTGCTGTCTTTTGTTTTTCTTTCATTTTATATCTACAGTCTATCGTGACTAATTATATGATAGCTTTATTTACTTTTTTCCTTCTTGAGAATTCATTTCCCCATTACTTGTAGTTGTCTTTAAATTGATCTGCCTTCTGAATGCTTTACTTTGTTCAGCTCGTTTCCGTAAGTAAGTGTAATAAGATGGAACCTTCTTTCCTTCATTTCTTTCTTGTTGACTGACTCTTTACTTCTTTCTTGCTAAATTTGCCTTCTTCAATTTTTTTGTATTTTCTTACTTCAATTTATTCATTTACATTTCCTCTTACTTTGTTTTTACCTTCTACTTCCTTCCACGATTTCTTCCGTACAAATTTTCTTATCTGTACCTATGTGTATTTTTTAATCTTCTTTCTACATTTTAACCTAAACTTTTTATTATTTATTTTGCTTTCTTTCTTTTCATTTATCCATATATAAATCCATTTTTTAAAATTACATCCCATTTTTACCTCTTTGTTTCTCCTTTGTTACGTATAGCAACCTCTTTCACAATAGCCCCACCAAGATTCTGGTATATCTGATCTCAAAAACACAATGCCTGAAATGTAAAAGTTGGCAAGTTATTGATGGACGAACTTTTAAATGGAGAGAGGCATTATAGACGTACCTATCTCTACCTTTTAGAACAAAGTGATATGATACATTATTGAAAACACTGCTTCTTGTGCTGTTTCAATAAGTTTATTTCATAATTAAGTACAAAATCAGCACGAAAATGAAATAATTACACAAAAAGAATTAATAAGGTTGCTTTCTTATGGATTTCATGAATTGTAAATTCATACCAGGTACCGGCAACGGTTGTCTTTCTGATCTCAAAACACTTGGCAGTTTGCCAGTTTCAGATAACATCCGGTAAATACGGAAAAACACACAGCTAGATGGAACCCTTCGATTGGGAAAACGTCATGTTTTCCTCAACAGAGAAGCCAATGCATTGTCACCACAGAGTCCATAAATAAAAAGCATATTCACTATGGCAATGCACGGAATTAAATATCAAGTGAACGTGTATTCAGTTGTGTGTGTTGTGCTGGCGTTGTGGTGCTCAGATCCTGCCGTGTTCAAAAGATCTGGCGTAACACGTCGAGTGTAGTACACGAAATCGCAAGACGTTCCAGTATTTCTCACCTTAATTTCTCCCCAACCGTTGGACTTCGGATATACAGTAGGTAAATGTTAAATCGATGTAGGTTAACCCAAGCTACATTATTCTCAACTATTTTACATTTCTCCTGAGACACCACATAAATTGAATTAACTTGTTCAGTGGTAAAGCAGTAGACTATTCGGGAGGTCGTGGGTTTAAACCCCTTTGCCAGTTTCATGATTTTTCTCAGGCATAGAAAAATGCCAGATTGGAAATTTGCATATCATGATTCAACTCCGACTTAATCACCATTATCATAATAATTGGGAATTGAAACCAGTTAAATGGACACAAGCCACATATTATGACTATAGAAATAAAATCACAATAGTCTATGGCCTACAGATATACCCAAAGATCCTACATACGCGATACCCTATGACTTTGATGCTAAAACGTGTATAAATGAACTCAATAAAAATATTCAAATAAAGAGAGATACAGATACACAAAGAATGAAGCAACAAAAGTACAAGAAAATATTGTAGTGATTTATTAGTTCTAAATGAATATTTTTATTTAAAAAATCCCTTAAATATGACTTATTTTTATTATTTTTTTTTCTAAAAAAATCCCCTAAATATGACTTATTTTTATAATTCTTTTATTTTATTGGGTTATTTTACGACGCTGTATCAACATCTAGGTTATTTAGCGTCTGAATGAAATGAAGGTGATAATGCCGGTGAAATGAGTCCGGGGTCCAGCACTGAAAGTTACCCAGCACTTGCTCGTATTGGGTTGAGGGAAAACCCCGGAAAAAACTCAACCAGGTAACTTGCCCCGACCGGGATTCTAACCCGGCCTAAATATGACAATTGTTTTACTCTATAAGTACTATCCTTACGATTCTGATTTTTATTCTATCATCTATTCTGCAATATTCGCCGGGCTGATCACGTAACACCATCCCTCGAAATGTTGTCCTGGCTCCGTCTAGAAGATCGTAGGAAAATCCACTGTCTTTCCCTTCTCTTTCACAATTGCACTTCTCCACTCCTGTCTATCTTGCGTGTCGTTTTCAAAATTTATCCACCCATCATAGCCTAGACACACGATCACAACACTCCTCAATTTTATCCATTCCCTCCCACCGAACATCCTCATATTCATCTTCTTTCACTGTGGCTGTTCGTCGGCTTTGGAATTCCCTACCGAGTAATATCAGGGACTGTCAGACATCAAACCAATTTAAGAATAGACTAACGAATTATTTTTCTAACAATTCTTGTTAACAATAATAGCTGTTTCAGGTTTCTCAATGTTTAATGGTTAGGCCTATATATATCACAGATAAATATCTAAATTATCTCATTATTATTATTATTACTATTATTATTATTATTATTATTATTATTATTATTATTATTATTATAACTATTTCTTACCAATGTTTATTATTGTCACACTAACATTACTTAACCAAATTTCATTATTCACTTTCCTGTTGTTTTATGGTCTAGATATTAATGTAATAACTATGTAAGCAATAAATTGTATTCAATTAGAATTAGAGTCTGGTTGGGCGGAAGAGAAGGCCTACTGGCCTTAGCTCTGCCAGATTAAATAAATAAATTATTATTATTATTATTATTATTATTATTATTAAATAAAGTTATAAGGAATAATTTATTCTTTTCGCAATTTTTCAATAAAATAGACGGTTTTTTGTAGGCCTCATTTAAATACAAAAATTAATACGCATCGTTATTTTTTGCCATTATAAAGTTTGGCAACTCAGCTGTAGTGACTAAGGCACGAAATGGTGCTACTCATACCTGAGGTCATGTGTGCATTCGTAGTTGAGTCGGTGATGCGCTGTTGCCAAACTATAGAGACTTTTAGTTAATTTTCTAACTAAACATGCACTTAATTACGAAAGGCATAATAGGTATTTTATTTATTTTAATGTATTGTATTGCCTACATCAATCTTCACAGATATATCTCTTCCACCCCCCCCCCGTACAAGAAAACAAAAATTCATAATGATATTCACAATGAACCTATAATAATGCAGTGATTCGAACTCATAACCTTGGCTTTCGCACATAAAATAAAGCTGTACTTTAGTCATTACAGCTACCAGAAATTTTTCATAGGCAGTGTGAGAAAATGAAGAACTTTGTTTTAGAAAAAAAATCCTTATAATTAAGAGCAGAAACTAATTACGTGACAAAAAAAACAGACGTTAGTGAAAAAGAACCTGACGTGAGTTACAATCAAGAAAGATCTAACGGAGAAAATGGTTGGTAAAAAATTCACTTCATTAATATGAAATTCTCTGGCACTAATTGGACACCTGAGAGAGAACTGAAAAGAAGGCATTTCTCGCCGTCTACTTCCTAACTTATGAATATTTTTATCCCGTTGAATTGATTCCTCAGAAAACAGATGTAAATAAGTCTGGTATTATATTTCTTTTCATCACTCATTTCAGGATCAGAATGATTATTTTTCTGTTCAAAACTCAGGAGTATAGTAGTATATACTATATATTTATTCAACCTGGTAGAGATAAGACCACTCAGGTCTTCTCTTCCCTTCTACCAGGGGATTACAACTACGATATTAAGAATATTATTACATTATAATTAATATTAAATTTACAATTACAATAAAAACCAAAGTACTAAAAGATTACCTGATTAATAATAGCTAGACAATTTATTATAGAAGATAAGAACATACAAAGAATTTTTTTACTCAAGTAGAAATTAAACCTAGGATAGTACAATTCTATAGTGATGAAATTACCGGATATTAAAATATTTTGTGATAGAATAATATAACTATTTGCAAGTAGCCATGTCTGAACGAGTCTCAATTACTAAGTGCCTAATAAGTTTGCGTTTGAATTCAATTTCATTTCGACAGTCCCTGATGCTAGCAGGTACCGAATTCCAGAGTCTTGGCAGGATTTCTGTGAAAGAAGATGAGTATGTGGAGGTGCGATGAGATGGTACTGTTATTCATGGTTGTAAGTAGTTTTTTCAGTGTCTGGTTATTCTTTCGGTTTCTTCATCACTAAATATTTTCCGAGAATCCCCCAAAAAATGTTATCCTACTTTCTCACTACTATAAATAATTAATAAGATTTATTTTAAGGTGAGATCAGAGGCCCTATATTACCAATGTTAAAATAGTCATATTTGAGTATTACAGACATTTGTACGAAAATTTTACAGCTTATTATGTCATAATTAGGAACATTATATCAAGATGTTTGAGATGGGCGGGGCATATAGCACGTATGGGCGAATCCATAAATTCATATAGAGTGTCAGTTAGGTGGGCGGAGGGAAAAAGACCATTGGGGAGGCCGAGACGTAGAGTTTTTTTTCGAGTAGGTTATTTGACGACACTTTATTAACATCTAAGGTTATTTAGCGTCTGAATGTGACGAAGGTGATAATGCCGGTGAAATGATTCCGGAGTCCAGCACCGAAGTTACCCAGCATTTGCTCATATGGGTTGAGGGAAAACGCCGGAAAAAACCTCAACTAGGTAAATTGCCCAGACCGGGAATCGAACCCAGGCCACCTGGTTTCGCGACCAGACGCGCTGACCGTTACTCCACAGGTGTGGACTCCGAGACGTAGATGGGAGGACAATATTAAAATGGATTTGAGGGAGGTGGGATATGATGGTAGAAACTGGATTAATCTTGCTCAGGATAGGGACCGATGGCTGTCTTATGTGAAGGCGGCAATGAACTTCCGGGTTTTCTAAAAGCCATAAGTATTCTTTATTATCTACAAAGGAGATTAACTGCCCTATACGCAGAAGACATTTGTCAATGACCACATCGCGATGGTGGTGTAACTTTAAATGCCCCAGTTTATGTATGATAGTTAAGATATTAGGGTACGTACAAGACGAAGACTGGCTGATTATCAAGCTCGTCTCTCGTAGCCTAGCTGGTCGCTGGGTAGAAAGTCAAGTTGATCGAAACGAAGCTTGTTTGTATCTGCCAGTCAGTGTAGCTGAATTCACTCTGCTTTTCAATATTGTCTTTAAAAACGATAACAATTTTTTTAAGTTTCAGGATGGACTGTATTGGTTTTCAGGATCTTCTAAATGTACCTTAGATATTTTGGTACTTTCAGTATGGAAATAACCACGTAAATAATTCCATTTTTCTGGAAAGCGTCTTTAGTCATAAAACCTTTTCATTAAATCCTATATAATTCATTGTAATGCCCATAGAACATTGATAAAATAATGTGTATTAATTACTAAAAGGACAGTATCGATAATTATCTCAAGTTTCTAAAATCGTCACTTACAGTAAAACTTTAATTTTTCACTTAGAAAATATGTACTTATTACTATTGGTATCCATTTCAAACCACCTCATTTTAGTGGAAAGGTCAAGAAAGCATGGGACTATCTCTAGGTCCCCAAGAGCTTTATGTCATGTGAAGGGGCTACCTCTAGCTTTATTGGTATCCATTTAAATTCCTACTTGATGTCACAATTTCACAATAAAATACACGTTTTTCGGTCGGGATGAGCCTGATTCCAAACATTGTAAATTTGAATTTAATCTTAATCCATTATAAATGTTGAAATGAATAGCAGTAAGCTTTTAGCACGTGGAGACGTGTGTATGGACTCACAGAACGGATGCTTAGTAAAAGCATTTAGATCGCTAGCAGCTGGAAAAAAATGAAGGGTTCCATTGTACCAGCTACCAGCGAGCTAACACGCTAGGTGTCAATCTATCGAACAATCTTCGTCTTGCACGTCTCCATTGCGTTAACGATTAGGCAATCCTTCCAGCAAAGTAACCAGTCAGGCTACAGGCTACCAGCTAGGCTTCGTCTTGTACGTACCCATAGGCAGGAACGGCAAGGAAACGTGACTATTTCGATAAAATCTGCCCCAACGCCGTATAATTCCGTTAGATATTTCATTTGAACTCGTCAAGTTTCGAACTCGTGTCATTGGCGTGGATATATGTCGCTCTAACCTTAGGAATAAGAGTAAACCTCATGATTCTCAATAAAAATAAATTCACCAGTTGGATTTGAATCTACAAACATCGGATCCAACACAATGCACACTACCCACCAGACTAGCAAGTATCTCATATCCCGTCCTGGAAGTCCAGATATTAACCATTTAGGTCATGGAGTGCCGGTATATATGTATGAGCTAAAATTTACAGATATCTGTTAACGAAAATACCGCTGCATTTCAGAGATTCTGATGTTTTTTAATCCCCTTATCCGCTATGTAGAAACTGCACGCAAGGCTCGTGCAAAAAAGAAAAAAACTGGATAAATGAATAGTGACGGCCGAGGATTAATGACTCCTGCGATGGATACAGTCTGGGATTAACAACATTGATCCCTACATGCGAATAAAATTAAGTCCGTAGGAACACTGCTGATAATATTATTAAAAATAAAGACGGGCCTAAGACAGGGCGTTCTGCGTTGTATAGATCCGAAAATGCACTCTAATTATCCTTAAGTAAAAGGCCTGGGATATTTTAAGACATACATTTTTATAACTTGTCACATCGTCATCATTATCATCATCATCATCATCATCATCATCATCATCATGTGCATTACAGCCAAAAGTGGGCCATGGCATCTTCAACAATTTTCCTCCAAGTCTTCCCTTCCTGAGTTTTCCTCCTAGTCCATCTCCAGCTGTCCTATCCGACATTTTCCCTGTCGAAGATTCGCAACAGAGCTTGTTTCCAAGGGTGAAGTTGTGAAGTCTCCTATTCATTTATTACATTCTTTCCTTACATACTTATTTACTTACTTATTTCCTTTCCATTTCCTTTCTTTCTTTCTTACTGGCTGGGCGGAAGAGAAAGCCTACTGGCCTTAGCTCTGCCAAATTAAATAAATAAATTATTAATTATTAAATTATTACTTTCCTTTCCTTCCTTGTTTCTTTTTTATACTTTCCTTCTTTCTTTCTTAATTTTTGTCTTCTTTCTTTATTTTCCTTTCCTTCCTTCTTTCTTAATTTTTGTCTTCTTTCTTTCCTTCTTTTTTCCTTCTTTCTTTATTTTTCTTTACTTTCTTCTTCCTTTTTTATACTTTCCTTCTTTCTCGCTTAATTTTTGTCTTCTTTCTTTCTTTATTTTCCTTTCCTCCCTTCTTTCTTTTTTATACTTTCCTTCTTTCTTTCTTAATTTTTGTCTTCTTTCTTTCTTTCTTTATTTTCCTTTCTTTCCTTCTTTCTTTCTTTCTTTCTTTCTTAATTTTTGTCTTCTTTCTTACTTTTTTTCCTTCTTTCCTTATTTTCCTTTCCTTCCTTCTTTCTTGTTTATACTTTCCTACTTTCTTTCTTAATTTTTGTCTTCTTTCTTTCTCAATTTTTGTCTTCTTTCTTTCTTTTTACCTTCTTTTTATTTTCCTTTCCTTCTTTTTTCCTTCTTTCTTTATTTTCCTCTCCTTCTTTCTTTATTTTCTTCTCCTCCTTTATTTTTTATATGTTCCTTCTTTCTTTCTTAATTTATGTCTTCTTTCTGTGTTTTTTCCTTCTTTCTTTATTTTGCTTTCCTTCTTTCTTTTTTATACTTTCAGTCTTTCTTTCTTAATTTTTGTCTTCTTTCTTTTTTCCTTCTTTCTTTATTTTTCTTTCCTTCCTTCTTTCTTTTTCATACTTTCCCTCTTTCTTTCTTAATTTTTGTCTTTTCTTTTTTTCCTTTTTTCTTTATTTTCCTTTCCTTCCTTCTTTCTTTTTTATAGTTTCCTTCTTTCTTTCTTAATTTTTGTCTTCTTTCTTTCTTAATTTTTGTCTTCTTTCTTTCTTTTTTTCTTCTTTCTTTTTTTCCTTCCTCCTTTCTTTCTTTTATTTTTTCCTTATTTCTTTCCCTATGCATTTATCTCTTTGTTTATTTATTTGTTGATTTACTAATTTATTTTATATATTTATTATTTTGAAATACAGACTGACTGTTAATACATAAAACTATCAGAAGTGTTTAGGTCTGCCCTCCAAACCCTACTATTCAGCTTGGATTCTGTTACACGTTTCCACACCGCAACTTACTTTTCTTGTAAGTTTGCAGAGTTGCAGTTGAACTGTCGTAACTGTAAAGATGAGTGGCCGTAACTCCTGTAATGAAAAGCTGGTCGTAACTCGTAACACATAACATATGTTTAGGCAAAGAAGTCTCTTAAGTGAAATTAATTTTTCCCCTTTTACGAGAAGAATAAGTGAAGATACGAAAAGTAGATATAAGAACGGACTTTAGGTTATACTTATGAAGTCATAATCATAACACATTTCTTTGCTAGGATCCTCCCCTATTCAATTGTCTTCCCCCCTTAGAAGGGATCCCGGTTTAAAAGTATGTAAATTCCCAGAAATATTACCCCGTGAATTGTTTAAAGGACTGTGGAGGAGATAGCAGGAATAACATATGTTAATTCCGGACATAAAACACGTAGGGTAATACTTTCGGCTCTGAACCTTCCTGCAGAATACAAAATGCCTCATTAAGAAAACAACTTGCTGCCAGTCGGCAAAGCAGAACTCTTCGTTACCGCTCCTCAAAAACCGCAACGTTTATTACAGCTTCTAGCTTGTCTCATCCAGAAGCAGCACTTAACAAATTATTATATGCTTGTATAACAAGTGCAAGGAAGAACATATCAAGGAAGAAGAGGAATTATGATTAAATTGGGATGTAACAGATTGATCAGTCTATCAGCGTATTCCGAATCTCACCGGACGTCACGTTGCAGCGAAATAGGAACAAAACTGCTGGAAGGTTCGATGGCTGTCATGGCGGCTGTACAAGTTGTTGTATGTGCTACGTTAGCAAGATTTTGCGAAATTTCCGTACTGTCATCTCGTTCAAAGAAAAGAGAGCATAAACAATTTATTTCTTGAACCGGTAGTAATAACTGGTCCGTTGACATGTTCGCTCATAAGCCATTAACATATTGTTTTTACGTTGTGCTCATTACAAACAATACAGCAGAACCAAACCAGAACACACCGCCATGACACAACACTGCACGATGTCATTCGTCTGCTAATTCCCGCCCTATACAAAAACCAATCAGATTCACTGATGGCGGCTGGTGGAGACTGCCACCACCTCTGCAAGCTGATGGAACCGGTACGACACCGGTGGAGCATCAGTGACGTCATCGTTGAAAATCGAAACTCCGTGATGGCATCAGATTGCTCAGCGCTGAGATTCGGAGTACGCTCTAATTGACTTTGCAGACAACTTTTATCACTTTCACTATGCTGCCATCTAGCGACTGCAAAAGAAGTTATGTTATAACCCTTATGTAATTGCATACAGTAATAGCTTGCAACTATACTTCCACCTAGCGGTCGTTACGAAAAATACCTTTTAGACAGTGGAGGCTCTGGTGATTGCTCTCTTTCTATGTTGCCTTTCATAAAATGGCAATAGCCAATGTGTGATCAGGGGTTACAGGTCAAAGTTAGAGAACTTCTAAACGAGTGATAAAGGAATCATGGTAGGCCTATTCCTTTAATTGCGTGAAACTATATGCTTTCGTATGGGTGATATTACCATATTCAGATTCTTAAGGAATTCTTTTTATTTATAAGGATTGTGAATATGATTGAGATATAACTAAAATTAATGTAACTTATATGTTGTATTATTAAGATTTATTTTTCCCTTATTTCTTTACTGAATAAATACCATATAACTGTAAAAGTACTTACAATGCAATTACTGTGTTTCAAATGAATTGGTTTGTTGGAGAGCCGTTAGTACGGTTGTATGATAAGAGAAATAAATATAATATATGCTAAAACTAACTCTTCCCCTCTAGCAAACAACATAGGCTACTAAGAAATTGAAACTTTTGCAATAATTAACGTACTGCTACATTTTAGATCTTCTTCACCGTATCATAGATGCGGTAAAATCCAACGATTTGAATAAACGCATTAACTTCGTCGTCATCATCGAGAAAATGTGAAACCATCTCTTGTAATCGTTACTAAAGGCTGTATGATGTATCTTGTCTCACTGTGAAAAGAGAGAGAAAGGAGATATGTCTTACTTCGTTTGTGTTGTTATGGCGATGGGGGAGTGGAGCGATGCCGTCCATCCATCCAGTGACGGAAGGGACTAGTTGATACATTCTGTAGCGCAAAATAAAATAACAAAATATCTCTCTTCGTACTGTGTAGTTCCGTCACTGAGCTTGTCTTTCAAAAAACTGAGTTCCGGCAATCTGTACAATAACAAGATTTTGAAAGGAATCCTGAAAATTTACAATCCTCCTATAATCTCCATCCTCATTTGAAGGGACTTGGTTTTATTGCTACTGAGACAAGATAAACCTTACCGGGTATAACTCCTAAACAATACTTTGCCTCTCTTCATAAATGTCAGCTGTTTTTCCATTATGATAATGTGCATATACCCCAATATTCCCGCACTATCTAAATCTACATAAGGGTAAACAATGTTTAGGCTGTTTGCGGTTTAAATTTATAGCTCGTTATTTTAGATGGTAATAGCACACACTGTCGTTCAAGCACCATTCGTTACAAAAATCCCGGTAGAACAAGCCCTTCTCTATCGGCATTGGATAATGAATACTGTCTAAAGCAGCGCGTGTTGCTACTATTTAGAGAGTCTACATTCAAAACTCGTCCAACTGGCAACGAAGAAATGATTAAACTCTTCTTTGTGTGCACTGAAATAGGTTTGAACAGTGTGTATCAAACGACATGAATTTCCTTTCAGCTGTCAGGTTGGTAACAGTGTACACTCTGCACAGTTGAGTGGATTGATGCCTCATCCGACATCAGTTTGCGTCACTAGGTAGAGAACAGCCGTTAGTTCATAACACGTTCACTTGTGATAGCACAACATCTCGGCGAAATATCCCCTACAAATCCTCTTTCTGAACGTAAATTTACCTACCTACAACACAATTCTCCTCCCCCTAGTTGTGTCGTACAGAACCACCTTGTTATTTGTTCAATCGACCGTGACTTGGGAGCCTTGCTCGGGGGATGAGACAGGGAGGCGTTCTCTGCCATCAGTCAATAGTTTAATCAAACTATTCTTACAGAAAACATTGATCCCTGGACCACGCAGAGCAGCGAATTTATTTTTCCCGGGTTTTCATACCACTAACGATGCTTATTGTAAACCAAATGTCTGTTTTCTCTTTCCTATACCTACTCCACTGGATGTACACATTAGAACTACTGTAACGTTGGGCCAACACAATGCAACACTATCTAGATACACCGGGACAGGTCGCTACATACAGTGTTGTTCGGGTCTCACATGCCCAGCATTTTGCCGAGGTTAGCGCCTCTTTCCTATTATAACTTTTGAAAGAGATTACTTTTAATATATCACAATTTACAGTTTATTTCAAATTAATATCCATAGGTGTTTAAATACTTCCCAGACCTATTACACTGGCTTTTGTACTGCAAAGTGGTTTTGGTAAAGTCAGTTCCTACTATGAAAATGCTGTTAACTGAATCCCTATCAAGAAAGGTGTATACCTATAGGTAAATTGAGTCCCTGCCAAAAAAAGGTGTATAGGTAAGCTGAATCTGCCAAAAACGGCGAATAGGTAAACTGATCCTGCAAAAAACGGTGTATAGGTAAACTAAGTCCCTGCCAAAAATTGTGTATAGGTAAACTGAGTCCTTGGCATAAAGGTTGTATAGGTAAAGTGGGTCCCTGCCAAGAAAGATGTGTAGGTAAACTTAGTCCGTGTCAAGGAAAATGTATAGGTAAACTGAATTCCTGCTGAAAGCTGTATAAGTAAACTGAGTCCTGCCAAAACGGTATATAGGTAAGCTCACTCCCGGCTAAATTTCGTCACGACAAAATGTTACCTTCTACTTTTAACCAGACTTTGAACTGGCAGCCAACTAGTACAACTAGTACTTAGTTGGTGTGGTTAAAAATTTTGTCTAGGAAACTGCCAAGCTCTTACATTATTTTAAGGTACGTCAAGGAACTTGAAAGAAACTGATATAACGAATTGAAATCTTGAGACATCTTGATTTACTGTGTCATTTTTTCCCTTAAAAATCATTTCTTATCTTTTATTGCTTTTTTGCATTTACCCTTGTTTCTCAATGAAACATATGACTTTGGCTGGATGTCCTTCAATGCATCGATAAAAGTATATTTCTAATAGTTACAATAAAATAATGCATTCAAGCGACAATGGAAAGACTCTCAGCTGTTCGTGGTTACGAAATCGGCCCAAAGAGGTGTAAATAGCTCTTTTGAAGCGATATATGTCTCAAAGATGTACTCAGCGAACATTTGAATTTTAGTGAGTTCAGGTTGAATAGACATTAGATCGTCAGTGAAACATTCCCCGACGTCTTGTGAATGTAAAAACGTAACCCGAAGAAATACTTAAGGACACTATTGTTTTATGAATTGTTCTATATTCATTAGTCAGACCGAGTGACTGTCCTTTCCTCCATCAGTTTTGGTCGAAGTGGAAACGACAACCTCTGGCAAGCAAACATTCTCAAGGGAACAGATAAAAACCTTATTTTTTTCCTCTACCATGTTAATAATGCAAAACAAGTGTCAATACAAATTCTGGCCACTCGACCATAATTACGAGGCTGTCGATAAAGTAATCTTCCTTGGGGCCGTTTACAGAAAGGAAACACAATTTCATGGAAAGATTTATTGGAACAAGTACAGCAACTGTTGCGCTATTTTCCTACATATTCCCCACCAGAAGTTAGAAATTTGTCATACCGTGGGATCAATAGAGCAGACTTCTACGACGCAAGGATACAAGAGTTGACCCAATGGTATGACAAGTGTGCGAATTTTAAGTAAGCAGTAGAACAAATGGACAGCTTGAAATATTTGGGGCGTAATAATTATTATATTAGTAACATGAGCTTCTGCCTGTGTAGTGACGTCTGAAGACGTAGCCTACTCTGACATAATGTCATAAAAACGTGGAAATATAGTACAAAACGGGAACCAAAGAGACTTCGAGCCGGTATTGTGGACGGATTCGCGGCATAGCTCAGTTGATACGAGCATTCAGATCTCAAAAACCTGGGTTCAATCCCTAGTGCCGGAGGAAAAATTTTCTCCTAAAATAACATATAGACCCTAATATCATAACAGATTAAAATTTGTAGGAATGAAAATAGCATGTGACTAATATAATATTCCAAGCATTTGAAATGTTGATATGGTAAAGAACGGAACGTGTGAAATGGATAGAAGAAGTTTCAAATTACGCTATTCTAGGAAGGATAGGAGAAGAAAGAATAATGCTGAAACTGATCAGGAACAGAAAAAGAAATTGGCTGGACCACTGGCTAAGAAGACACTGCCTACCGAACGATGCACTGAACGGAATAGTGAACTGGAAAAGAGTTCGAACGGAAGAAGATATCAGAAGAAAGACAACATTAAGATAAATGGATCGTATAGGAGAAAAAGGGAATATTGGAGAATATCAGTTTGCAGTGAAGGACCTGCTCCCAGCTGGAAACTGTGAACGAAAGAATTTATTTTCAATTAATTTAGGACTATGAAAGTACGCTACATATTATATTACAGACGGAACTCTGTGCACGTGATTATAGTAGTATAAAGCCAAAACCTGTTATAGCACACAGTAAATGCAACAACTAAAGACTCTCTCGGAACACAAAATAAACAGAATAAATGGGACAAAACGCAATCCCTATGGAAGAGACAGAAATCACATCCACAAATGAAATCGAATATAGTAAATTATAACAAATATTTTAAACGGCTTAAATACTCAACTGTTTTTTTTTCTACGGCACATGCAGATTTTACTGTAGGCCTTATAAATTGCACAGGGAAGAATCTGTTGGTCTTAATGCGGAAACAAGTGCAGTAGCTAGCAAACCCTTAAGTTTAGTACGATTTTCTGATTTTCTTTCAGAAGTCGTTTTCATGTATAGGCCCTACATAGATTGTTATTTCCATAATGTCTATATTCGTTGCAAAAATCAAATTCAAATTTATCTATTCATAATTTACATTTGAGTGGTATGAACAGATACCCGAATTGGACATGTGCTTGTGTTCGGGTACAGTCCAGCAGAGTCTACATAAATTTTATAGATATCATTAATTATTTTGACGACAGAAACAACAACAACAACAATAATAACAATAATAATAATAATAATAATAATAATAATAATAATAATAATAATAATAGTACAACAGTGACGGATATAATACAAAGATAGTGTTTGCGCTTTATATTGTTTCCACTGTTAATGTTTTGTGTTTTGTTGAATGCTTAGTATAGATCAGCGATGGGCGCTTGAGTGCATTTGCCCTCCGTGCGCACGGGGAATTCCAAGTGCGAGCGCTGCAGTGCGCTGTAGTGTGCCAGCAGCCGTAACAGATCTTACACAGCTTTTAAATGAGCTAAATTTAGGACTTCAGGGAAAAGAAATTCTTAATAAACAATTTGCTGATAGAATTCCAGCTTTTAAGGAGAAATTGCTGTTATGGATACGTCAAATGCAAACGAGCGAAATATATCATTTCCCATCCTTATCTAAGCGCATAGAATTTTGAACAATGAAAATTTCGAAATGTACGTATATATTCTATCCGGTCTATTAGAGGAATTTACATCAAGGTTTCACGATTTAGATTGCCTGGAAATGGATTTGCGTATTTTTGCTACATGTTCCGATTCCAACTGATTATTATTGATAAAGTCCCCCCTTCATTATAGTGTGAATTGATTGACCTGCGATGTGATCGAGAGATGCGAGCGAAATATGATTCAAGGTCGAGTCTTATGAAGTTTTATGACGAATTCCCAAGAAGACGCTTTCCCAATCTGCATAAGCTGCGTGAGAAAGTTTTGTGTTTATTTGGTTCCACTTATAGATGTGAACAGTTATTTTCTATTACGAAAATAAACAAATCTCAAACAAGAAATGATGGACTTTTAACGTCAGTTCTTCGCATAGCTTGTGCTAATACAGTTTCTCCAAATCTTGAGAAATTGAGTAATATGAATTAATGTGCAACAGATATGTTTTGTTTTGTGTTTCATTACTTCGTGTCCTTATTTAGATTGGTAGAATAACATTTTCTTTTGAAACATACAGTACGCACCGCAACTTGAATAAACCGGTTTTCGTGCATTATAAAAGCACACTTCTCTCGTAGTACACCGTGCAAGCACAGAGTGCATAATTCTGCCCAACCCTGATATATGCTTCCAGATAGTAATACCAATTAATTAAAAGTAATACTCATACTAGTAATAATAATAATAATAATAATAATAATAAATACTAACAGTAAGATTGATAAAATAAATATCAAAACCACTTAGCGAGAGTTAAACACAACTTATATAAGCATATAATAACCAGAAAAGAACAACTCGAAGTCCACTAAAAAGTTCGTTGTATCGCAGACAGCAAACGCCGTATTGATATTATGTTATGTAATATTGGGGGAGGGAGAGCCGAAAATATATGTCTGAACATTCTCTGCGAATCTTCTAACATACAAGCAGCGGAAGTTAATGCTGAAAAACAAAACATCTATTAGTCAAACTGTTCATTATTTCTAGGATAAACGCAGTAATAATATTAAAATATACTAATCACATTTCAGTTACAGGTCTCTCCTTTGGTGCTAAAGGTAGGAAATGATTTAGTCCGCTAAAATGTTCCTTGCTAAGCAACCGAATTGTTTCATCTGCAATAGTAGTTGACTGTCAAAGGTAAATGGAAGCTGTGCAGTGTAAACATACACTCACTCACTCACTCACTCTTCGTGTAAAATTTATCCGCTCGTTGCCATGGATACGACGCAATGCTTTTGCGAAAAATTAGTGGCATTATTATTGCTCGGTCAGAATCGACAAGATTATACCTAATTCATTAGCACATAATGTGGACTGTAATCACGCAATTTATTATTTAATACCGTACACACAATTCTAGTGTTAGGGATACGAAAACTGATACCCTAACACAGTTCCGGGAAAACAAATAAATACAAGGACAAAAAATGACAAAGTGTCCCTGTGTTACTCTCAGAACTCAGATAAAAGCGTGCCAGATTACTGGAAATCAACCACATGCCATTCGTCTATATCAGATAGATGTGGGATGATATTAAATTATTTTTGCCGGAAATCCGGTTTTACTTCAACGCCACTTAATTGCTATATATTGCACAAAGGTTTATTTATTGCCTGCAGTGATAATAACAATATAAAACAATGTAAGTAGAGTTCTCCGAAAATACATTTTATTGGATGTAACTAATCACTTTCACTTACTCTTAGATATTTTAAAAGAGGCAGAAACAGACCCTTGCAACACAGGGGTTTTCTCATGAAGCTCCGGTTCCCTTGCAGCATCCCAGCAAACATCACTATCTCATCTCATCGCTGATGTAGCGTAGATCAGTCTGCTATGACGCACTTTGGGCAACGACTATGTCGGTAAATTGGTCTACAGAACTGGCTTCATATAGGTGAATGACGAACAGTCAATAACCCGCCATTAGACAAAAAAATTCACAATGACGTTGACAATGGTATGTATGTATGTATGTATGTATGTATGTATGTATGTATGTATGTATGTATGTATGTTTGCATATATGTATATTATATAGAATGGAAGTGGTTTAAAAGTGCAGAATGAAGGGGGCAATAAAACATATTTAAAAAACAGAATAGTAATATACGTTACAAGAGCGGTATGTTGACGTTTTCATGTTCGAGGAAAAGATTGAAAAAGCGAAACGTAGTTGAGCTTTTTTAATTTCCTCGAACATGAAAACAAACATACCGCTCGTTATCGTACATTACTTTGTGCGAAGATCGTTTATTACATACCTGAAAGACGAATTTCTAATTAGTTGCAATGAAATCTCCATGTTGGTTTCTGTTTAATGACGCCAACTTCGGAACACCAAAATATCTTTCTTCCACATTGTTGCTGTAAAATATTTTCTGTGTTTACTATACTCCAGCAGGCCGTGATATACGTCTGTCTTTTTTTCTCCCTAGTCTATAAATGAGAACTTAAAACAAACGGTAAGGCTATGTAATGATTTATTTTTCATTTTAATATTTTAACAATATTATTTATATAACATATTGCAGTAATAACATCGGCATCTGGAATCTCGTTGATTTTTTCATGGCTTGCTTAATGTTACTTGTATCAGGAATGCAATAAGTTTCATGGAGTAGTAGACTTTACTTAATTTTTGCAAATATTTATAAACAATAATTAACATTGCAATTTAGGTGAAATTGCAGTGGTAAGTTTCCAATTTATAATTATTACTATGTTAAACGTATCTAAAAATAATATGTTAAAAGCCTAAAGCAGTAAAATGAATGTCGCGCTTAAGCGGTAAGAAGAGGGAAATTGCTATGTGTGTTACGTTGGGAATACTGAATGTGGTATTTCACACTTACCGCGTATTGATTCTGTGCGGAAAACAAGCAAATACGCACGATCTCGCACAAAACTATTATGCGTTTTGTAATTAAGTGTATGGTTAATTAGAAAATTAGGCTGAAAATCTGCGTAGTTTGGCAACACTGCATCTCCGGCTTACCTAAAAATACACACACTACTCGGTCTGAATAATAGAGTTTCGTCCCTTTGTCTCTGCAGTAGAGTTGCCGGGATTCCTAATGGCAGGAAATAAAGATACGTGTCAATTCTTTTATTCAAGTTGTAGGATAGCTGTCCGTTTTATCTAAAAACTGCAATAGGATAAACAATTTCTCATCAGCTTCTCTAATTATAAGAGTAAAAATTATAACTGTACGGATAGTACTATCGGGTAAAACAGCGTTAAGATTTAGATACGATTTTTTGTGAAAAATCTTCATTTGGGATAATATGACATTATAATTTTTTATATTGTATCCAGGAAATAAGCTGTTGAAAGCTGTACTGTTATATTACTTCCATCCTGTAAGCCTATATGTTTAAGTTTACATAATGTGTCTGATGTGTGCAATTAAGCATGCGCTGTGTGCTATTTTACGTATTAAAATGCAAATTACTGAAATAATTAATTTTTAGTGAATGGTTCACAACTTGATGCATAGTAGATGGATTGGTGGAAGAATAGATAGTTACAGGTTATGTATACGATAATGTTATATGAAAATGTATATAAATTGCCCACAGTGAAAAGGTTATGGACGTGTATTCCTCATTTTTAATTCAAGCATTCACTTTATTACAGTTAAACCACTTTCACCCACTCAATTTTTCATACAATTATCCATTATCGAATACCGTTAGGACCCCGTATCGCAGAGAGTAGATTATTACAGAGAAATTCCCTTCATAGGTCTGGTTACTATAACTACTTAATGCAGCAATTCGCTCGGCAACTGTCACTGAATTCCATTCAATGCATTCAAGGAACACACGTATAGAAGGCTTGTGCATTTATGAAGCCAGAGCGTTAAGATTTCATGCAGCCATCTGCTCCACACTCATTCATTACACAAAATTACGCAGTCACGTGATTTGTGACGCAAAGACAACGCGGAAATATGGAAATGCGCCAAACGTCTCCGCCTACAGTTGTATATTATTGCACGTCATTACGAGTGATGAATGAAGCATACTGCTTTATTCTTTTTTATACAACTCCAATCAAATGGTTTCTTCATTTTCTCATGTATGATAGTCGCTCAATAATTATTGCCGTGTTTTCTCAACAATGGATTAGATTCGATCCTAGGGACATGCTGCCTTTGTAGTATAAATTAAATCTATAAATTAGATCTATATGAATTCTTAGATTTCCATTGCCACTGATATTCCTATATTAGTCATTACATGTAAACGTACAACTTTTAATGTTCGATTTCTTAACAACGAAAATTTACAAGGATGCTTTTCCTTATATAATTTTTATTATTATTATTATTATTATTATTATTATTATTATTATTATTTATCCTTCTTACAAATAATTTTTAGAAAACTCAGAGGTTCATTGCCTCCTCACATAAGCCCCCCATCGGTCCCTATCCTCAGCAAAATTAATCAAGTCCCTGACATCATATTCCACCTCCCTCAAATATATTTTAATATTATCCTTCAATCTACGCCGTCTAGGCTTCCAACTAACACTTTATATGCATTTCTATATTCATACGTAATACATGCCCAGTCTATCTCAAATGTCTGGATTTAATGTTTCTAATTATGTTAGGTGAAGAATACAATACGTGCAGTTCTGCGTTGTGTCACAGTCTATACAGTCACGAAGCTTCAGTTTTGAGGGTACTAGGAACAATAGACTGTCCAGGTACTATTTCTTATTGTCTGTAATGAGGCGATAGTAGCGATCCTAGTGGTTAGCAACTATCTATGGATGCATATTTACTACGTATTGAGCTTCGTGACTGTATATTCTAAACTGTGGTTGTGTAATTTTTTTTTTTCGTTACTTACGATAATTTAATTTTCCGAGAAACCAGCCTGGATTAGACCCAAAAGAATTGTCATAGCCTATGCATGAAGAGAACGACGGATTGAAATCTGACGTCAAGAAGGCAATGACTTATTAGATGAATTCCGTGTTGTTGCTCCAACTATTTCGTATAAATGAAGACATATTTGTAGGAAGGTTGTCACATGAGATAAAATGTGAATCTCTTAAGGAAATTCAGAATAAATAAATCATTGAGTCCCTCCTAAACAAAGTGTGCAACACATATTAACTGCTTTCAACTTAAATTCTTTGTGAATTTGGTGGAATTTCGACGGCATACTTAATTTCGAAACTATTCTGAAAAGTCAATCCGTTGATGTTGAACTCTACTGAACAACTTTATTGTATATATCAATATTTAATATTCGTAATGTGTCTTTGGTAGGGTTCCCATAATGTAATTTAAAAAAACTGGGACATTTTCAATTTTTTTACTTAAAAATATGGAACATTTTGTAAAAAACACGGGACACAATAAAAACTGCAAATTTTTTAATAAATTCACCACATACGTCACAATCACATTTTAAACAAATTATAAAAATACATCCTAATGCCCATTCGGCAACCTTCCAAATTATTATTATTATTATTATTATTATTATTATTATTATTATTACTAGTACTACTAAAATACAACTTAATGATAGGTACTGGAAACAAGAGTGAAAATATTTTAATATGCATTCAAGTATTTCTCAGATTTATGGACGTGGTTGACTATGTCTGACCGACCACCATGTGAATTGCAAAATCTAGAATTGCATAATGTACATTCCACATTTTCATTCGCACCTTTGATGAATGGGAATTCTCTTCTGATGCTATCGTTTCGGCATGATGCTATGATACTGAATGTAATCGGAAACAGAAATTATAACTAATACTACCAAGATAAGCATGGAGAGAGAAGAAAAGAGCATCGCTCTAAGTATCACCAACATTGCAATAGAAATAATGTTCTATGAATTAGTCACCAGGAGCGCTACTTATTGAAATGAGGACAACTTTCGTAATCCATTTTTTTAGGAAGGCTATTCAAAAGCGGGAAATTTGAAAAAAAGTCTGGACACCGGAACATATGATCAGAAAACGGGACTATCCCAGGAAAAACGGGACGAATGGGAACTCTAGTTTTTGGTGAACTAAACGAAACATTTGAGGGGCTCAGCGGAAAAGGAACCCATGCCACAAAAAGTAATTTTTGTAGGAGAAGCATTTATTCCACTGAGATTCTCTTTCGTTTCTATTGAAGAAGTGGAATTTATAAATGCTTAACATGTCCGGTAGACACATGGCACAAGACTGGAAGTTCGTGAAAAAGCGGCCCTCGATGGAAAGATCTGTCGGATTATCGAAGAAACTTGAAATCAACAAAAATGTGGCATGGGTCCCTTTTCCACTGAGCCTCTCATTTGTACCAGCATGAAAAGGCTCTGGTCTGCTAGTCAAACACAAGCCAAATCTAAAACATTGGAAGGTATAGATGTTTTGGAACAACCAAGTTGTAATTCAGGTGATGTAATTACGATTCCAGTCCATTCCAGTGAATTGCTAGGTCTAATTTTCTCCGTGGACGAAGCTACAATAATTGCGACAAAGTGAACAGATCATAACAAGAGTTTTATGGCTACAGATTTAATGAAACTAAAAATCAAAATTATGGGAAGGATGGTAATGTAACACAAAATTTTCAGAAACGATACATTTCACATAAATTTGGTACAATACCATTTTTTCCTCCTGTACATTTTGTCCGCATTTAATTTCCGTTAGTTTTTCTTCATGCCCATTAAATTCATTTTCCAGTAGTTCACTTTTACTACATGCCCACAAAATATTTTGTACACTAAAAATAATGTCCACATTACTTAACGCCAAGTTTTGTCTTTCATCTGTTTTGGTAACACGGTTAGGGTCCTAAAACTTATACGATTTTATTTCATCTCGTAAAAAAGAGATACGTCAACAGAGAATTTGGCACTCACTTAAGAAAGAAATTAAATTGTACACTGTCCTTAGGCTTTTGTTCCATATCATTCGTGCCCTCACAGATATCTTCTTAATTTGTTCGTTGAACTATATATTTACATCGTTATTTTCTTCTCATGTTTCATGTCTACTATAAATGTATTAAATCTGGCTAGCCTTGATTAAAACGTACATCTATTCTTAATCTGATACTGCATATTTGTAACCTCGGGCTAGCTGAGCGATTCTTAGATGATTCCGGTATCTAAAAACGATACCGTTCAAGGCACGGAAATTTCATTATATGGAATGTTTACCATTTTCTACAGAAATATAGGGTATTTCAAAAGTCAGTTCAAACATTAAACCGCCATAAATATTATAATATTTGAGATAGGAAAAAAAACAAAACATCACAGTGTTGGGCAAACAACGGGGTTCCCAAACATTGGGAAGATGTCCGCCGTTCTCTTGTTCAACGTACAGCATTTTATCTGCGGCACCATGCACAGCATTTTGCAGATAATATCTTGGAATATTGGTAATTTCTTGCGAGATGGCATCTTTCAGTTGCAGTAGGGTTGTTGGTTGTGTCAGGAAAACTCGTTCTTTAAGGTAACCTCACAACCAAAAGTCAGCCGGATTGAAATTTGAAGATCGCGGAGGCCACATTGTTGGAAAGTGCCTACTGATGAGACGATCATCAAACATCTGCGTAATTAATTGTTTTGCAGGGATAAAGATGTGGGGTGGAGCGCCATCTTGTATGAAGATTATGTTTTCCATATCGTGGTTCCTCAGTCTAGGGATGACGAAGTTCTGTAACATGCTGTAGTAGCGCTCTCCGTTTACTGCAACAGTCCGTCTTATTCCATTATTGTTCACAACTGTGGAGTAACGGTTAGCGCGTCTGGCTGGGAAACCAGGTGGCCCGGGTTCGATTCCCAGTTGGGGCAAGTTACCTTGTTGAGGTTTTTCCAGAGTTTTCTCTCAACCATTATGAGCAAATTCTGGGTAACTTTCGGTCCTGGACTTGACTCATTTCACCGACATTATCACCTTCATCTCATTCAGACGCTAAATAACTTAGGCTCATTCACAATGAAAATTAAATATAACGTAACCGTTAACTTAAAAATGTAAACGTTACGGTAAAATCAAGAACATTCACGATGGGAACATAAACATAACCGCAAAGATACTTGGTAACTATGGAAACATAACAACGACGCCATTTCCTAATATTCTGTCGAATACATCAGCGCTCCACGATTGTGTACTGTTTGCAAATCACGTAAGCATAAGCATGAAAGTTTGGAGTTTGCAAACTTTCATGTTAACGTCTAATGACAATGTTTATGTCAATGTTTATATGAATCATTGTGAATAATCCCATTTGATAACCTGGCCGGAAACTTCTGTGTTTATGTTACAGTTATGTTTAATTTTCATTGTGAATGGGCCTTTAAGATGTTCATAAAGCGTCGTAAAATAATCTACTAAAAAATTAATGGTGGCGTTAACACGCGTAATTGAGGTTCGTTTTCCGATCAAAGTCGTGTTTTGTAAACCCCGTTGGTTGCCCAACACTGTGATAACATTATAATATTAATAGCGATCTAATGTTTGAACTGACTTTTGAAATATTCTATACATTTTCAGAGGATGGAATAGCATGTTGTTCATATTGTATATTTTTATGTAACAATCTTTCTGAAAGGAAGAGAAAATTTATAAACAGTGATTTCATTGTACCCATGATCGGTAAATGAATCGGAATAAGTAGAAGAGAAATTAATATAAGCTTATCAGTCGGCCAATTTCTTAACGAAATATCAATAGAGCAAGATGTGTAATGAAATTCCTATTTTTGCGTAGTGATAATATAATTATGTTGGAATACTGTAAAATGGAAGAAAAGGTATATGGGCCAAATATTATGGACGAAGTGTCTGTAGACGGTTTATCTGTGGACTTGTGACGGTGGACGAATTTTATTCTCATAGGAGCATAAAAATAACGGATTTCATTTCTGAGAAATATATGTGTTTGATGTTACTTAATCCGCTGTTAAATATGTGCTAATTGATGTTTAGAAATTTTAAATCAATCCAGTATAAAATAGTCATTACCTACTAGTCCGACCGGTTTAAAACGCGAGAAGATTCTTTTTTTGTAAAAAAAAATATATACTATAATAATTGTTTGCAGTTTCGCATTTCTGTCTAATGTAACATGTCTACGGCATTCTGAGCGAGTAATGATCTAATTCAGTGGTCGTCAGCATTCGCTGAAATGGGTAACGGGTAAGCAGTGTATCGTAACATGCACCGTCGTGCAGAACGGATAGGGAGAAAGCATACTCGCTAGCAGGCACGGATGTACGATACTGCAGTCTCTTATCAGCAGGTAAGAGATGCTAGCCCGAGGGTGTACTGTGCTAATGACCGCTGATCTAATTGATTAGATCTAGTTAATTTTGGTACTTTTACCAGTACGTTACTGATTTTTAAAGTTCCTCCATTCGTATTAAGGCCTTTCAAATACCTGCTCAGAGTATAGCGGTTAAATAAATTATTTAATTTAGTTTAACTATTACTATTAAGGCAGACGATTTAATTATATTCAAGGTGGGTTAAAAGTCGCTTGACCCAATATTCGTTCTTAGGTTTCATATCAGAACACATATTCAGATGACATAACTTGAACAAACAAACGAATTGCTGATGTAACAAGTGGTGGGTTGGTCACCATGTTCGTGCGTCAACTGTTTTTCCGATGTATAAACGTTGTGTATTGAGAAACAGTCTGTAAATAATATGTAAGTTGAATGTAATGAAGTGTACGAAAGAGTTTGGGGAAAGCGACTTTTCGCCCATTCTGTATATTTTGTACTCACTTATTCTTATATGTCATTGTACAGCTCTGTGTTTTCGTCTTCTGATGTTATGGTTATTTTTTTCAAGAAATTCAGATTATTGTTTGTGTACGTTGTTATGCAATTCTGTAATTAATAATGTTATTTATGTAAAATTAGACAGAGTGGAACTGATGTGGCTGTGCAGATTGAAGTGGGCAACAGAATATACTATAATTAATAAAAAAAACTATTATGCTATTTTTAAGCAAGTGCTTGGTTAATAAGAAAAATAGTCTGAAAGTCTCCGTACTTCGGCAACAGCGCATCGCCGGCTCACATACACATACACATACACACACACACACACACACACACACACACACATACACAGACTGAAGTCTGAGTAGTAGCATTCCGTACCTTAGTCACACTAGTAGGGTTGCCAGACTTCCTAATGGCAGAAAATGACGATACGTGCTAATCATTTTATTTCATTCGTAAGGAAACCATTTTATTTAAAAATTGTGAAGAGAAGATAATTCCTTATAATTTTCTCTAAAATCAGGGGCAGAGGTCCGAATTGTACTGATAATATTTATCGAGTAAAAAAGTGTTAACATTTAGGTGAAATGTATTTTTTTTAGAAAAAATATTCATTTGGGACTAATATGGTGTGCCTATTATAATTTTTTGTGGTATTCTATTCAAGGAATAAGCTATTAAATAAAGACTACAAAGTTATATTGCTTCCTCCCTCTATACTTATTTATTCATTTACTTATTTATTCAATTATTTATTTATTCATTTACTTATTCATTCACTTATTCATTCATTCATTTACTTATTATTCATTTATTTAATCATTCATTCATTCACTTATTTATTTATTCATTTACTTATTCATTTACTTATTCATTCACTTATTTATTCATTTACTTATTTATTTATTCATTTATTTATTCATTCATTTACTTATTTCTTCATTTATTTACTTATTTATTCAATTATTTATATATTTATTCATTTACTTATTCGTTCACTTATTTATTCATTTACTTATTTATTTATATATTTATTCATTTACTTATTCATATTTATTTATTTATTTATTCATTCGTTTACTTATTCGTTCACTTATTTATTCACTTACTTATTTATTCAATTACTTATTTATTCACTTATTTAAATATTTATTTACTTATTTATTCATTTATTTATTCATTAATTTACTTATTTATTCATTCACTTATTTATATATTTATTCATTCATTCATTCACTTATATATATTCATCCATCCATCCATCCATCCATCCACCCTTCCATCCATCCATCCTTCCATCCATCCTTCCATCCATCTATCTATTTCCACTGGCAGAGTTTAAGGTAATAAGTTAAGGCCTTACGAATCACTTTTGGCTTCTTACAATGAGAATGGCAGAAACGTTATCATCTTAACGAGTAGCAGCTTTAATTTATTCTGAACACACCAGCCCGAAGAATAATCTTACGAAATATGACTTGTTTAAATAGCAATAATATCAATAATTATAGTGTTATTATATCTTACAGTGGCCACAAAAAATTACTCACCGCTGTAGAAAATACAGCTGTACTTATTTAGTTCACAGTAGTACTGCATGGACTTACCTGAAAGCAAATAAGACAGCAGTTAATTTAAGAACACAAAGATACATTCTTATAATATGCTATGCATTAAAGATATTCTATTATTATACAGGCTAAATAAGACATCAGTCAATAAGCAAGTTTTCACCAAAGGAACCCAAACATATCGTATGCGATCCGTAATGGATAGAGAGGTTACGAAGTTAATCTTTTATATACTTCAGGTTCTTCCGAAATTCTTCTTTAAAAATGCTCCATTATCTGTTAATGAATAATGTAATAGTCTTGAATAACGATAGTACTTTAAAAAGTAATGAATGATAAAGAATTAGAAACACAAAACTCTATGACTGGAAATGAAATATTAATGGAACATTTCACTCTCTTCAACATTCAAATGGCAAGTAATAGAGTTTAATTCAAATAAATTAATACAATATTTGTACAATGTAGAATGTGAACCAAGAGTTGATTCTCTCACAAAGTGATCAAAATATAACCATTTCATCAAAATATAACCATTCTATAAAATTTCGGAGGCCTTTATTTCCTATGGAATATTATGGAAACCTTAGTCATTTAATTGGTATATTAAAAGTTGCGTCCGATGCATACTTAAGATACTAGTGATGATGTAATTTGAAAATGCTTTTTAATTTCACATCGTGCAAAGTGTAGGATTACTACCTGTAAATTTGAAGATTTCCGAGAAATGATTTTTTTCGACTTCAGTCAAATTGTAAAAATTGTTTTCGGGCAAGTCATCTGTTTATAAATATTTATCCTGAAGTACTCAGTGGGTTATGTTCATTTTTAGTTTCCACAATTCAACTTAGCTCAAAACGAAGCATATGGAAGACATTTTTAATAAAAAATTACTCCGTATTCTCTTGAATTCAAAACTACACAATATCCTACATATTTTACTTATTTATACTATGTAGAACATAAACTAACAAAATATTACTGCACGATTAGTGGCGGTTGTGTGAAGATGAGACAATAATACATATGATTTGATTACTATTGTATGCCTCGCGATCACTGGAGGGTTAGAGACGCGTCAAATATGCGTGACCTGTAGTGGAGAATATTTTCAGATTCCCTTGGTAAGATGGGATTGAATTAAATTTATTGAATTTTATACACCGTGTTGCAATGGTTTCCCTTCGCGGAAACTATTTTCCTGCTTTCTGACGAGAGTTTCACCGACTTAGTGTGACTAGTTCGGGCGACGTACATTCTATAAGGGATCCTTCTACTATTTCATAACATATTTAATATTATGCAGGAAATTAAAGGATGAATTTTATGTATGTAATTTATCGACGAAGTAGCTATATAATCATGCTCGGGTTAGATCCCCGCTTGGGCTGATTATCTGGTTGGGTTTTTTCCGAGGTTTTCCCCAGCCGTAATGTGAATGCAAGGTAATCTATGGTGAATCCTCGGCCTCATCTCGCCCAATACCATCTCGCTATCACCAATTTCACCCACGCCAAATAACCTAGTGTTTGATGCAGCGTCGTTAAATAACCAACTAATATATAGAGCCTACAAATATAAATACTGTAACGATATCAGCTTTAACCTGATGAAACTTGTCACCAGTATCTGAATCACATAATAATGGTGATAAGTGCCAATCACAACCTTATACAATTTCCCAGTCTAAGTTTTAAGCTTTAGGAAGACGTAATAAAGAGTCATGTGGAAATACAGCAGACTGACAACTTAGTTTATTATGATTGTTTAAGAATTGATAATTGTAATAAATAATAATTATTATCAGTTTCCGTGTCTAGACATTTCTGGATTTTTTACTAAACAATTCCTGTATTTAATATTTTTGTCTTCCTAAATTATTCTGTAGTGCTTTTATTCTGGATCTTTATAGTCACCTTCATTGACAGCAGATTATTTTGTTAAATATATACAGTTGTTTTAATTTGTAGTGAAAGTTTACGAGATATCGTATATTTTTAATACTGAAAAAGTTTCTGGTATGAAGCAGTTTGAGACAGTGATCTTTTTCAGATAATTTTGTTGCTCTTGTTCTTTCGTATATGGGTACCATAGTTTCCTTCATTTCTCGTCTGTGAAATTACTTGGATTCAATTTAGAACAAAACCTACTCTGGAATGAACATGTATCTTTTGTCTGTAATAAGTTGTCTCGAGTTTTGTACATTTTTCGGAGACTTGTGAATTGTGCCAGTCAACAAGTTATCATTAATGTATATTTCGGTATTTTTTTAGTGTCAATTACTGTATGTTGTACACACCTGGTGCCATTCGTCTAATGTCAGTAAGATTTTTATATTGCAAAAAAGATCTTTACAGATCATTTGGACTGGACATTGTAAAAACTTATTTATTAATTATAAAATTCTAACTTTTCCTGGAATTTATATCTTTGTTTTCCTGATTTTTATAAGAGAAAATGTGGATAAATATTGTAGTAGATCAAACATTCATGATTATGGCACTAGGTCATGTGATGATTTGAGTTTTAAATACTGTCGCACACCAAAGGCACTAAGAGGTGGGAAACTACGGGAAAAAAAATGTAACGCTTTAGTTTTTAATGCCAAATGTGTTGCTCTTTACCATTTTAAAACGTTCTCTTAAAATGGTTAACTAATCAAGCTGTTTATACTGTTGAGTTCTTTAATGTGAGGATGAATGATCTTGTCTTTTAATTTGTAATGTTTCCTTCCAAACGAAGCCTATTATAATTTTTATTATTTAATGGCTATAAATATTATTATTATTATTTAGTCAAAAGCCTTTCATAATAAAATAATATAGTAGTTTTCAAACCCGTCAAATAAAGTTCAACTCTCAATTTTACACTCCTATCTTCTTTAAGAAAGACGACAGCATATAAAGACAAGACCCCGACTAGCATACGTCCATTTATCAACATCGTCAAAGACTAAACGATGTAAATATCGGATCCTGCGACAAAGCGAATTTCCATATCGGATGACAAGAGTGTATTTAACTTTTATTACCTTAGAAATCCCACACAAAAATCAATTACGTTTTACACTGTCTGCAGTAGAAATAAGCGCTGTCATAAAAGTTTACACTCCTTTTAACTCTTTGTGTAGTTCCCTTTCAACACAAAACAGTTGAATAGCTGTTGGTAATTGGTGATTTTTACTGAACTTCCTTTCACTAAAGAATCCCTTTAACTCTATAGCTATTCAACTCACAGAACTCACTCGATCTTCAAGTCCATTGAACTGCAGAAAATTTTCAACTGCAGAGCTTTTTCGACTACAGAGGTCATTCAACTGCAGAGTCTATTGAACTTCAGGGTCTATTAGCTAATCATCAGCACAGTCGTCAGTCAGAGGGTGTTCTATTGCAGGGTCGGCTCTACTGCGAGTTTCCTTCTAAAACAGGGATGCAAAACTGTGCTCCAATTGTGGCACATGTCACAAGCCGGAATACGTGACTCCATACGTCATTGGATATGGTAGAGGGAGAGGAAATATGTATTTAGTATGCTTGCAAACGTCGCTGCTACATAATTCAAGGCCAGGAGATTGTGGACGGGGAACAAACTCTTTCCCCATGCTTCCATCCCTCTCTTCTCCATTCTACGTTCCTCTTTTAAAGCATCTTTACAGATGAACACTGTTCATTAAACTATAGAGCCTATGATGTATATAGAATATCAAACAATAGAATCTTCAGAAATACTGCGACAGCTAAACTTCACAGATTTTCAAAGTAAAGCACATAAAAAAGGTAATTTTGAATCAGAAAGCCAAATCACAACAAAACATTCTAGCCGCAATACCTTCACAACTATAATAGTCTATAGTTTTTCAAACTACAGACCCTCGTTCAACTGCAATGTTCAGAATTACAGATTTTTTCCATATAAACAACAGACTCTATCGAATAGGATATTCCACTACAAAGTTTATTGAATCACAGAACCCATGAAACCAGAGAACTATAGAATCCGTTAAGTGATATAACTCGTTAAACCACAAACGCAGTTAAATCACAGAAGCTATTAAACTACAGAACACTTTCAAACACAGCAGAACACGTGTTCAAACACAGAAGAACACTTTCAATACAGAAGAACACGTTCAAACGCAGGATAACACTTACAAATTCAGCAGGACACTTTCTAAAACAGTGCATTTAAAATGAAAGAGCACTATAAACCACAGAACACTTTAAACTGCACAATGCGTTAAATCCCTATAGCCCGTTAAAATGGAGATTCTTTTTTAGCACAGCGTCATTGAATCACAGAGTCTAATGAATCACGGAGTCCGTTGGATCACAGAGTCTAATTAATCATAGAAATACACTGAACCACAAAATCCATTAAACTATACGACTCCATTGGACCACAGAACCAATTAAAGCACAGAAAAGTGTTGAATCATAAATCCATTGAGCCATATATCACATTGTACCACGGATCCAAGTAACACTAGTAGGACGGCATAAGACTCCTACCCAAAAGGACGACAATGAGTCAAAATGACTCAAGTGTTTAATTTAAATGTTGAATTCATCTTAACAAAAAAGGTGTGAATTACTAATTTCGACAATTATATTTATGATGATGATGATGATGATAATAATAATAATAATAATAATAATAATAAATCATTCACAAATTATTATTTATTAATTGTTTCAATGCAAGGTTGAAATTTAGTATTCTACAAAACAATTGATTTTTAGAAGTATTATGAATTATAGTATATATTGTTGCCAAAAATGATTTTTTATTCTGACATCAGGTAATAATCAAAACCCAATTCCAAATTTGTTCTGGTTTTGCAGTCATGCATTGAAGAAACCTGCACCTGCACTACATTTAAATCTACACGAATCAAAATGACTCACTGCCGTCTTTATAGATATGTCCTAAAACTTGACATAATGCAATAATGGATTATGCTTGAGACTAATCTCATATATGAAGTATGAACTAATAAACAAAATCAGAAAATATAAACGATTTTACTTAAAAATTAAGTGATTTTCTATCAAGTTGAAAAAGTAAAAGAGCCATTTTGACTATTGCTGTTTTTTAGTGTTAAAATAACTAGACTCACAAATATCATTGAACTATAGATTCCATATAATCACTGAACCCATAGAATCATAGAACTCATTGAACCATAGAAATCGTTGAATCACATAATCCATTGGGAAACATAGTTCCCTCAACCACATTTCCTTGGCTCACGAAGTTTTTTGACCACAGAAGCTGTTTAACTCTGCAATATGTTAGATAACATAGCCTAGAGAGAGATAATGGAAACATAGGATATTATGAATGGTTTAAAGAATTTGTAGCAATGATTTTTACTATAGGCTATCTACCGGTACATATTAAACCTACTTTTGTACTGAAGCAATGATGCTATTTGAGAGAAGAGGATACCAAAATATAAAGTGAAAATGTGTTTCATTGTCGATTCGGGCTTAATAAACTTCACGGAATTCGCGTTGATTTTAGCCTCCACTACGCTGCAAAGATGTATTTCGGATGAAATCTGCCTGGGAGTTTTTAATTTAAATTTATGTGCTATGACACAAATACCTAGTAACTTTGCAACCGCACAACAGCTTAATAAAGCAGCAGCTTCTCTTCAAATCACTTCCAAAGAACTCTAGTAATAATAAATATGTATCCTCAAAAAAACCACAGTGTTTTGTGAAGTTTTAATGAAATATTGTTTATAATTCATCTATTGGCAGCCTCGTATGCAGAAATCATTGACAGCAGTGTAGATAAAGAGATAGAAGTTATATCTGTCCGAAAATGGGGACAAAAGTCCTACAAACAACTTTTATGAATTCGTTGCTCTCTCTAGAACGGACAGATCACACAAGAGAACGCAATGTGTTCGCACGATGCGATGCGAAATTAGACAGGACACTGTGTGTGTGTTTGACGTAATAAAAGTATCGCAAAAAAGAGTGGAAGCGGTCCACATACGAGCTGCTCTGGATTTAGCAGGTAATGCAGCATCAAAGGCCTGACGGCTGACAAATGATATGAACAATTATATATCGAGTTTGTGGTCGCGTATCATACACATTCCTTCTGCCTGTAATTAACATGTTATCCTCCAGCAAAGGGACAAAATAGTAAAAAGAGACTTTTTGATAATTAAAATTCAGATTGTCAATAAACCAACAAATCTGGAATACAAGAGAAGAGGATGCAGAGACTGAATTTTCAAGGGACAGCACTGCTGCTAATTTTAGATAGGTTTACTATATTCTACTGCATATTATATTTTTAATACTATGAACAGCAAATCCATGCTAGTGTATGAGTTAGTCTTGTTATGAAAATCCAACGAATAACATTGTACAATATTGTGCAGGACTGATTCCGAGACAAGAAAAAAGTAAAGCACAGTATAGCGAAGGGAAGCAGAAAAATTATAGTAAGAGAAGGCGGAAGAGAACTAAAGCAACAGAAAGGAAAGATAAAGGTAAATAGAGCTGGTGAACAAGATGGGGAAGAAGAATCAGAAAGGAGAAAGAAGAAAATAAATGTAGAAGAAGAGGAAGAAGGGGAAACATAAATTAAATAAAGGAGTCCACCGTTGTGGCTGAGGAACCCAGCGGTCCCGGGTTCGATTCCCAGTCAGGACGAGTTGCCTGGGTGAGGTTTTTTCGGGTTTTTTCCTCGCTCCTATGTATGAATATCAGGCGATTGGAACCTCACTCATCTTCGCCACTTCCTTTCCTCCCCCATCATCCTTTCCTCATCATCCCGTTTCTGGGTTTTCAGATCACTCTACAGGCGGCCTCCCGGAACTGCTGGCTCTCTCGACTGGCCTCCGTGGAATGTAGGTAAACGACGTTGGATGGCTTCTGCAACGAACACCCGAGGAGGACCTACTCGGGGGAGGAGTTTCGCCTCGGACCAACATGGTGGCCTTGGGGGAAGTTGCCGAAGCAGGAATGGTATATGGATTTTTGTCGGCTGTAGGGACCGGTCGTCAGGGACTCGTGTGGTTGGGTTGATGCGTGTAGGGGATCTGTGGCATGCAAGTCATTCCATATCGAGGGTTAGCGCGATAGATCTCAACAGGTCGCAGTGCTGGGGCATACGTGCCCCTCCTCACTTAAATTCAATTCCATTCCATTCCATTCCAAATAAAGGAAATGAGTTGGAGGAAGTAAAAAGGAAACGGCAAGACGAAAGAAAGTAGAAAGGTAGTAAATGAAAATTAAGAGTTGGGAAAGAAAGGGAGAAAAACGAAGAGGAAGAAGAAGAGCGGACAGACGAAAGAGACGAAGGAGATCAAAGGATGTGGAGAAGGGCAGAGAGAAACGAATGAGATAAAGAGTAAGTTATAAAGGAAAAAAAACACATAGAGAAAAATTAGATAAAAATAAATAGTGCATATGGAGAACAAAGACAGGGGCGAAAGAGACAAAGGGGAAGTAATATGTTGAGAAGATGGATACACAGAGAAGAATGTGACAAGAAAGAATGTGGAGGAAAAGAGCTAGATAGACGAATGAGACAAACGGGAAGGAAGGATATGAAAAATAATATTAGAGAGACGAATTAGATAAAAAGAAAACGATGTGCAGTGAAAGGGTAGGAAGAGGCGAAAAAACCAAGGATATGGACGAAAAGAAGGTAAAAAGAAAGAATATGAAGCAGACCAAACAGAGAGAAATGTGATAAAAAAGTAAATAGGCATGGAGAAGAATGGAAAATAGAGACGAATGAGATGAAAAGAATAAAGATATATAGGAGAATGTCAGAGGTGGGAGAGATAAAGAGGAAGTAAGATATGGAAAAGAAGGGTAAACAGATAATGCGACAAAAAAGATTAGAGAGAGACGAATGAGAATGTAGCAAATGTAAAAATAAGTACGAGATGAGGAATGATAAAAGCAGGTAAAAAGAAGAAAAGATGTTGTAGAATTTAATGAGGAGAAGTGAAAGGAAGTTGTAGGACTGAAGAGTGACTACAGACAGATTATTTAGTCCTGACAGCTCAGCGATGCGAAAGGGAAGCAATAGGAGTAGTGGGGAGAGTTACGAAGTAGAGATAAGGGCGAGCGGTCGGTAAAGGAATGCAGTACAGCTTAATTGTACTTGAAACATACCGCTCTACCGCACGCATGACATTCGATCGCTCCGACGGCAATCAAGAGACTAACCCAAACACACCTTGGCGAAACTAAATGGACTTGCCTGACCCAGGCGCACATCGCCGGGGACTGTCAGTACTAAATACTCGTACTGTACATATTAAACATAATATTAATAAAGTAAAGTAGTTTTAGAAAAGTAAAGAGAAGTCAAGATGAAATCTCTGTCTGCAACATAATATTTTAAATTAACCTATTTTCGTGCATATTTCCAGTTGAATGAAACAGTTTGACGAAAGGCAAACTGATATCTTGAAATGAAAGTTTCATGTTCATAATTATTTCTGAACAATCAAGAAAGTAAACAGCTGGCAATCAACTTAACCTCTTGATGTAGTGGCAACTTTCCCGCCAATAGAATGAAACTGGTAATCTAAACATAACTTTGCAGGCGCCTGTTATTAGAAATTTAATCGCTTGGCTTGTGGTTAGGGAGCAAAAAAGTCGGCGGTGAACCATGCTATCAATTAAGGTGTGAATAGAGTCCAGAAATCAATCTGAAGTCGGCAGGGCAGGGTGTAATTATATCAGCTGTCAGCATCTGTGCTGACCGACCTTGTTTTAGTAATTACTTCTTGATAGGATCCCTTCAACACCAAGCTGAACAAGTAGGTGTACAGTCCCGTTCACAATCACGGACATCGTATCCATGGTAATGGCAGTTCAAATCTTTCGGCGATACTCTCATACAGATCTCTACCGAATTCTTCCGCTGACATTGAATTACTAGTTGAAAGTAGATCGTCAGATTCGCTTATTTCCATCAATTTCAAATGATTCATGTATTTACTTTTATAATTACTGTGCTGCTGTAAATACCATCTTTTAGGACAGACTTTGTCAGTTTTACATAAATTACACATAATTACTCGTATGTAGCCACTTACACAGGCGTACTGTCTTCCGAATTCCTCTACTCACTCCTGTAATTTTACACTAGTTTTAGGTACCTTTATTTCAAAGTATGCATAATATCATAAACATTGCTGAACTGAATCATACTGTACTTGTTTAGGAGTAAAGAACCTGTTTTAGAGTGATCCTGTAGTGCGCGTTACTAGTGTTTGTGAATAGGATGTATAATGAACATGTGACGTAATGCATGCCCTGTATACACTTATACTTATTTAATGTTGTTGCTATAAGAAAACGGTCTCTTCTTATGACGTGCCTGGATAAAGTCGGCGACAGGAGTTGCAACATGGCGGCACCTATGCACGGTTGTACCATTGTCATGCAGCAAAAGATCTGACACTAAAGGACATTAATAAAGAAGTACTGCCTGTGTATGGTGGAGGAAAATAAATGATGTGGGCAGGTCAAATGAGTTTAAAAATAAGGAATCTGAAATAGGGAGACTTTTAAAATGTATATTTGGTTAACCCGTACTTTCACCGGCTCAAGTGGCAGACTGTTTCACTTTTGATTTTATGGCTCGTAAAACCGTGAATGAAAAAGCTGGACGAGATTTTTGATTACTTAATGGATACCTTCATCGAAGAAAATTGCGAATTTCACCTACAGTATAATGTGGGCAGCATTTAGTTCGACAACGGAACGCACTACACATTGCTATGAAGCGTTTCACAGTAAGTTGAATGCAGAATTCTATTCACCTCATCCGAACATTTTTCAAGTCATTGAGGTTCTAAAATAAATTCAATGTAACACTTACGTGAAGGTTCGAACATCGAGAAAAGAAAAAAAAAATACACGAGAAGAGCAGTATATTGAACAGCAAATGATTAATTACAGTAGCGGAGCAATTATCAGTTTTATTTAAAGCTTGTGTGTTGGAAGTTCCTACGACATTAATTAGTCGTTTAGTTCATTTTATTCACAAATCTGACACAACGGAGCAATTAGCCATTCTGATTATGTGACACATTTTTAACCATACCTGTTTACAAGAAAACTGCGTGTAGTAGTTGATTCCTTGTAAATAGACAGTCCTAAGTCAGTACTAAATGGGAAGGAAAATGTGGGAATCAACTCGGATAAAATGTATGCAGGCTGCATTCAAGAACTGGGAATCAACTCGGAGATACCCATACGGCAGCCGTGGCGAAAATGTGATTCGCGAGCACATTGTGATTCGCAATGAGAGCTATGCGTTTCTCTTGCTTCCTACCACTCCCAACATCTACCCTCTCACTCACTGGAGTCAAACTCCGTTCCATTTGTATTTGTCTCTGACCTGCTAGTGGCGTATCGTCGCAATGTCTCTCTCGAAACCATGTACCTCTACAAAAACGAAAGTTTCAAGTAGGATGGGAGAACGCATTTTTTGCTGCCAATATGATGAGAATATTAAATTAATGCTTTGTTCACAAGTATTACCAGGAAAATGGTTGTATAACATAAAATGGCATTTATACTACATGTTACTCATGAAACATTAAAAGGCTAAGTGTTGTTGTTATTATTATTATTATTATTATTATTATTATTATTATTATTATTTTCCGAAGCTTCGTTCTTTCCCTTGCGCTGTTGGAGCCATGTTCGCTACAACTTACGTTTGTGAAAAATTATTTTCAACAATGAAAATAGTAAAAACCAAATTTAGATCACGACTGACAGACCTTCGTGATCAACTACGACTGGCAGTAAGTGACATAATTCCTGATCTTGAAACTCTGTCGCAGAGGCATTCTGAAGACAATTTTAGGTTGTGATAATTTGTCCTATGTTTTCTTATTCATTTCTTTCTTCGTTACACGTACTAAATATTAGTTTGTAACCTTATACTATATAAAGTTATATTTAAGTGCTTGACGGAAGGAAAATGAAAATCCGCAGACAGTTGCTTCACTTCCCCTTCGGGTGTCCGCCTCCCTCCATAGATGCTATGCACGTTGCAGGTTACACAGTGGCTCGGCGCACGATTACATTTTCGCCACGGCTGCCATACGGGATGACTTCGATTGGGTATCAATTCGGACGTTTGGGAATCTATTCGGCTGCGGCGGGTGACGGTTATAGTTTATGATGAGGCTAGTGATGGTGTTATAATGTTTATGGTTTATTGTTGTCCTGAAATCTCTCTAACGGTTTTTCTTAGTATCTAATTCACATGATCCTGTTTCCACTAAGATAGATGAGTTTATCCGAGTGCTTAACGTGGGTATGAGTGATTAATGGTCCATTAGCAATGCGTCCAATATAAACAAAATCCCTTCAAATTGTCATTATGTACCTACCCTATCAGATAATTACAAGCGGCGTTCTTTTCGAAAACACGCAAGCCCATTCCACGAATCCAAGATGGGGGAAAGATTTAATGTCAATAATTGCTAACGTAATTATATACAGCGCGCGAGATGGCGGATAAACAAGTTAGGACAACACAGCTTATGATTGTAGGTAAATAACCAGAGACGTCGTCATTGTTGACAGCTGATAGCAATACGTTATCATTATCTAATGGATTGGTGCAGGAACTAGCTTCCTTTGCTTCACCTATAGTAACAACAAGCAACTCCAGAAATCAATAACATTTTTTATTCGTCGACTGCGATATTAGCTTCATAGCGAATGATTTCATGCATACAGAAAATGGTGCAGTTACACGTCACCTTTTCTCAGACAAAATTGACAGATAAAGAAATACATTTATTTAATATTAAAGTAGTAGTTCATTACGTATACGGCTTTCACTCTCTGCAGGTCACAATCATTTAATTGCGTAGTGGATTATAAAGTTTTAATCATCTATATCTCCATACCTTATTCACATAATGTACGACTATTTACTCAATCGCACATCTTCGTCAAAAAAGATTTTTCATCATTCATTTGATTGTAGTTCGCCTATTCATTGGTCACTTGTCCAATCATTCTTAGGTCGCGTATTCATTAATAAGGTCGGCCTGGTTGGCGTAGTTGGTATAGCGCTGGCTTTCTATGCCTGAGTTGCGGGTTCGATCCAGGGCCATGTCGATGGCATAAGTGTGCTTAAATGCAACAGGCTCATGTCAGTAGATTTACTGACATATAAAAGAACTCATGCGGGACAAAATTCACACACACCAGCGATGCTGATATAACCTCGGCAGTTGCGAGCGTCGTTAAATAAAACATAACATTTTTCATTAATAAGTCGTTTATTCTGTAGTCACAAAAATTGCTCACCTGTTCTTTAATCGGTCGGCCGTTCTTTAGTCTGTCACACATTCTTAAGTCGGGGTCACCTGTTCTTTAGTCGACTAATCATTCTATAGTCAATTGATCAATCTCTAGTGGCTCACTCATACTTTAGACCAGCGGTCATCAGCACAGAACACCCTGGGGCTAGCGTCTCTTACCCGCGAAGAATACATTGCACGATGATGCATTCGTAGCTGCTAGCGGTATGCTCTCTACCTCTTCCTGCTGCACGACGGGGCACGCGGGACGGCTCCGCTTACCCTTTGCACATTTCAGCGAGTGCTGATGACCACTGCTTTAGACAGTCGCCCAGTGTGTAAACTGGTCACTCATTCTTCACCCGGCCACTCATTCTTCATTCAGTAATTTATTCCTCGTTTGGTCATTTTTCACTCGGCCGCACACACTTCACTCGGACACTAATTTTTTACTCATTCCTTACTCTGGTTATTAATTTCTCCCTTAGTCACTCACCTCACTCGGACACTCATATTTTACTCATTCCTCATTCGGTCATTCATTCTTCTCTTGGTCACTCACTCTCCACTCGAACACTCGTTTTTCACTCATTCCTCACTCTGGTCATTCATTCCTCTCTTGGTCACTTACTCTTCACTCGGACACTTATTTTTCACTCATTTTTCACTCGATCATTCATTCTTCTCTTGGTCACTCACTCTTCACTCGGACACTCATTTTTCACTCATTCCTCACTCTGGTCATTCATTCCTCTCTTGGTCACTCACTCTTCACTCGAACACTCATTTTTTACTCATTCCTCACTCTGGTCATTCATTTCTCCCTTGGTCACTCACCTCACTCGGACACTCATATTTTACTCATTCCTCATTCGGTCATTCATTCTTCCCTTGGTCACTCACTCTTCACTCGAACACTCATTTTTCACTCATTCCTCACTCTGGTCATTCATTCCTCTCTTGGTCACTTACTCTTCACTCGGACACTTATTTTTCACTCGATCATTCATTCTTCTTTTGGTCACTCACTCTTCACTCGGACACTCATTTTTCACTCATTCCTCACTCGGTAATTCATTCTTCTCTTGTCACTCTTCACTCGGACATTTATTTTTCACTCATTCCTCACTCGATCATTCATTCTTCTCTAGGTCACTCACTCTTCACTCAGACAGTCATTCTTTAGTCGGTCGCTCATTTTTTAGTCCAGTCATGTCTAACATTTGCTTCTCGAGCATGGGGCAAGTATCTCGTCATTGCGCATAGGTATGAGGTCATACAGAGAGGGTTGTGGAATACGAGCGCTCAATAGTCGAAACAAATACAAGCATGTGCATCAGTAGTGAACTTCGATAGATACAGCTACATTGTTTTCCATGAAAGAAGCTCACAGTACAGTTAAAAGTAGGTCACCTGCTGCTAGTCAGTTTCTTAACTGAATGGGAAGATAACTATTTTCTTACAGATATAAGAAAAGTATGTAAAGCGCGTGCTGTGCCACAAGATATAAAATATATTGAAATGCATAACTGTGGCCGAGATTACTACTATACTAACAACTACAATTGCTGCATCAACGACTTTGATGATACAGACGACTAGGAGGACACCGACGATAACGACGATGACTCCGACAACAACGACACTGACGACTACGACACTAACGACTACGACGACACCTATGGCGACTACGACGATAACAATAACGACAACGACACTGACGACTACGACGACACCGACGAGTCTTTACATATTACAATCAATGACCGTAAACATTTTAAGTGTTTCAAATGAAAAATGTCTCCTTCTTTTTGATAAAATACATAGTCTTCTTTCCTAATGAAGTGCTGGCTACCAAATTCTTCTATTAGAGCACTGATCTCCAAGCACCAAGCTTCCTTTTGTTTTTGCGTGTTCACTGAACAGCAGACCTGAAGTTTGTAGTAGGGTCTGGTGCTGCCGATCTATACTCCATACAAACCTACGCTGTTGCGAGTTGTTTGGAAGCAGGACTCTAATAATGACCCATGGGCAAGTGAACTTAATGAGTCCTTCATGCATTAGCGAGACTCATAGATGTAGCTAGTCCCGATATGCGTTGACCACTTAGTTTATCAGAGACTATCCAGAGTACGCCACAGGCGGTAATCTGCATTGCGATGATGATGATGATGATGATGATGATGATAATGATGATGATTATGTTTAGGCTATGATGATGATGATGATGACAGAGAATTGTGATGTCACAGGGGAACCAGAGTACCCTGAGAAATCGCTTTTGTTTCCTGGACCAAGGTCTTGTCCAACACAGTTGTAAATTCAGGGTGTATGAACAAGAATTTGAAATCGGGCCTCTTCAAGTCTGCAATATCAGTTGCGAAAACTGTAAATACCTTTATTTCATATTAAATAGCTGTAGGATGAAAGTATTTTTGTATCTTACAAGTCAGAACATAAGTGAAAGTCAATACAGAAGCAAGAAAATCCTGGGATAAAAGCAATTAAAGAAGATCCAGACTCGCTTCCTTGCTAATCCTCTAACGTTTAACAGCACTTCGTATGTCATTAGTAGAGAGCGGAATTTTAGGTCCTAAAAAGTGGCATTTTAGGCGCCTTTATTTAGGCTCTATAAAATAAAACACAGGCTTTTTTTTTTAAATGTCACTAATAATCTATAAGATTCAACATTTATTTAATACAAACTTCTAAGATTAAAAGAAACTTGACACATTTCACAATGCTTATACAAAATGAAGACATTCCGTTGTTAAGTTAGTGTTTTTCATTCACCAATCACATTTCCATAGTTTGCTTCATAGTCGCTGATCAACACCTATTGTGGCTATTGTTTCGCTCACTGCTGTACTTACAAATGGTGAGAAAAAAGGAAGGGTTGTTATCTGTCTTGGAATGTAAGAGAATGCTTATTGGGGTACAACCCAGCGAGTTTGTGTTAAATTGCTGACAGACAGAGGAAGATATAATAATAATAATAATAATAATAATAATAATAATAATAATAATAATAAAAATGGTAATAATAATAATGTCTCGCAGGAGTTTGCATTTAAGCACACTTTAACGCCATTGACCTGGGCCGGGATCGAACCCGCAATCTCGAGCACAGAAGGCCAGCGCTATACCAACTACACTACCCAGGCCGGCTGAAAGTTGGAATTTTAGGATTAAAGATTGTAAGAACGAGAAGGAATGGCCCGGAGGTACTTCTCTATTGTGTTGTTCACTGCTAGGAAGGAGTTGTTGTTATCCGTCTTGGAATGTAAACGGTGCAGGATATTAAGAAAAACAGTAAACATTTACGAAAAATGATGCAAAAATAAAAAAAAAACTTAAAAAAAGGCACTGACGTCCAAATAGGCATTTTTAGGCACTATAAAACCCCTTTATATGTACCTATATTTCCATGAAAAATGTAAATATTAAATCTCAAGCCTGTATGTATCAAGGAAAAAAATAGGTTTCTGCCTAAACTCCGCTCTCTAGTCATTAGCTATGTTCCACAACAAATCAGCAATCTTTTCCGTTAGTAGCGTCTATTGTTCTTCGTAAGAAGACAAGAAGACAAGAGAGAGAAACTTTAAGATCGTTTTCCCAGAATTAAGACAATGCACATTCATGGTTTTGGCATGAGGAAGACGATTTTCATATAATCCTTCCAATTTCCATTTATTCAGTGATATTTCATTTGTTAATATTTCAGTTTATTTCTTTTCTTTTTCTTTTCCTTTCATCAACAAATTTATTTATTTACAGTTTATTCGTAATTTACTATTCCTCAGATACACCTTACGGCACTAGCAACAATGTGATTGGAGTATGTCAGTTACGACATAAATCTCGTGTGAATATTTAAACAGTTAAGGGTCTCAGTCGGTCGCCAGGGTAACGGCCCGCTGGAGGTCGATAGGAAGACATGTCCAGGCGGCCTCCATCAGTCTTGGCTGCACATTGGCACACAATTTATCCTCCACTTCACAGTGACACAGTAATTTACCATCCCTGCCACTCCCTGAGCCACCCCTCTCGCACTTTCTTCCCTTGGAAATGGAGCTCAGCCCGGTACTTCCCAAGTACGAACTTGGGAGAAGTAACGGTGACGCTATACTCTGTTCAAATATTTAGACACAATACAGGGAATCCCTGTACAACACTTAAGCAAATTCTCCTATCCGTCCATCTGTGTGAAAGAAGTTTACACTCTGTCGATAAATTTACATTACAACACTTTCATCAATCTCATTTTATATCTATTCATTTATTATTTACTCATTTGCTTATTTTCAGACTTATTTTATAAAATATAGGTTAAATAAATATTGCGTAAAACGCATCTAAAACAGATGAGTTCGTATTTTTAGTAAATATTTTACCATGGCATAATGAACATTTAAAAAGTGGCTTCATAATTCAATATTGGTATGCAGCGTTAATATTAAGTTAGAAGTAATAGAATTGTCAAAAAAAAGAGCAATAGAGATAAAACAAGCAGGTATGGGAAATACTGAGAATGGCATTTAGTCAATGCGCGGAGATTGCCTGTTGCCCATATTCTACAATAAAATATTATGAGTATTGACTCCACCTTTGAGAGTAAACAGGGCCTCATCTGTCCACAGTATTCGAGATAACCAAGTCGGTCCAATTTCCATTGAGATTATACATATAACAAAAAATTCTCTCGTTTTTCATAACCAGCTTCATTAAATTCTAATATATTTCGTAGTATGTAAGGATCTTGTTTCTGAAAATTGAGTTATATTTTCCGAACAGTGTTGTATGATATTTTCAACAGTTTGCTTTTCACATTAGTGCTATTCATAATAACGGGTTGTCATTTTCCAATAGAATTTTTAGAGAACATACAGAGTGTTTCAAAAATACGGGGCATAATTTCAGGTATGTATTTCCCACATGTAGACAATCAAAATAGTTCATTACAACATGTGTCCGGAAATGCTTCATTTCCGAGTTATGGTCTTCACAACATTGAAATTCACCGGAACGTTTTTCTTTCCGCAGGTCGTTGTCATTACAGAAGATGTTCAAAATGTCCACCTCTTGCTTCAATACAGACCTCACAATGATGTCTCATTGACCTGCGAACACGATCCCAAACTCCAGGAGTATTGCGTATGTCCTCAGAACATGCCACAATTCGATTCCGAAGGGATTCCAAATCAGGCACCGGAGACGAATAAACCAATGATTTTAAATGGCCCCACAAGTAGAAATCGCGAGGGTTCAGATCAGGTGAGCGGGGAGGCCAAGCAATTGGGCCACCTCTACCTATCTATCGATCAGGAAACCTTCGATCCAAGTACGGGCGAGCCGTACGACTGAAGTGTGCAGGAGCGCTATCATGCAAGAAGTGAATGTGTTCACGATTGATCAGTGGAGTGTCTTCTAAAACATGAGGTATGGTGTTTTCCAGGAAGTTTGTGTACGCCTGCCCAGTAAGTCTGTTTACAAGTACATGGGGTCCAACTAATCGATCACCAATTATACCGGCCCACATGTTGAGGGAGAACCGCAGCTGGTGATGAGATGGAACAGTTGCACGTGGGTTTTCATACGCCCATATATGCTGATTGTGGAAATTTGTTATGCCATCTCGTGTGAACTGTGCTTCATCCGTAAATAATACTAAGGCAGGAAAGTTCGGATTTACACTACACTGCTGCAAGAACCACTGACAGAACCTAACTCGTGCGGGGTAATCTGCTGGTGACAGGGCCTGGACACGTTGCAAATGATAAGGATACAATTGATACTCTTTCAACAGTCTCCAGACAGTCGTATGAGGAACATTGACTTGCAACGCTACCCTTCGTGTGCTGATAGAAGGAGTCATGTTCACAGCCTCCAGAATCTCCTCCTGTACTTATGGAGTTGTAGATCTTGGTCTTCCCCTTCCCAAACCAGGAGAGTTAAATTTTCCATACTCGCACAGACGGTAATGGAGGAGACGTACAAATGTCTTCCGATCTGGACATTGTCGCTGTGGGTACCTCTCCTGGTACAAACGACGAGCCAGCGCAGCATTGCCGTCCGCCTTACCGTACATGAAGTGTATCTCTGCCAGCTCTTGATTTGAATACATGTTGCACAGTCTAACGCCTACACAACACTGAATGAAACCTTCGCCTCGGAATGAACTGTCAGAGTGCCCTCTTAATGTCTCCTTTGACGGCAACGACCTGCGGAAAGAAAAACGTTCCGGTGAATTTCAATGTTGTGAAGGCCATAACTCGGAAATAAAGCATTTCCGGACACACATGTTGTAATGAACTATTTTGATTGTCTACATGTGGGAAATACATACTTGAAATTATTCCCCGTATTTTTTAAACGCCCTGTATATTTGTGACTACTCCATTAACGAAATTCATAGAGCGTTCAAGGATGTAATTATCAGTAAAAATGTGGCCCTTTCGGTCCTCAGACCTAACATCCAGTAACTTTTATCTCTTGGTAACTTTAAAAGAAAATATGTACAGAATCACATATCCTAGAAGAACTGAAAAATAACACCCGACGTCCAGTCATGGCAATGCATTCCTCTGCCCCTCGGCGTAAGGAATCACGCATTCTTTGAAATTTGTTTTAATGCGTTAATAAGAAAGTCCTGATAACGATCCCCAGTTAATCTCTGTGGCAGCACGTATGGCCCTATTGATCTATCACCAAGAACGCCTGCCCGTAAGTTGATTGAAAATCGGTGCTGATCCCTTGTTTCTTCAACTGCATGGGGATTTTCATCAGCCCACACATGCTGATTACGAAAATTTACAACACCATCTCTGCTGAACCCCGCTCATATCCACAACCAAACTTTTGTTTTCAGTATTCCTTGCGACGTATAATTATTCCATGCCAGGGGTGTCAACTAAGGTATGATTATCTGGTAGTCTGCTGTATTGTAGGGCCGAGAAATGCATTGCCATGAATGGACGTCACATTGAGCACCTCCTATGAACAAGTGTTCAGATCTCAGAAAGTATATGTCGTAGGACTCATGTTTATTAGACATTACTTTCTTGATTTGATGCATACTATCAGCTCCTAAAATATTGGATAATTGTTTTAACACCCTGTATTAATCACATGCGAAGCAATAATTTTATTATAAGCGATTTTCGAAATTTGCTCTTGTGTAAATATTTCTTTGAAATAGATTAATAACCCACAGAAGAGAGGGTTAGAATCGCTGTGAAGATAGAACATCAATATTTCCCTAATCCTTGCCGTGGAGAACTTGCATCTGAAACATAATTATCAATAATGACTATCCAACAACTTGCATCATATTCTTGTTAAATCAAGAATTTTCGTTCTTCGAGGCCAGGGTTGAAACCGCCCAGAAATCCAAATTTGAAATTTTTGATGGGCAAAGTGTTAAGACAGTAGTATTCATTCGCATTTCTCCCATCATTAAACAATTCATTTGAGACTTCTTATTAACGAGGAATTGAAATCCCATACCATCTTTCCTAGAATAATTACTGCATGTTATTCTTGAGATAAATGTCTTAAGGAAATTTTTTTATTTAGTGGAGGCGTTCATATGTTCCTAATATTGGGATAATCAACGTATGTAGGCCTAATTGACAAAAATGTTTTTTTTCTAACGTAGAGAACCAAACGCCAACAGAGAAACTTGGCGGAAGAATCTTACAGAAATCTTCTTCCTTCATCATTTTATTGTAGTTGATGGTTTTGGACACCCTTCTATCCAGCAGACAAGTGGACATATTATCCTGTTACACGGTTTCCATCGACTCGGGCACAAAAGAACTCGGATATAAAGAACTCACACTCGAAAAGGAAACAATGGCCGCTCTCACAGCGAGATAAGACGTTACTTAGCAACGAGCTGGCAGCGTGGAGAGAATTATAAAGAAGACTGAACTCATACTACACCGCAATTAACTCAAGAAACTGACTCGATAGAATCACTCAAAGAATGATTAGTAACTATTTATTCAGCGAGTTGACTTACAACTTTCGTCCAGTAATCACTTGATTGTATGTACGTAAGTAAATGTAAAGAATAGTTTATAGAAAACACAAAAATGTTAAAATTGCTCTCGTTTAAAAGTATGTATTGCTTCGAATGTGTTGAATTAAAAACGATGAGAAAAAGGAACACTGTTAATTGTTTTCACTTCTTACAGAAAGTGTTGTAAGTTCTACTCCTCAGTATGTCTATATTGCGACATCTGAGGATAAAGTTGACTCGAATCTGTTTGTCTACATAAATTCGTTAAATTTCATTGCATACGCTTTGCTCCAATTCTTCCTTTGGTATGAAGATTTGAGTTACACACTTTATATTTTAAGTCTTACCATACATAACAGTCACAAGGTTTGAGGTCCGGAGAGCATGTTGTCCATATATTACCTGTTATTACTCTAAAAGGAGACTTCAAATAAAACATACTGAGATTCACGCGCCATTTAACCCGTCAAGAAATCTTGTAACCGCACATAAACTTCCCCTCCGTCTGTTAGCAGTGTGCAAAAACCGAGGGAAAAATACTTCAAGCATCTTCTGTTAAAAGTGTGTAGACTAAATTTAAAAAAATGCTCTCTTTCCTACCAGATTTTCCTGTGCCGGTTACGCAAGGCAAACAGCTAGGACACAGCGGGCTCGATCATCGGTTAGGACCACGAAATGTTCGGACTTCTTATTTTTAATTTTGCTTTGTATTAGTCCCCTTTAGTCAGACATAGGTAACAAGCAGTGGCGGTGCGTCAATAAGAGCACAAGAGCACGTGAACACCTTATTTCCATTAATGCACGACTAGTTTTATTAATTAATACCGTATTGACGTAGTAGGGATGTATAATACTAGAATCGAGTATTTTAAACTTCCCGCATCTTGCATAAACTTCTTATGTAAACTTGACAATATCCGTTCACGTACAAGCCGTGCTCTTTTCAAGAGGTTACAGGAAATTCACGCATGCGCGGGAGAAAATTGTCTTTCGCTGGTCGCTTATGACTCATCAAGAGCACAAAGCGTTAAGTGAACAGTGAATCTATCCTACAGATGTCAGGTGCATCGATGCCTATCGTTCACGTGCTGTATCTCGAGGAAATTTAATAGTCCGTATTTTAGCCTGTAGTTTTCAGCATCTCACTGTCGGAACGTTTACTTTGTGTGGATGTGTGTACAGTGATGCTACGAGAGTGTAGTTTGTGAATTAATATACACGAGTGTCAGCATAATAGCATAGTTTGGCTTTCAAACACGTGCTGGCTGAATGTGATGGTGGTATGAATTTAAATATCTATATATCGGTGCATATTATTTAAGAATAATATTTACTTGTATGTATTTATAGTAATCAATCTAGTATGCGAATGGGATTACAGTACTGGTATAGGGTGTAGTGTATCAGTGTGTTGTGAATCAAAATATATTACTCAACACACGCTTTTGTAAATAACGGAATTGTGGTATGTATTAATTTTTAACAAACGTAAACAACGACTTCTGTTCAAGTAATTTTTAACAGTAAAGAACTGGGTAAATCGGCTTACGAGGAAAAATTTTGAAATAAAAAGACTGGGTTTCATTATTATTATTATTATTATTATTATTACTACTACATGTTGTTTTGAATTTATATACGGTTTTTCGGTAGTGAAATATTGGAATCATGACATTTCATATTAGGCTAAACGTACGATTTCAAACTCTCTTCGATTTTGGAACACAAAATTGTGAACACACACAATATTTTACCACGAGCCGCCACTGGTAACAAGAACCCTGATTTATGAAGTGTTAATGCAAGTTTTTTTTTGTAATCTCATTTTATGGTAGACTGGACAACTGAAGTAAGTTCTTAAAGACGTATAATGAAAAGGCAGGAATTTGCTAAGATCCTCATTATTATTCACAAATATTTTAACGCTTAAATCACTAGTAAATGCCTATTTTCGCTAGTAAACATAAACATACTATTAGGAATGAATGCTACATAGTTGTACTAGTTGACACAGCGGAAGAGCGTACTACTTGGGAGCGCACGTGTCGTCGTGTTTATAATTAGTATAGTCTCCTGCAAAAATTTAGTGTATACTGCGCACCATATATAAACTGGAGCACATAAATGGATCCATAAAAATGGCTGAGAGCTGTCCACAGTGTTAAATAAATAATTTGTTATTATTGTTATAATCGTTTGTTTGTTTACTTTGCTTCGAAGCTTAAAACATATTGCTCGTTGCACGAATGATTGCCGGCGGCCAGTAGGCGAACTAAAGCCTAAACACTGGATCGTATCGTATAACGCAGAGCCAATGCCTCTCTCGAAATCGGCAATCATTCGTGCAACGAGTTATACTGACAAACCCTATCACTTCAACGTAATTAATAAACATATTATATTTCCATCAAATATCCTGTGGACTCGTCGGCGGTGTAAAAAGCTACACCAATTTCATTAAGTCACAATTGCCTATCACTTTTAATCAGATTCGTGTTAGGGATCTGTTGTCTTGTTATTATGTTAAGGGGCATTATCCATAATTATAATGCTCTCCTCTGGAAATCTTTAAATTAACTGTGTGATAAACCATTTTATATAATTTTAATTATTCAATTCGTTATTATAATAATAATCACATTTTGATTTGACTTGGTGCAGAAAAATGCCCCTGGAATAAAACCTCTATCACAAATAGCATGAACGACAATCATTCTGACCCCCGCACTGTCATTGGTTTTTTTTTATTTTAGATTATTTTACGACGCTTTATCAACAGCTTAGGTCATTTAGCGTCTGAATGAGATGAAGGTGACAATGCCAGTGAAATGAGTCCGGGGTCCAACACCGAAAGTTACCCAGCATTTGCTCATCTCTTGGGTTGAGGGAAAACCCCGGAAAAAACCTCAACCAGGTAACTTGCCCCGACCGGGAATCGAACCCGGGCCACCTGGTTTCGCGGCTAGACGTGCTAACCGTTACTCCACAGGTGTGGACCTGTAATTAGTGTAGACGCCAAACTCGTTCACATCTTGTCAAAATTTGTGGATCATAATGCGCATGAAACTACGTTTCGTTGATGTAATTTTTATTGGTTATTTTAAGATGCTTTATCAATTTCTATGGTTATGTAGCATCTGAGTTAGATGAAGGTGATAATGCCGGCGAAGTGAGTCCAGGGTCCAGCACCGAACGTTACCCAGCATTAACTCTCAACGGGTTGAGGGAAAACACCGGAAAAAACTTCAACCAGTTAACTTGTCTCAACCAGAATCGTCAATGTAGAGTACAAGCTTTTGTTCACCTGTGTCATTCTTTTTCGTGAAACGAAAGTTTAGCTGAAATATCTCTGCGCGGCATTAGCAAGCATCGTTTGTTTTTATACTTTTTTTTTTTTTAATTTCAATGCTATAGCTTTAAGAACTCAGGTTAGTGATTCCCAACTACCTTTGAGCCCTATCTCGTTCTGACAACATTTATGTTGTTGTTGTTTAATCAACTTTCCGTAACTTTCGTAAAGTTGGTACTTCTTTACAATCACAATGATAATTGTGAATCTGTCGTCTATGTCCTCTACGTCAATTTTATTTGCAGAAGCTGGTCGACATTTATTCGGTGTTATAATATTAGACGCTTGTTTTTAAACTATCTTACCTTTTCCTTGATTTCACATACAGTGAATTTATTTATGCCCAGCAATGCAGTAGCACGTTTCGTTGCAGTAGGTAGGCCTATAGGTATGTTTATACCAGCTTCCTTTCCTGAGTCACATAATGTAATACCACAGTCTAGTATATACAGTCACGAAGCTCAATACGTAGTAAATATGCATCCATAGATAGTTGCTAACCACTAGGATCGCTACTATTGTCTCATTACAGAAAATGCGAAATAGTACCTGCACAGTCTATTGTTCCTAGTACCCTCATAAACTCAAGCTTCGTGACTGTATATACTAGATTGTGGTAATACCTTTATAACAGACTTGTCTCACTTCACTATGCATTACTTTTCCTGAATTCGGCATACAGTCCTATTTAACTTCTCGAGTATTAGCTGGAACTAAAGATACTAGTGGATGAAACATGACGTCATACACTGTATTTCAGGAGTTCGCCGATACACTTTTCCGTTGTGTCGACTAGTAGCTATTTTATGTTCGCACGTGTAAAATTGAATACATATGATTACTTAAATCATCAAAAACAGTACGATTTAGTCCTTAAGACAAGTCCTCCGGCAGCCTGTCTCGGACGAAGCATAAGGGAAACTTAGCGATACCCAAAGAATTCGACTGCAAAAGGCAACGCAGTGGACTTGGAATACTACAGCAAACGCTATGGAAAGAGCTGAGTAAATATTTAAAAATGAGGCAGGATCATTTACAGTTGCATCGAATTCTGTTTAGTGGCTGCCGATTACTACAATGAGTTTTGTTCTTCATTTAAAGAAAAGTTGGTAAGAAGAAGAAGAATTAGTTGAGAAATTGATTTTTAGCGACGAGGCCACCTTCCACTTAAGCGATAAGGTGAACAGACATAATGTTCGAATGAAGGAAATTGAGAATCTTCGTCATTTTGCAACGATTCGCCAAAAGCCAACATCTACTACTCTGTGTCATGCAACAAGGTGTACGGATCCTTATTTCTTTTGCGAACGTCTCGGTAATAACGGGATTTACTTACTATATCGAATTGGTTATACACTAGTCAATGTTATAACTACTGAAAAATAAACCTAGGTTTATTTTCCAACAAGACGGAGCTCCGCCATATTTTCATCTTTAAGTGTGTCGCTACCTAAATTAGGGATTTTCAGAACATTGCACTGGGAGCAACTCATCCGAAAATCTCATATACAGTGGTCTCCCTGGTTACCTGATCTGAATCATTGTAAATTTCTTCTATGGGGAATATTAAAGATCAGGTTTACGTAACACCTTTCCCAGCCAATCTTGAAGGACCCGATTATAGCAGCTGTGAGTAATATTAACCAGCATATGCTCCGATATGTGTTAGAAGAGAATTGATTAACATGTCGATGTGTGACACGTGACACAAGCAGCATAATGTATCAAATACTCGTAGCTGAAAAAGAAAGTCTTTTCATCGCTCTATATTTTATTGTTATAAATCCCACACGATTCTTAAAATATGAAAATGAAGCGTAGGAGATCATTTTTAGTACCTCTATAACAAGGAAAAGCTTTAAAACAATATCTGCAAGGCACTGAAGTTTTATGTTTCGAAACATAGCCACACACTCGCTTTATAAATAATTCGCTCCATTTATTAAGTTTAACGTTTATGTAGTTAACAATAAGTAAACAAAACGCACAGTCTCATAGGCCTATGTTTTCATAATAATTACTTTATATAACGAAGCTCAAATATCGCAAAACAGTCAAATAGTTCATTCAGACGCTAGATTATCATTTACCAAATGAAATCGCTCACTTCGTTATAAATTGAATCTCAATTAAGTACCGCGAATTTGATATAGTTTATTGTAAGAAAAACCTCAGTAAAACTGTATTAAAGTAAGTGTCGCGTAGCTGACACTGGCAATCAGAAACCGCTACCCTTCAGGGCATGGGCTCACCGTCATTTTAACCTGGTGCAAACTCCCGTAATATGAACGGGAAAATACCGCGTAATCAGGACTGTCATTGCACTGCTCGGGCATCGAAACCACAACCAACCAGCAGCGTGTCGGCCGCAGTGGGCAGGGCGGTCTGGTCTAATACGATCTGCAAGCCCAAACTATTAACCCTTTGTGACACGGTGTCACAACGAACGTACTGAAATTGCTCTAAATAGCTCTGAATAAACAGAAATCCAGACCTTGACTCGGAGGCTGGTTTTAGGATTTTGTGTAATATAATTTATCACCACCATTTCAACACTACAAATCTATGGATAACAAAGAAGCCTTTGATAATAAGAGTGTGTAGTGTTTAATGCAAGATAGATAGGTAATAATTAATTGCACAATTTGTGGTAACATTCCTACTAGTCAGCGAAATATGCAATGCCACCCTACTCAATTATTTTCTCGATTAGTAACCCCATGAGTGATGACTTATTGGTGTCACTTAAGCGGTTCAAACTGTCTTCGGACACTTGATAAGCAACAACTGCTAGTATTCAACTGTCCTAGCGGTGACTAACTTAAGCTGGTAGTATGAGATGGAGAGGTGTTTGATATTTGTTATTTAAGTTCTGTGGCTATATCAATTTCGAATGGTTAAATTACAAATTTCATGTTATTTCTTTATTAATTGTTTTATAACGCTATCGTTAAGAATAACGTATGAAACGTAGGGAAACTAAGAGGTGGAGCTTAAATTGAGAGGATTCAATCCGGCATCTGAATTGGAATCCGGTGTGGCTTAATGGATAGAGCGTCAGCACGTAGAGCCGAAAACCCGGGTTCTCCGCGAAAAATTCTCTCCGGCACCGGGATTCGAACCCGGGTTTTAAGCTCTACGTCAGCGATGTCAAAGCAAGCGCATTTTTCTGACCTTGACATCGTGCGCGGGCATTAAGGGCTAGGTATGGAAGGAGGAAGGATTATGTATATGAATAAGCAGCTTGTTACATTAAGAAAACAGTGGTGTACAAAATTCAGACAGAACGTGAAATTTTTATGTCGTTATTTTTATATGACTTCTTTCTGTTTGATATTATCTACTGTATATTGTCTGTGAAACAAAAGCATACACACCAATTTCGTAATAGTGCAGTTATATTTTAAACATTAATAACATAATAAAGAGTTAAGAAGGAATATTCACATAAATTCCATAGTAGTACAACTATACTCTACTGAGTGAATGAAACACATTATTCATAAAGAAATTGATATCCCAAAGAAAGATATTGAGTATGACATGGTAAATTGGAATTGATACTGATGGTATCTTTAGCTTTATAAAATTAATCAACAAACTAATCAAAACAATATTATAGTACAAAGGAAAGTTACCTAGGTATATGTTTTAACTGTAACTAATGTTACATAACAAAAACTCTTATCGCATTATGCTCTTGAGATGACAATGGTGTGCAACTTCCTATCATCAGAATATTAAATTAGCCTATTTTCTCTAAATCCGTTGAAGCTATAGAGCTGACGTGTTTACAACACATGGACACATATCTTTTGTTTATGATGTAACAGTAGTTGCTTTGTTAATTCATTTTCATGCGAATATTCTCAAAATTTGTAATACACTATCTTCAATAATACGTATTTACAATATATTAGATTTACGAAAACATTATTTCAGTACCTGTAAGGCTACTAAATAAACATAGTTGAAAATTCACTTTTCTGTAAAAAAAAGTTGAGGAAATATTTATTTTGAATAAAAAAGCATGTTTTAGAAAAATGAGCATTGAAATTAAAACTTACATTCATATAATGCACTTGTACTTCTACGACAAATATAAAAATTGACATGTATACAGTTTTAATAAGTTCTCTTTCCTTTATCCATTGAATGAGTGCTGGCCATCCCTGTATATAGTTCGACCAAACGGCATATAGTACCTCACGCGTCAGTCTCTCTTTCCGCTGTAAAGCGCTCAGGCTCTCGTGCTGACGCTCTATCCACTAAGCCACACCGGATTAAAATTCCGATGCTTTCCGTCGAGTATATTCTTTCGGAATATGATTAGCGCGAGCGACTTATAAATAGGAGGCCTTGTTTAACCGCATGTAGCACATTCTAAGTCACATAATGCACCGAGAGAATACAATAGCTTGGAAGACCAAATAGAAGATGGGGGAATTGGATGCAAGAATAAAAGAAAAAGTATTTTGAGTAGCAAGAAGGAACAACTGAGAATATATTTTACGCTGTACATTCTTGAAATTTTCATTCATCCATTGCATTTTCTCTGCTTTACGATTCACCAACATTTCTTCTGTTTTCTAGGAAACAGAACTCCAACTTTGAACACTGTAATCGCAGCATCGGTTTTACAAACCATTTGTGACAGACCGATTAAAAACCTGGCACGTGACTCTGCAATTCTTGGAGGTTTGCACGGTGTAGGGGTAGCTGTGTAGAGGATTATGTATGACTGATTTACGAATTCAAACTCAGCCGTTGTTGGCGGTAGAGTTGACATTCATTGTGTGTATAAGCGGACTGCACATTTTCCATCCGTGAGATGCATGTAAATGTTTGAATATACTCTCACACCCCCTCCTTCTACCCCCCGTTGTAATTGTTTTAACAAACTACCCCGCCATATTTACTACTACTTGTTCGCGGTCTGCATTTATATGCTTGAATACCCCGGCATCTTACGCAGCAGCCCCTTGTTTGTGCAAATTGTTTAAATGGAGTGTTTCACTCCCCCATTCAAATATTTAAACATATTACCTGGGAGCTCCACCAAGAGATTAAAGCCTTCATTGTCGTCGCAGTCGTGTTTAATTTTTGGAAGAGTAGTCAAGGAGACGAAGACAGTCGCGAGGTGAATGGATGAAATCAGCTACTTATGTACAGAGTAGCGAGGGATGCAGCCATAACTGTACAGGATGCTTGCAAAATGCGTTTATACTAAAGTAGCTAATGAAAAACGTTTCCTTTAATGAAATGATTAAAACAAACATTATTTATCCTACAGTAACTATTCGAAAAGTGATCACTAACATTGCCATGAAATGTGTAGCACCGCACCATGAAGTGACATAATTACTGTCCCATCCCACGGCTTGTTCGAAATGTTTTAATTTTAAACGGCGCTACTATATTAAATCATATTTTTATGATAAACTCCAATGCAAGGAATTATCTTATTCACACCCATAAAATGAAACAAATTCCTTTTTCAGTTATATACCGTAGTAAGAAAGTTTGACCACCCATACGTTTTGTAATTCAGAACATCCTGACATTTCCACCAGAATACTCCCTCAGGGCTTGTTGATAAAGATCGGAACCATTCGGAATAATATCACAGTCTAGTATCTACAGTCACGAAGCTTGAGTTTATGAGGGTACTAGGAACAATAGACTGTGCAGGTACTGTTTCGCATTGTCTGTAATGAGGCAACTATCTATGGATGCATATTTACCACGTGACTGTATATACTAGACTGTGATAATATGTAGACATGCACACAGGTATCCAGATTGAAAAAAAAAAAAAAAAAACATCAGAGGCTGTGTACGTTGTCACAGCAACAATGTTTCCACGTAGAACACATCTCAGGGGTTGGCTGAGATAGAATGAGACTAAAATGTTAGTTTTTTACTATATTTTCCTTGTAATTGACAAGTTTTACATTGGGTAAGACTTGTAGGTCCACGATGATCATGTTATGTCCGATATTTCACTGAAACCAGCTCTCGAGCAGAAATATTTCATAATTTTTTTTTTTTTTAACTTTCCTAAACTTTAGATATTGGTACTATTACAGTCGAAGTTGTAAATATTCTGAATCAAATGAAACCAAAACAAACGCCGTACGATGTTTCGTTCTCAACTTATCACCACTCTCATTCTAGACATCTTCAGCACTACAACTATTGCCTTTTAGAGTATCTAAACCGTTGAAGAGTTTCGTTCTCACTTGTTCTTCTGAAAATAATGAACCAAGTAGCAGGAATTCCTGAATTGTAAATTGTAATATGACAAAAGTGTTCCCTAAACAAAAAAAAAAAAAAACAAAAACAAAAAAAAGACAGTTGAAGCTAAAAATTAATGCTCTTGTTAGTTGGATAACTGCACTATTTCGTCCATGATAAACCTCATGTCAGGGATTCAACCCCGGTTTCTTTACCAAAAGAAGTTGGCGTACCTGCACCTGCAAGTCTCCGAGTGATGAGTGTGATTTCCGAATTCGAATTAAACGGTAGCGATTCTGTATGTCGCGCATCTTAATTGCAGATATTGAAAGCCTCGAACTCCTTATGTCTTATGGTATTGTAGTTGACTGTGTTTAATAGGCTGAAAGTGTTTACTTGGAAGAGTCTTTTGCCTTGTTAAATTAACAGCGAAGACGAGCGTACAAGAGTTTACAGGTCTGAGTATTAATCCTACAAGAGTCACGCTGCCGTTCAATTGTTTGCGCGACGCCGCTTTGCTGCCATCTACACAACTCTCACTACGAACTCTTTACGCCAGAGTCGTAGCAACTGGAATAAATAAAAGCTGTAAACTCCGGGGACGACTCTAATTTCAGCAATCCAAGCCAGAAGTCACGGAAAGAAAGGAAGACGGCTTCAAAGTTGAGCGATAAATACGCCAAGAGGACAACCTCATTTGCTATTAAGAAACGAGACTGCGACAATGAGGAGAGGAGAGGAGAGGAGAGGAGAGGAGAGGAGAGGAGAGGAGAGGAGAGGAGAGGAGAGGAGAGGAGAGTGGAGAGGAGAGGAGAGGAGAGGTAGAGTGAAAGGGAGAGGGAAGAAGGAATCGAGAAAAGTTGCAAGAGGCAGAATGGGATGAAGAGGAGGGGGAAAAAGAAAGAAAAGAAAGGCGGGAGATGAGAGATCGGTGAGAGGAGTGAGGATTAAGGAAGAGTGGAAAGGAGGAGAAGTAATATAAAAGATGTGAGAAGTAGAAACAGGGGAGAGTCAGAAGGGAAGACGGAGAGAGAGAAAACAGAGGATAAGAAGAGGGAAGTGACAGGGGAAAGTGAGTTGGAAAGAGGGGAGAAGGAAGAGAGGAGAGGCGAAAAAGGAGTAGGATTAAAGAAGACTGTAGATGCTGATGAGGGGAGATGGGAAAAAAAAAGAAATTAATAAGTTTTCACTTCCTGGCAGTTAGAGAAAAAAAAATGTGAGCGTAAAAATAAGCTACAAATCTAAACAGTTATGACTAGAATAAATTGTCTAGTCTTTGTAATATTTTAGTAATTCGATTTTTATTTTTATTGTAAATTTAATATTAATTATAATTTTAATTTTAATTATATATTTACGAGCAGACTAATATTACAGTTGTAATCCCTTGGTAGAGGAAAAGAGAAGGCCATACAAAAGAAAACTTTGATGCAGTGGCCTATACTTTAAGAAATAATCCTGGCGCTTGGTGTGATAGAGGACAACCAAGAAAATCTTCAGTCAGGATTACCGGTATCGGGGAATCGAACCTGGGACTTCATTTCAAGGCTACCTCAGTATATTTTAATACAATATATACAGAAATCAGACCGTCATTTTTTCGTTCGTGCAGCAGTGATCTTCCATCAATTTCTTCTACGCTATTAATGCTACCACCATTATTTTATTCATAGCATTGATCTTAACACTTCTGACGTAATGGATCAGCAATGGTCACGGAATTGTGTTTTAATAGCCCCCCATAACGTAACTTATATAACATTTCGTAACATAGTAAAGCATAATACAGCACATCATCCAGGACTGTCCTCAATATAATCAGTTACGACAACAACTAAAAATCCCCAACGATATAGCAAGATCTCTTGGTGAACCTTCTTACTGCAATAGTGTCAAAGTTTTTCAAGTTAACTGGATTGTTTGATAAAATTGTGTAATGTTTACTGTAATTAATTAACTTGCTAAATGTTATGTTATTGTTAAAATAAGTTTGTGTCGCGATATGACTTTCGTAATAAGTTAAAGCGACAATAAATAAATGAAAAAAAAAAAACTCTACAAGCACAAATATGACATAACATAACGTAACATCGCATAACATAGTTGTCAAAATGACTGCGGCAAATGTAAAACACTCGCACTTAACGTTCCCATTACTTATTTCACACGCCAAAAACGGTGACGCGGACTGTAATATTATATGGAATGGAATTTATGGGAGGGGGGCCACTATGCCCGCACTGAGACCTGTTACGATACTGATACGAATTATTGCTCTAACTCTCAAGCTAGGCGCATTTCAAAACCCATACCGGCTGACTACACAAGGTTCGCTGCGTACCCAGATTTCGAGCAGGCAACCTCTCTCGTGCCTAGGCCAGCCCACTCCGTGTGTCGCCAGTTGGCGATCGGGGAATTCTATGAAATAATGACGAAATTGAAAAATGGTGACGGAATAATGTAGATGCCTAATATGGGGAAAAACGGGAGAACCCCGAGAAAAACCCCAATGCTACCTTGTCCGCCACAAATGTCATTATGGATTTATTCAATAAAAATCCCAGACTTCATCGGGACTCCAATTCTGCGTGACAGGCTCGAAATCTGACCATTCAGCCACCGCAGGGGTACAGTATAAACATAACATAACATAACATAACATAACATAACATAACATTAGATTGGATCGTAATGTAATCCAGTGGAAAGAGAATCGTGCAAAATTTAAAATCACTCACACAGTAACTAAGCAACATACAATAATGAATATAATGTCGATCAATAGAACTGAGATGAAAGTTTAGTGCGTGGTAGGAGCAATCGGTCGAGTGACTTTGAGCATTTGTTTAAAGACGTGCGCAAGTTAAAAATAAAACTCTTCCGCACGGCTCGAGTAGTCATAACTCAGCAAAGGGGAGCGCTAGACCGACCGGATTTGCACCAAAAATGTTTTGTTAATTTCTGTAAGATTAGCAAGTAAAGTCTTTCGGATGTTTCTTAAAATTTGTGCAATTTTGAAAAACTCTCGAACTTAATAGTGAACATTCAAAATGTCCCGTCACATGCGTCGAAAATAATAAGAATCAGCGGATAAAGCATATACAGGCTGAAAAAAGCATTAGGTAAGAAAGAAAACACCCTCAAAGAGATAGAGACAACCAAAGTTCTTAGGTATCATTGCAAAAATGCTGCGCTCGACGTAAAGTGTGGGCGCTATTAAATTTATAGGAATATTGCTTCTCCCTTCTTCTATCGATATGTTTCTAGACAACAATGGATACAAAGCGTATTTTGCAATAGCCTACGTATTCTAAGTCGCGGATATCTCCGTCATTAATCCACCACTTTTTAACGGTCATTTCTCCTCATTTCCCAAACGGTCCAGACATAATTATAATAGTAATATACGTTACAAGAGCGGTATATTGACGTTTTCATGGTCGAGGAAAAGACTGAAAAAGCGAAACGTAGTTGAGCTTTTTTAATTTCCGAGAACATGAAAACAAACATACCGCTCGTATATCGTACATTATTTTGTGCGAAGATCGTTTATTACATACCTGAAAGACGAACTTCTAATTAGTTGCAATGAAATCTCTATCTTGGTTTCTGTTTAATGACGGCAACTTCGGAAAGCCAAAATATCTTTCTTCCACATTGTTGCTATAAAATGTTTTCTGTGTTTACTATACTCCAGCAGGCCGTGATATACGTCTGTATTTTTTTCCCCCAGTCTATAAATGCGAACTTAAAACAAACGGTAAGGTTATGTAATGATTTATTTTTCATTTTAATATTTTAACAATATTATTTATATAACATATTGCAGTAATAACATCGGCATCAGGAATCTTGTTGATTTTTTCACGGCTTCCTTAATGTTACTTGTATCAGGAATGCAATAAGTTTCGTGGAGTAGTAGACTTTACTTAATTTTTTCAAATATTTAAAAACAATAATTAACATTGCAATTTAGATGAAATTGCAGTGGTAAGTTTCCAATTTATAATTATTACTATGTTAAACGTCTCTAAAAATAATATGTTAAAAGCCTAAAGCAGTAAAATGAATGTCGCGCTTAAGCGGTAAGAAGAGGGAAATTGTTATGTGTGTTACGTTGGGAATACTGAATGTGGTATTTGACACTTACCGCGTATTGGTTCTGTGCGGAAAACAAGCAAATACGCACGATCTCGCACAAAATATATAGAACGAATGAAAGAGCGTTCTCACTTCTCACTATAGTCTAAAAATTAAATTCCGTGACATGATATTCCAATGTACCTACGTCTTTCATTCTACAGTTCTCGTCTGCTGACAGACGGACGGACACTTCCATCTCAGATGTGGCAATTTCTAGTGTATGATCAGCTTAGAGACCTGGATGTGTATAACAATGGTTTAGCGCGGTACGTGGAGCTCTTAGTCAATCACAAGAGGGGGGAAGGTTGCTGCGTTTGTGATGCAAATGCCGCCGAATCTCTATAAACCTGTTACATAAACCATTCCCCATGAAGACGCTGCCTTACACCTGAGTGATGCGTGTAGTCTAACCACGTGCCTCGAAGCGCTGTTGTAACAAGATAGGAAATGCAGGGATTATGTACCGGTTCCTGAAATTTGATTTTATTTCAAGATTGTGTTTTGTTTCGCAATGATACGGCAATTCACTCAACGCGACAAACGATAAGTGAAGAAAACACATTAACTGAAGTGGAATAGAAAAAAAAACGATGAAGTCAAGGGTACTCGCTTTTTGACTTTGTCCTTATACGTAATAGAAATAGAAATATTTTTTATTATGCAAAATTCTACTTTCGAATTATCACGGAAATACGCTTTTGCAGCATCCCCTGTATTACAAGAATTACTTTAGACATGCAGTCTTCTTGTGTAGAACAGTCCTCAACTATAAGGCGGTATTTGTAACGTCTTACAAGCAAATATTCTATTGGGGGCAGATAAGAAAGTTAATTTTTTTTTCTTCCACCATGTTAATAATATCAAAACAAGTGCTTGTACAAATTTTGGCCACTCGAGCGCTATTACGAGGCCGTCCAGAAAGTGATTTTACCTGGGGCCGTTTACAGAAAGTAGCACAATTTCGTGGAAAGATTTATTGGAATAGATACAGCAATTGTTGCGCTATTTTTCAACATATTCTCAACCAGAACTGAGACATTTGTCATAGCGTGGGATCAACAGAGAGGTGTAGACGGCAGTCACACACTGGTTCCGATCCCAAGCGGCAGATTTCTACGACACAGGGATACAAAAGTTGATCCCATGATATGAGAAATGCCTCAATTTCAGTGGGGAATATCTTGAAAAATAGCGCAACAATTGCTGTATCTGTTTCCACTAATATTCCCGTGAAATTGTGCTTTCTTTCTGTAAACTGCCTCGAGGAAAATCACTTTCCGGATGGCCTCGTAATTGCGGTCCAGTGGCCAAAATTTGAGTAAATACTTGTTTTGATATTATTAACATGGTGGAAGAAAAAAATGAGAATGTTTGTTTGTTAGCTTAACATATTAAAACAATAATTTTTATTTATTCAAATCATTACACTTAGCAAAACTGTTATAAAGCAACTCTTAGCCTTTCAAAAAATTGCACATTTCCGTCTCCAAACCGCACTTCCACAATATTTATTACCTCGCTGGATTAAAATATCTTTCCTTTTAACTCTTTTTTATTTTTCAGAAATAGGTGACTGTTCGAGAGCGCTAAATATGCTGAAAATCTATATACACAAATTTTCAGAGTACAAAGAGGATACCAAACTAAGTATTTTCAGAATGGGAACGAGGTGTCCCAGATGATTCGTTAAGGCGTTACGTACGTTTGCGTTTATGGCTAATTACAAGTGGAAAAAACTTCGGTATTTCACCAATGAATACCTTTACTGCACAACATGTTATCCCCAAGACTAAAGTCGGGAATCTATCGAGTGTTTTTACTGGACGTATTGTCTCAATTGCTCGAGAATGTGTCACTTCACGTTAGGGAAACCTTTGCCTTCAACATGAAGGCAAGCCTGCACATTTTTCTCGTGAAATCAGAGATCATCTGAATACATTTGGCGAGAACTGAATCGGACGTTGTGTACCAACTCGATATCCTCCACTCTCACCTGATTACACCTTTTAATTTTTTCTTTCTGGTGTCATGAAGGACACAATTTACAGCAAGGCAGTCGACTATGAGAAAGCACTAGTACAGCTTATTATGGCTGCAGCAGAAATCATTGAGAACTCTCCTCGAATATTTGAGCAAACACGTCGGTCCTCGTTGCACCGCTGTCATGTTTGTCAAAGTGTTAATGAGGCTTAATTTGAACATGTAGTAAGACATGTTCTACATTAAATTCATGCAGTAGGCCTATGTAAGAATAAATGGGTTTTCTTGATATTTTGACTCAAGCATGTTACGGTATGTAACGCCTTAATGAAGCATCTGGACTACAGTTGCCACTTTTGGTACAATTGTAAGGGTTTGGCACAATTTTGATTGGTATGTACGCTGGTACGTACAGTTAATGTTTTGATACAATGTCATAATTTGGTAAAATTTGTAGTTTTTTTATTTTATAATATGAAAACTGAGAATTTTACAAATGTTTTATGAGCTGATAATGTTAAATTAGTGGAAGAAACAGCATGATTATTAAGCCAGCATAAAGACGTGGATATTCTTGTTTCCAGCGTGAAGAAAGTGTTTATAAAGTTACCGATTAGAATTTAAAAATTTCGTGAACTCCTAAATGTGTCTTTACGTCCTCAGCCAGTCTTAACTCGATGGGGTACATGGTTGCAGACTGTGTCATAGTAGGCGGAACATTTCAGTGAAGTGAAAAATGTTTTGAATTCCCTACATGCAGAAGATGTAGTCAGCATTGCCACAGTCGACGAATATTTTTCTAAAAACGGCATCTAAGAAAATATTCAGTACATCCATAACCGTTTCTCCAAAATACCCGAAATTTTAAAGAAGTTGGAAGCTCGAAATAATTTTTTTTGAACATTCACTTTCACTGATAGACGAAATTTCGGTAACATCTACAGAAACACATGGGGTTACCAAAAATTGCGTTCGACAAACTCAGTCAGGTATTACAGAAAAATTACGGTTACAAAACAATGTAAAATTTCTAAAAAGCTTTCTGGTGAAGAAACAGATATTGAAGAGAAATTCACCGTAGAAGAACTGTGGTGGTTTTCACATGCACCTGTGACGTCATGCGACGCCGAAAGAACATTTGAAGGGTTAGAGCCATAGTGGGTCAAGCGCCATTTATTAAAAACGGAGAAAGCAAGGGTTAAAGTTAAGTGAATACTATAGTTTAATGAAGATTAACGTATCATTTAGTTTGAATGTGTATATTTTATATTACTTGCTATATGTTTCCATTCAATTATGGTAATAACTTCATTTTAACCCTTGTTTTCCACGGTTTTAGTAAATGGCACTTGGCCCTCAATGGTTCTGAATCCTTCATTTTCACTTTACAAACCATTCTTCATTGACAGACGCAGGAGCTTCACACAGGAAAATCTCAGGCTGACTTTCCTTGTATACTGTAACAGCCTTCAATAAGGTAAGAGTTCTACGAATCAAATAATTTATCATATTTCCGTTTATTGGTTTTTGCTTATTTTGTTGCTTATTTCCACCATTTTTCGTGCTTATTTTACTGTTTGATTGTGCTTAGAAATCCGGGCTTTAACTATTATCAACGATCAATAGCGATATTTCGTAAGTTTCAAATTAAATTTAAAGGGAACACAACACATATATCGAATGTTTATTATTGAGTGTTCGATAGCTGAAATTAGCTTATTTTTAAATTAATTTTTCTCTAACCTAAACCAATACTAATAAAATTCTGTCACGAACTATTGGACATGCGTCTGATATTAAATTATTGTAAAATATATAAACAAGTCTACCTCTCATCAGTGTTGTGTTGGAAATCGGGTGAAATTTCTGCGACTCATTTCCCCTGCAGGTGGCTCGCGAAATACACTAAACTGCATTCCAGACAACATTAATGCGGATGCAATTAACACATTGTCTCTTGGATTTCAACCTTGCATTTCCTGTGAATACTACTGTACATTATTACCCTCTTCACAAATAGTCGTAACACACAACATTACCCCTCTATTGTAACGACACACTTTTATAACATGCGATGGACAACGCGAACAAAATTTAAATAGTTTATCTAAAAAATCCATAAAATTAGAAACCATGTTACTTCAATACAAGCTTCGTTGTTTATGTCTTCGCTGTCACTGTCTTCAAAGTCACTATCACTTTCGGAATTTTCACTCGATTCATAACTTCCATCATTACTATTGTCAAAATTTTCTAAATATTTCAGTTCTCATCTCACACTGAACTTCTTTAAACACATTAAATGTTTCTTCCGGATCTTGGAATGAAATTTCCTCATTAACTATTGCATCACAAGTTGGTTTACAAGGTGTTCGAAGAAGCATGGAAACAATTTTCTTCCTCTCTTTCGTCTCATATCGTAATTTTTTTTTTTTTTAAATCCACCACCAACAGAAGCATGCTTCCAATTACAGGTGGCTTACACAGATGTATACACAAAATACATAATAAGAGAGAGAAAAAAACAACAACAAAACAAACAACACAAACAAAAGAAAGAAAATACATGATGGTAATATATGCCAGAATATTATAATATTACAGTTAATATAGTGCCAAATGTCAATATAATGATTTAGTGATTTAGACCTAATATAATTAGAATTTTATTAGGCTGGGATGGTTTAGGTTTGGTTTCTTACTGTTTAGTCATTTATTATCAAAATGTTAAGTCTTATAATGCGGGTATAATTACTGCATTATCTAATCGGATCGGGGATATTTGTTTGTTGATGGCGATTTCAATATATTTGGATCTCTTACGGTTGGTGTTACTCCAGATTTAAGGTTATTTTATTTTAGTAGGTTATTTTACGACGCTTTATTAACATCTTAGGTTATTTAGCATCTGAATAAAATGAAGGTGATAATGCCGGTGAAATGAGTCCGGGGTCCAGCACCGAAAGTTACCCAGCATTTGCTCATATTGGGTTGAGGGAAACGCCCAGAAAAAACCTCAACCAGGTAACTTACCCCGACCGAGAATCGAACCTGGGCCACCTGGTTTCGCGCCCAGACGCGCAGACCGTTACTCCACAGATGTGGACTCCAGATTTAAGGGTAAGTCCTTTTCTTTTATTGGGCATTAATTTAAACTTCATAACCTCAGAGTCATCGTCATCAGACAGTAAAAAATGGTTAGAGCAAATAATTGCATTAGATGTTTGGATGAACTGTTTTCTCTTCCAAAACTGCACCCATGTCGAGTGCCGCTTTGGAGAGCGATCTCATTTAGAAAATGAATAAAAGAATACATTTTCTCTCCTTTCTGTCCTTGTCTTTATATCCAGAAATGTTGGAGCATCCATAAACCACACACTGAGAAAGAAACTCACTGTGACACGTGCCTTACTGCTACAGCTACGCGACCGCTTGGCAAAGTGACGTCATATTATTTCTAAAATAGCTCCCCTGTGAAAACGGTGGCGAGCTGGAAGTAAAAACTGTTGCATTGTTGCTTCGAAGGACGAGTACATTCATTTAAAAAAAAAATATATTTTAATACATCTTCATTACACAACTTTTAACACTGTATCACTTCGGAATATGTATTAAATGACTTTGTGTTAAATTTATCGTACCTGATTAACATGTTTCAACCTATTATGGGTCATCCTCAAAACTGGTCGTTGTTGGTCTTGACGCCTCTTGTTTTGTTTTTTTGTGAGGGTGTGTTGATGTGGTGTATTGTGGAGTCAAAGAGTGTGTTTTGAAATTGAGTTTTGTGTTGAGAATTTCACAATATGAAATATACAGACACACAAAAACACACCCCTTAATTAAATTCTCAACTCACAACTCAATTTCAGACACACACTCTTTGACTCCACAATACACCACACGAACACACCCTCACAAAAAACAAAACAAGAGGCGCCAAGACCAAGAACGACCAGTTCTGAGGATGACCCATAATAGGTCGAAACATGTTAACCAGGTACGATAAAATTTAACACAAGAAAGTCTTTTAATACATATTCCGATATATTTTTTTTGTGTTGTGTTCCCCTTTAATAACACTGGTCTACAAAATCAAACTTTTTTAATAATCAGAAATGAAAATATGCGTCTCTAGACCAGTTTTTCATACTGATTACGAAAATACATTTTAATTTTTTCTAGCACGTACAGTTTTTACGCACAGTATATGATAATTTACTGTGGCAGGTATTGACTTCGTAAATCTAAGACCTAAAATATGATGAAATGATGATGATGATGATGATAATAATAATAATAATAATAATAATAATAATAATAATAATAATAATAATAATAAACATATCTTATGTGATTAAAGGTAGTTGACTTCCTCTTTTTACGGTTTCTGGAGCAACCCGGTACAAAATCCAGCAGTAATCCGCCATCATGGAATTATACCAGAAACCTTGGTAACGCTGCTCCATTGACTTTATATCCTGGTGAAACGTTCCCCTTGCTCATCGTTTACTTCACCAAGGTTTTCTGGGAAGAATTCTAGATGGGAATGCAGGAAATGAACTTTTAATGACGTATGATACTCAAGTTTCTTGTATGAGTGTAGAAGTTTGCGGATACCATTCTCGAAGTCAGGAGCTTTGTTCATGCTAAGAAATTGCTGCAAACCCGTTTGAAATTTTCCAAAGCTGCTTGTTCTTTGTGTGTCAGAAAGGCAAAGAAAGCTTCTTCTTTAAGGATTTCTCGGATTTGAGGTCAACATAGATAACTTCCTTTAATTTTGCTTCGCTAAGCCGAGGAAATTTGTCTCTCAGATATTGAAATCCTTGTGATTGTCTTTACTATGAATTTTATCAATCCCAATTTTATATGTAGAGGAGGAAGAAATATCTGCTTGAGATTCACAAGGGGTTAGTATTTAACAGAATGATCTTCTGGTTCATACATCTTCCTTAGTTCCTAGTCATGTTTAATATAATGCTGATCTGTATTGCTGCTATCCCAAAGGCATAAAAAACAGCAAAACTTTGTGAAGTCAGGTTGCATGACCATCAACATGCCAAAAACCTTGAAATCCCTGATATTCCACAGGCAACGACCGTAACAAAGTATGTCTAGTAGTACATAGATTCATGTTGTCACAGAGTTTCTTGAGATGCACAGAATGGTCAATTGGAATGGAAGGTTTCAAATTACCATTATGAAGTACAGCCTTCAGACTTCGCTGTGAGGAGTCGATGAATAGTCTCCACTCTGATGGTGTATGTTCTTGAAGCAGTTCTGTGAATAGGGATTAATGTTATGACAATAAACCACTGGACCATCAACCACAAAAAAAAATTTATGTAAGTTCTGATTCCTTATAAGGAAATCGCAAACTCTGACATCATCCTTTAACATGTTCCTTTAGTCTAGAAGCAAGAAGTTCTGCTTTGTATTTCGGTAAAGAAAGATCTCTAATTAAATCATTCAGTTCCTGCTGATTAAAAGGTTTCGGCTCTGAATTTTTCCCTGGCAAATATTAATCTTCATAATCATCATCTAAAATCTAAACTTTGATCAATTATGGAACCATCATCACATTCTACCTCTGCGAGTACCCGCGAATTAAAAAAAGCTATTAAAATGTCATCATTGCCATTTTCTTTTCTGTTGTATCAATTTAATATAAATTACACGGCAAACTACCCGCGGACTTTATGGGAATTAAACAATATAAATCATTTTAAACACTTGTGCACATAAAGCACTCTATCTGTTTAAAAAGAGAGAATTTTCTGAATTATTTATATCATTTTTACATGGATGACAGTCTATCATCTCCCCTACTTATCTCAAAAACTGTACGTGCTAGAAAAAAAAAAACTGAATACAGATTTGAAATAAGCAGTCCAAACTTAGCCAAATCCGCATATTACTTTTCTTCATGTATTTTCTTTGTAAACCAGTGTAATTGGGGATATTAATTCATTGCTTTTAAAATTAAATTTTCCATTTTTTTCAATGCTCTCCTTTACTGTTATCCAGAAAATATGTTACTATTGTTGTGCGTACAGTAAAATCTTGTTAATCGTAAGCAGACAATTCTGACAGTAAGAAAATAGTTTGCCTAAAAATGGGGACAGCGATGTTTTAAAAGTGACTGGAAGTCAACAATCGAATTGGTGACAACTCCGTATTTTAAACCAATTTCTACATCAACGTTTCGAGTGATGCAGAGCTAGGTTCGTTGGGCACATCACAATAATAACATAATATATTATGCTCTGTATTGTATTGCTTTACATTTTATGAATTTTAAATGTATACGCTATAAGTGTATAAGAGAATGTGTTTTATTGTTGTAAACAGAGTTTTAATTCATTTTCTATTGTTCTTTTAGGAAATTTCAGTTAATTCGGGCTTTCGTTAATTCGGACAACTTATTCCCAATTGTTCCGAATTAACGAGGTTCTACAGTAGACTTCATGTTAAAATATAAAACTCGTATTGGTGTGAATATAGTAAAATAACAAATTTAGTCTTAATTTTCTGTTACGTGTCAATGCCTTTTCCCAGAATTTGTAATTGTTGGGGGGGGGTGCAAGGGATTGATAAATTTGATACATTAACTAAACAAAAAATAATAGTGTGGTAAAGACTCAGAAAAAAAAATTGGGACACCTGAATTAAAGTTCCAGTTATAACTTACTGCGCATGCTCACTGAGAATTCTTGGACCTTGGAAAATTCAGGTGGCCCAAATTTTGTTTCTGGATCTGTACAATTTGGTGCAATTTTCTGTGAGATATGGTACATTTACTTTTTGATCAGTGACACCACTGTCTGCAGAACCTTGTTCCAATTCTTATTTCCTTAGTTTCATATCCTCTTTGTACGCCGATACTTTCGATATATAATTATTCATATTCCTGTACATGAAAAATTATTGTTCCTGTTGTATAGATGGCATTCACTAATCCGATGCTGACAGGTGGATCATCCTATCTCAGCCTCAACAGAGTCAAGCCCCATTCCCAGATAGCTCCAGAGTCCGGATCAATAAGTCTTTAAATCCTATATCAGAACCGAAGGCCACACAAATACTTTACTTCACCCCAGCTTTATATTTAACTAAGGTACCTTAAGGCACATTAATTTAATTTAATTTTTTCATGACTGTGGCATTCCATAAATAAACAGTTCGTGTGTTTGCATCAACTTTGATTCTTTACACATACATAAAAACGTAATCCAAGACTTTTATTTAAACCAGAATGCTTTGTTTTTTACATTTTGAAAAATCTCACATTGTGTAGGTAATAGCCTTTCCCCATATGAAGGTAATATTGGCCAGAAGAAAGAAAATTCGTTATTTTGTAAAGAAAAAAAAAATATTGGTGATTAATAAAGTTTGGATTGAAGATATGGTTCTTGGCTTCAAAAAAAAATATATTCCCACTAATAATTTGTGACTAGGTCCATAAAATATTGCTATTTAAAAAAAAAATAACAAGCAGGTAATAGCCTATACCCATGTGAAGGTAATATGGCCAGGAGAAAGAAAATTAATTATTTTGGAAAGAAAAAAATGTATTGGTGATTAATGAAGTTTGGATTGAAGATATGGTTCTTGGCTTCAAAAAAATATTCCTACTAATAATTTGTGACTAGGTCCATAAAACATTGCTATTTGAAAAAAAATAACAAGCAAGCCTATGCCCATATGAAGGTAATATGGCCAGGAGAAAGAAAATTCATTATTTTGGAAATAAAAAAAATTATTTGTGATTAATGAAGTTTGGATTGAAGATATGGTTCTTGGCTTAAAAAAATATTCCCACTAATAATTTGTGACTAGGTCCATAAAACATTGCTATTTGAAAAAAATAACAAGCAGGTAATAGTCTATGCCCATATGAAGGTAATATGGCCAGAAGAAAGAAAATTCATTACTTTGGAAAGAAAAAAATGTATTGGTGATTAATGAAGTTTGGATTGAAGATATGGTTCTTGGCTTCAAAAAAAATATTCCCACTAATAATTTGTGATCAGGTCCATAAAACATTGCTATTTGAAAAAAAAAACAAACAGGTAATAGCCGATGCCCATATCAAGGTAATATGGCCAGGAGAAAGAAAATTCATTATTTTGGAAAGAAAAAAATTATTGGTGATTAATGAAATTTGGATTGAAGATATGGTTCTTGGCTTCAAAAAAATATTCCCACTAATAATTTGTGACTAGGTCCATAAAACATTGCTATTTGAAAAAAAATAACAAGCAGGTAATAGCCGATGCCCATATGAAGGTAATATGGAAATATGGAAAGAAAATAATTTATTGGTGATTAATGAAATTTGGATTGAAGATATGGTTCTTGGCTTCAAAAAAAATATTCCCACTAATAATTTGTGACTAGGTCCATAAAATATTGCTATTTGAAAAAAAAAGTTAACAAACACAAAAAAAATCAATGGGTATATGTGTGACAAATAAGTCTTTTGTGAATCCAACACATTCCTCACGCATGTACGTACACATCACAAATTGCACTCAGTGGCATATATATATCTGGCCATATTACCTGCATCCAGTACCTCCCGAAAAATCAGCTATTTTTCTGTTCAATATGAATGCATTTTAAATAAGCATTGGATGTCTGTAACAAGCAATTAAGAAGTTATAAAATGTTATATAGAAACTATAATTACCAATTGCTTGAAAGGAAAAAAACAAGACAAACTTACCAACAGTAATATTATAACATCGTCTTAATCCGTTGCCACAAATCAAATAAAATAGTCCTGTGGAAGCAGTTTTGCTGTTCCTACTAATGTCGCTGATTGTATACGTCCTAACACGTGGTTCGATATATTGGCCCTAACTTTTGGTTATCATGTCGATTAGCTATAGAACAGTAATGTGGCCATATTATCTGCATTGGCCATATTTCATCACATGCCTTATTACAAATGATAGGAGAAATGAGGGAAAGATGTGAAAAGTTCGTAGAATGAAAGAGAAAAACGAGAGTACCTTGAAAAATATCTACAACGTTTATTTTTTCAACACAAAATTCCATCACGCCAGGACGGGGATCGAATTTATGCCGTCTGGTTAGGAAACCAGCGCCCTGGAGCAGGACTACTTAATTATCTACGACTAGGGAAGATTCGAACCAAAGTCCTAGCGCTCCTGCAATGTAATTCTGCGTGTCTACGAACTCAGTACTTCTTCAAAATACTTTAGTTTCGTCATTTTATTTTCATAACAGAAGCCTTTTCCTTTAAAAGGAAGGAAGATTGTGAAATGAAAGTGATGTTTAAACAACTCCTCACGCTCGCTGAGATATTATGCAGAGATTTCAGTTTCTAAGATAAGACGTTGCCACTTTCCTGAAAATAAATAAAAACAACTTATCAACGGCTTTGACAGCTGTTAGTAACTTAAACAGAGATTAGGCGGCGTAAGAACATGATCCAGCAAATGGCAAGGCATTACATCTTACCACATCGTCATTGTATCACTTCCCTCACAACTGGAGGCTGTTTAATCACCTGTCATTACTGACAAGCCGTTGCCTAGGTAACGGCAGATAATGCTGCCTAATGGCTCAAGATTTATGTAACAGTTACTTAACTCCACGACACCGGCTCTTTTAACATGCGGCTTGAGACATGGCAGCGACAATGACAATGTATAACTTTCAACTGCTTATATATAATGATACTGTATACAGAGTGTGTCAGATATTCCCCAATATTTAAGATAGTAATTTAAGGGTCGATTTCTAAAACACGAACGAAATCGTGGTTTAAAACCTCGCTTTTTAATCGTGATCGAGGTCTGAATCCTTATGCGATTTCTAAAACGAAGTCGAGACTCGGCTTGAGAAGAAACCGAGCTTCGTGAGTTTTATATATGGTAACGTAGCTTAGAATCGATTCTTATTCCTGCAAACAGTCGATATTAGAAAGAAATGAACATCGGGATTAATATTTTTATTGAATTGCAGTAAGTCACATTCTTTTGTTCTCAGCTAAGGTATTGCTATATTTACTAATTTACAGATTTATTATGTGCGTTTAAAATACTAGCATTAGTATTTAATAGGGAACGAATTTTTAGGCACCAGAATGATATTTGACCAAATAATTAGCACAAGTCGAGAGTTTATGTTATAGTTCATCATTTGTTCATAACTATTACTAACATTAACTACTTGAAAACCCGGTTCTAAGGAATTAATAATCTAAATATTAACTGGATTAAAATCTCAATTGAAACTAAAATCTAGTATGATTCTATTTTCATATTTAATAGACTAGTAGTAAGTGGAAATCCCCACTAGCATAAACTTAAAATAAGAACACAAAATCACGTTTGCTTCATATTCTTATAGGTCCACATCATTTTCGAATATTAAATAAATGTCCAAAACTACTGCAAAGACTAATAACTAAGATATATCGTCTTATAGACATAGAGTTATAATTAATATAACATATCATATCTTACTTCCCTCAAACCGGCAAGAAGGTGTCAACCCGCCGCCTCTTGCATTTCGTTGCAGATTATTATTTAGCGTTCTTGCTAAATTTTACGTTGATTCCTTCGAAAATCGAAATATTAGCCTAAAATTATCGTCGTTATATAGTTATAAAGATTATTTGTCTCTCATCACTCCAATCCGGTGATTTAATACTGGTAGACACAAATTTTCCTTGATAATCATCCAGCTGATCTACTACCTACATCTTGTATACATGAGGCCGTGGTTTAAACCTACCCCAGTCGTGGTCTCTGCTTCATACCATGGTTTGAGTCATGGCTCAGAAAAAAGGAAAGAGATCTCGTTTTATAAATCCAAACGTGATTTAAAGCTATGGCCATGGTCTAGAGTTCGTTTTAGAAATCGACCCTAAAAGTTTACTTATCTATTGATTCAGAAGTTATTGGGATTCGCTTCCATCTGTAGGAAACACTATTCAATTTATTATGGAAATAGGGAAGTCAAGCACGTTTCTAAGAGTATCTTTTAGCGACATCAGCCATTTTAACTTTAATAATTAACAAGTTAACTCAGATTGACGTTCTGGCTGATATGTACCTCTATTATCAAACAGTACATCTCACTTGACGATATGTGTCAGAGAAAGAACAATTTTTTGTATGCATCTGAAGTATGATTAGTGTAACATGTAGGTAATTGGCGATCTATGTAATGGAGGAGGAAAAGAACTGGCCATACTACCCCATTATCTCCTGGCCTACTTGCCTCATAAGTGGTGCTTTTTAATATCACTTATGAGAGCCAGATCTGTCTTCGGACAGTTGACTACACAACAAAAATTAACAAGTAATCACTTTTAGATGAGGGGTTGACAACCAGAGTGGACCAAGTCCATCTGGAATGGTTCTGAGATATTGAGTCTTAAAGTTCCTGGCTCATGCTTAGCAACCTTCACCTTCCATAGGAAATGCTGCCCTTTGTGAAGTAACAAATGAGTTATGGACTTTGTTTGTTATGGCAATGAATAAATCTTCATCCGAGATTATATTAATCCACAAACTGATCACTGGTGGACTTGGTCCACTCTGGTTGTGAGCCCCTCAGATAGGCCTAATACTGTTACGGTAATTTTCTATTAGTTTTAAGTAGAAATGAGGTAAATTATAGTCGCGACGCTGTTATTCTCGGCGTGACTCCTCCTCTTTGCTTACGTCTTAGAAAGTCAAGGCTCTATAAAGTCTAGGTAGGTAGTATCGTTCGCCATTTTTGTTCTTTCGTTGCCCAGCTACCAGACGAGGGATCTATTTGCCACACCGTTAAACATTATCATGTCGTAGCTCCTATGATAATAAATGAAACGCACTGTAATTCAGCAAATAATTGAGCGGCAAATAACGTCCTCGTGTGCTTTCTGCGAACGCCAACGAAAGAGCCAAAATGGCGGGCATTATATATTAAGTATTTATCCAGCCTTAGGAAATACTTTACATCTTCATCAGCGAATCACAAGACGCACACGTTTAAATGCAGCCGATCTGCAACATGATTGGCTGCCGGAAATTAGAGCGACGGGACTTATAGTTTGATTTTTCTCGTTATTATTTGTACTGTTACTGTAATATTATAAACAACTTTAACGCAATTTCAGGCTTGAAAAAACAATAACATTAAATGAAAACATCTATTTTCAGACAATTACTTAACAATGCAATGCAACTAATAGGTTATTTAGCATCTACGTGGTACAGTCATTAAGTTGTGACACTGACGCCTGAAGGGTAGGCACCCACAAGAATCTGGATGTCTCAGAAGGTGCCGCGTGATACGGCGTACACTTAAACAGATCGACATCCTCCCTCAATATAGTCGCCGTTGGCCGCTATGCACGTCTGCCAACGTTGGTGTAGCTGCTGGAAGCACCGCTGAAAGATGTTGGCAGGAAGATGCCGTACGGCTTCTCTTGTGGCAGTCACGACCTTTTCGGCCGCATAAAAATTACGCCCTCCTAGGATTGATTTCATGAGGGGAAAGAGAAAAAAAATCGCATGGTGCGAGATCAGGTGAGTATGGAGGATGTGGCAAAACAGCGACCTGTTGCCTTGCAAGTTCCTCTTGGACAAGGATGGAGCGATGTGCAGGGGCGTTGTCGTGTAGCAACAGCCAATTCTTCCTATGCCAAATCTCAGGACGCTTACGACGAATTGAATTGCTTAAACGGCCAAGAATCTCTTTGTAGAGGATCTTGTCTACAGTTGCACCTTGTGGGATGAATTATATGTGAACAATTCCATTTGAATAAAAAAAAACTGTTAAAGCATCACCTTGCCTTTTGACCTGTCTTGTTGCGGATTTTTCTGTCGTGGAAATAATGGCGTTTTCCAGGTGGCGGATTGTCGCTTCAGTTGCGGGTCGTAAAGGAAACACCATGTTTCGTCTCCAGTTATGATCGGTTATAGCAGTTTCGCCTAATTTCTGACAGAACGTGACGTTTGTCCGTTCCTCAAACTGCAACATACTCGAGTTCCGACGCGCGCATTCAAATCACCGTCACAACAAAGACTGTAGTTCTGCTTACAGTGCATGCACTCAACTGTCTCTTGTTGGGTCGAGAGACTAACTGACAAGGTATCATACCATGGCGCCACCTATGCGCTATAGTGCACCACAACGCCACTATGCGCTCAGTATTAGAACTTAATGACTGTACCACGTATGGCATTGGTGACAATGGAGTGACATTTAGCAACATGAGTCCGAGGATTCACCATGTGATTTTCTGATATTCGCATTACAGTTGGCGAAAATATCGAAAGAGATCCAAGCGGAAATCTAACCCATGCTCGAACACAACTCAGAATCAGCCGGCACATGCGTCTACCGCCCGAGCTATGCCCATAGTTAATACATTCTAAATTTATAGTTAAGAAGATTATAGTCCTAACCAAGCGTCTTGCATAAGGTATTACCTGAAAGTATTATCTGGTGTTCCAAAAATTGTTAATTAATTTTTATTTATGGTATTACCACATCCTCGTACAGAGCTATTATTATCATACGCCCCAGAAAGGATCGGAGGGCCGGCCGCGCCCTGCGTGTTTTCCGCCTAGAGCGTAACCATTTCTCCGGCGTTTCTTCAATATATAACAGTACTAACAATAAATGTTCAATAATTTGGACTTACCATGCTCACAGTCGTTGCTGAAAATGCCCCCCCCCCATTTGCCGCCACACACAACTTACATCTTCTGATAAACGAATGAACAACACTCTGAAGTTCCACATCATTGATAGCTTCGATATCTTTTCGTATATGGTCGTTTAGTTCATCTATAGAATGAGAACCCTACCTTTTAGTGTTTCGCAAAAATAAGTCACAGGGCTTCATGGAGGCCAAAAATTATTACTGATTAGTCTCGTACCGAAAATACGCCTCAATACCCTCATTGACACGGCAGCTGTATGAGCAGTGGCGGAATCTTATTGGAAATAAACTGACAATCGTTCGCGTAAGAACACCACGTTTTATGCTTGATTTTCGATTCTTCACTGAGCCTGTTCCTTAAAATATTTTAGTGAGTCGTCTAATTGTTTTGGCAGAAGGCACAGGTCTGTTTGGAAGCTTTATTCGAAATTTTTGTCATGTTTTCGCACACTACTTTATCCCTTTTATGTACGTATTGTACATGTACACACGTTCACACAATGAGAATTTGTTGCTAGGCATGACCTAAATACACAATAATCACTCAACTTTATACGCCTACAGTAACGTTGTACACTTGTCTTGAAGAATTGAGAGCTTCATTACAAGACTTCTAAGCACACTGAATGCCATATGGCTACCGGAGGTCGATTGCGCGGGAAAAACGGTTAGCGCGCGGCGGAAACCGCTCAGGGTGTGACCGGCCGCTATTTTCAGGGATATATGATAATAATAGCTCCGTGAATTTAACAATTAGTTACCTATGATAGTTACCGTCATTATGTCCCGTGCTAATTGAAACATAGGAGGCTAGTCTGCGCTACACCCGCGATGAGATGACATTATGGGAAGCCAAAGGGAAACCGGAGCTCCCGGAGAAACTCCTGAGTTACCTGACCACGGGCTTCCTCAACACAAGTTATAAATCGGAGGTACACCAGAGATCACACTAAGGTCCACAGGATTATATGTTCAGCGCTTTAGTCATTAGACCACCGTGGCGGACACAATAAAATTATTTATAACATTTATTTTGCTTGATAATTTATGATAACATTTCACAATATGTTTTATAACATACCGGTATACATTTACTTTGAAAAATTTACCAACTTAGCTTGTTTTATTAAAATTAAATGCATTTTATTTTAGTTTCTATCTTGTCTTGTGCCATGTGTTTACATTGTGTCTCAATCCGTCGTAAAAATAGTTTTCTTTTTACGAATTACAATATGTAAATGAAGTAATAGTTGCAACGAGGCAGAAGTTCACTAGTTTAGAAGAAGTCATTTATGGAGTTTATTGTGACTTTATCAACAACTGTAGAATTACTGGACTGCAGGTCAGAACGCGAAATGCTTTTAATTTCGGCGTAAGGTGAAAAGAGGACAGGAACCAGATGGCCGAGTTTGCAATTACTGTTGTTAACACATGTTCGTCGTTCGCCAGAGATGTTAAGTAAATAATTTTAACTACAAGTGCAGCCTGTGGTTTATCTAAAGCGAGATTTTTTTCTCTTCATTTTGAATCATTTTAAAACCGCATTCTTCGTCATAAGGGGGCAGTAAATTCAAATACTTTTCCTAACAAAAATATTTGGCAGAAAAATAACCTCTTGTATTGCAGAAGTATGATTGTTGTAACTTTCAATAAAAACATGAAAAAACGTTTGTAGGGAATTTACTGTACATAAAACTGATCTGGTTTTTAAGATAATAAACCAGTAAGTTAATCTATCATTAACTTTAGTGTTACTAGTCAATAAATTATACAGCATCGGTTAAGTAATATTAACGAATAATTATTTACAATTCAATTAGCCACACCAGAATAACGCCGAATTTTGAGTGACATGACTTCATCGGCCGTAGTTGCACAAATTGTACACGAAATAGCGACATTGCAAGTGTTCAATTGAATGTAAAATGTATTTAAATGAACCTTTCTTCAGCCTAAACTGCCTTTCCTGACTGTAGAATTTAATAGTGGCTCCTATCATAATTCTAATTCCTGCAATTTAGCCCTGAAAATGGCAACTCTCTTTGAATACATGGTTATGAGTCCCGTCTTTACTTGACCTTCAGTACTAATAAACGCGTAAATGACCTCAAATTTGTTGGTAAATATAAAATTTACATGTACATGTCGTAATATATATATAGCATGTTATAATTTATTCCATCATCTATACTTAGATCCAAATTTATTTCCTAATTCCGAAATAAAAGGAATCAAAGTTTTCATTTTTATTGTTGGAAGTTGGGAGCTAATTTACAGACTTAAGTTAGATATATGTAAGTTAGCGGACTCTCGCGAACCATTAACATTCCTGCAATCTGCATCAATACTCACAGCAATTTTAAAGGTTAAACTACCAGTAAATACGTTTTTAAAACCCATGAATAATATAAGGCACTAAGGGCCATATTCATAGACATTCTTAGCGCGGGCGTCCGGTGGATGATCAGCGAACTAACCTTTCTCGTATTCATAAACCAGTGTTAGCGATATCATATGATATGAATCGTGTACAAGTAATCAGTCCATAGCCGGGGTTAGTTTAGCACGCTTGTAGCACGGGCTAGCGAAATGTCTATGCTTAGCATCCTAACAATGTAAATAGAATGACAATTTCATAACAACGAAGAAAAGGCACTCTAAATAGTGTAGGCCTACTTAAAATTCAACGCTATTGACAATGGTATACATATATATGTCTATATTTATACATAGGCCTATATAGTGTTCTGCCAAATGGCAGGTCAATCTCTGCAAACCCAGCATTCTCCAATCTAACTTATTTTCTACCTTCCTCTTAGTATCCACATATGAGCCATGTATCTTAATGTCGTCTATTATCTGATATCTTCTTCTGCACCGAACTCTTCCTGATCAGCTTCAGGATCATTCTTTCTTCACCCACTTTTTCCAACACAACTTCATTTCTTATTCTGCCTGTCCATTCCACTCGATCCATTCTTCTCTATATTCACATTTCAAATGATTCTAGTCGCTTCTCTTCATTTCGTCGTAGTGTCCATGTTTCTGCTCCATACAGTGCCACACTCCATGCAGAGCACCTCACTAGTCTCTTCCTTAGTTTCTTTTTCTCCAGAGGTCCGCTCAAGATGCTCCTTTTCCTATTGAAAGGTGTCTTTGCCATTGCTATGCTCCTTTTGACTTCCTGGCATAGTACAAAACTTGATCTACATACTGAATACTATAAAAATCGACAGATGAATAGCTTTACTTCAGGTAGAACGAGTAGGTGCGATCACTTGTAAACAGATGCACACGTTTACTAAAGTATACGCATAACTGCATGTGGGTGCGCGACAAACGAAACAAGGGGAATAAATGGATAACAAGGAGGGCAAGGAGAACATAAGAACAATGGTGAAGGAAGGCGAACAAGGAGAATGTAAGGAGAACAATGTAGGGGGTTGCATTTTTATGTGACAGTCAATTCCAAGTTATTTCCAATATCTTGTGAAGATAAATACGTAGTCAAGGCTATATGTCAAAGTTAGTCCATACTTCGTTCCATAATGTCTGATAGGAGATGTAAACATTGCCGGCAGAGAGGGAAAGCAGTATAATTCGTATTCAACCAATGTCAGAAATCTCATTGCACTCTTGTCTTGAAGTTAGACGGGGATGGAACGCTTCATACTGCCCAAAGTCAAGTGAAGCGTGTAATTAGACCTCTACCATTAGTTGAATAGCAATTATACTTCTCTCCTCCTCTGTCAGCAATATTTACTTCTCCTGTCAGATATTATGGAACGAAGTATAGGTCTCAATAGGTCTCTAGAAAGTCGATCTACTGAGGGAAAACGGACAGGTGATACTGTAATTTCGGATGTCGAGATAAGAAACCGAAAACAAAGCCAAACCATGTTTACGAGTCACTTACCGTGTTCCCACTACATAGGTCAGATCAAAGGCCTGATGTTGACTGAAGTCCTGGTCAAAATAGAATCGTCTCAAGAATTTTAAAGTCCAGCCTGTTGAAGACGGAAGATCCAAGTGAAGTGGAAAGGAGGAAAGAATATCATCGCAAACTCTACGAAGATAGTTAACCAAACAGGAGGAATTTGATGAACTTTACAACACTATTGCTTTAAAAAAAAAACGGAAAATCGCATGCCATCGACGGAATTCGAACTCAAGACTGTGGATTTCGAGCTGGATCAAAACCGACAACTAGTCTTGTCTACTTGTCAAAATAATAGCCATGTAACAGACCTCCAACTGTTCAAAAGCCAATATCTGTTTACTGGCAGGTTTTAGAAGCTTCCACGCTCGCAGTTGGAAAAACCACCCCCGCACCCTTACAAGCCTCCATCAACCGCCCCCCCCACCCCTTTTGTAATATATAAACGTCAATGAAGTTTCTATTAAGTTAGGTTCACTGGATTGGAGTTTGCGCTGAGATGGTGGAAAAGGGGCGGTGTGTGGAAGGGGAGTGGTGGGGGGGGGGGGTTCAGGAGATAGAAGGATAGGGGTGAGGCACATGCAAAAGGGAAGAGGAGGAAGTTCCTTAATGATCTTGTTCTCACGTAAATGAACTGTAACACACTTCAAGCCCTTTCCATAATACTCCAGTTTTATCCCATTGTAGCGTGTTGTGAGCGCAGGAGTGCCACAAGCACGGCAACTGACGAGTCGGAATCACTGCTTTAATTCAATTACCATATTCTGCTGGCTGTCACACGGAGAGAGTGCAGAACCCGTTCTTTTCATTCCTGCTGCACTCAGCAGTGGTTAACTCCTACAAGGAACACCAAGGAGCTAACGTGGCAAACAGCTGATACATATGACATGCCGGGAAGAATAACGGGCGACGACCAGTAAGAGATAAAAATTAGGATAAGCAGAACACAGAAGGGAAAGGACTAGGAAAGTGGGGGAAAAAAGAGAATAGAAGAAAATGAAAAAGGGGGAAATTAATGAAGTAGAAGTAAAAGTAGGAGGAAGAAGAGAAGAATAACAAAAAAGAGGAAAAGGGGACAAAGAGAATTATGAAGAGGAGATAGGGACCAGAAAAAAGACAAGCAGCATGAAGAGAGAAAGGGAAATGAGAAAAGTAACAAAAAGAAAAAAAAAAAAAAGGAATTAAAAGTAAAAAGAAATATGAGTAGGAAAATGACAAATACAGGGTATTAAAAAAAGTATCCAATATTTTAGGAGGTGCTATAAGTATTCTACAAGCAAAACTCAGCTCAGACTCCTCGCGCTGCGCATGCTATACCCCTCTTATCCCCCTGCAGTAGGCGGGTTCTTTGATAAGCGGCTACTGGTATAGCTATAACGGCTACGGTTGCGGACATGTGCACTCAAAGAGCAGCTGTAACAAGAACCAACTAAGTGAATATAACATTACAAGATATCAACATCGCATCTTTCTAAGTCACAATCGGTATCTATCTTCACTGCAACTGTCCTCACATTTAAATTTTAAATATTTAAATTAAATTAAATTAAATTAATATTTAATATAAAACGATATGTAACTCCCTGACTGTAGCAATAACACGTGTTCAGGTCAGTACAAGAAGATAATACGTGCTCATGCGCATAGTGTCGGTGGTGTGATTGGAGACGGGGAGCATGATGGGAAATGGAGCAAACGTCATCTGCGCGAGACAATCACGCCCGTTGGTTTCTGCACACTGAGTTTTCTTTGTTGGACGCCCGTAGTATGCAACAAAGAAGAAAAAAATGTCTAATAAACATGGGTCCTACAACACACACTTTCTGAGATCTGAACACTAGTTCATAGGAGGTGCTCAAAGTGACGTCCGTTCATGGGAATGCATTCCTCTGCCCTTCGGCGTAAAGAATCACGCACTCTTTAAAACTGACCAGATTGTTCTTGATAACCAAAACTCTAGGGGATTTAGATTTGAGCAATGAGTAGGCCAAGGTGTGGGGCCTCCCCAATTAATCCAGCGGTCCTGAAATGTCAGCGTCAGGTGTTCACGCTCGTTGCGGAAAAAATGTGCTGGTTTGCCATCATGCATGAACCACATCTGTAATCTTTGCTGACAGGGCACATACTCCAGCAAGGCAGGCAATACGTTAATAAGAAAATCCTGGTAACGAGCCCCAGTTAATCTCTGTGGTAGCACGTGGTAGGGGTGGTCCTCCAGCTTGGGAGTTGGGCGAAGGGCTAAGAATCCATCACCGTAGAAAACAGCTTGTTACGAAACCTTACAATAGGGTTGGTTGGGAGGCCGGAGGGAAAAAGACCTTTGGGGAGGCCGAGACGTAGATGGGAGGATAATATTAAAATTGATTTGAGGGAAGTGGGATATGATAATACAGTCTGGATTAATTCTGCACAGGTTAGGGACCGATGGTGGGCTTATGTGAGGGCGGCAATGAACCTGCGGGTTCCTAAAAAGCCATTTATCAGTAAGTAAGGTAGCACGTATGCCCTTAATCTATCGCCAAGAACGCCTGTCCATACGTTGATTGAGAATCGGTGCTGATGCCTTGTTTCTTCAAGTGCATGGGAATTTTCATCAGCCTACACATGCTGATTACGAAAATTCACAACACCATCTCTGCTGAAACCCGCTCATATCCGCAACCAAACTTTTCTTTTCAGTATTCCTTGTGACGTATCAGTATTCCATGCCAGGGGTGTCAACTACAGTATGATTATCTGGTAGTCTGCTGTATTATAGGGCAGAAAATGCATTGCCATAAATGGACGTCACATTGAGCAACACCTATGAACAAGGTTCAGATCTAAAAAAGTATGTGTTTTTTTAGTTGGTTATTTAACGACGCTGTATCAACTACTAGGTTATTTAGCTTCGATGAGATTGGTGATGGCGAGATGATATTTGGTGAGATGAGGCCGAGGATTCGTCATAGATTACCTTGCATTCACATTACGGTTGGGGAAAACCTCGGAAAAAATCCAACCAGGTAATCAGCCCAAGCGGGGATTGAAACTGCGCCCGAACGCAACTTCAGACCGGTAGACAAGCGCCTTAACCGACTAAGCCACGCCGGTATGTGTTGTAGGACCCATGTTTATTAGACTTCTTTTTCTTGTTTTGATGCATAATATCACCTCCTGAAATATTTGATACTTTTAACACCCTGTATAAAGGCAGTGGAAGAATACAGATGGGAAGTGACAAAAAGAGAAAAAAATCATAAAAATGAACAAGTGCAGAAAATTTCGGAGAAGAAAATGGAAGTTAAAAATGAACAACAAGAGGAGAAAGAGGATACTAATGATTACACTTCGGAAATTAAAGCACTAAAAATAGTATTTTAGGCGCCTAAAAAGGCTTAAAAAATAACAAAAATAGGGCAGTAAAAGGCATTGAAATTATATTGAATCACCCATAATTCATGAAGTAAACATCCATAAGACCATAAGTAACTTAACAAAGTACACAGGAAAAGTAGTTTCTCTGTTCTATAGACTTTTTTCACTTGTACTTATTCATCCACAACTTCACGTCCATAATTTGAGTTATAATAAACAAGAAGTAACTTTTCAAGATTAATGCACAAACTTCTGTCACGTTTATTGAACAAAATCAGTGTGACGATGATTAATGTAACAATAATGAGACGTCGGTAGAGCCGCGAGAAGTCCAACTAGTAAGCAACGAGTTTTCCTGACACATCCAACAACCCTACTGCAACTGAAAGATGCCATCTCGCAAGAAATTGCCAATATTCCAAGACATTATCTGCAAAATGCTGTGCATGGTGTCGCAGACAGAATGTTGTACGTTGAACAAGAGAACGGCGGACATGTTCCCAATGTTTTGTAAACCCCTTTGTTTATCCAACACTGTGATATTTTTGTTTTTTCCCTATCTCAAATATTATAATATTTATAGCGGTTTAAAGTTTGAACTGACTTTTGACTTACCCTATATTTCTTCTTTGAATTTCATTTATTGAATTCATTTGTTTTCTCTTATACCCACACTCGTTTATTGCGATATCATTTATTTAGTCCCTTCGATAACGCTATAACCAAGTTGAACTGTATATCGTACCCACTAAATTCTCCATTGTCTACAATTTCCATTGCAGTCGTGTGTACTGTTTTACTAGAAGGTCGTATCCTAGCAATATTGACCGTGAAGTTTACATGACCTACCAACTGCTTGCGTTGACTGGGAGGTGTAGCGTGCTGGAGTCTGCAGCTGTGTTACATGGACCTCGGAGCGAGCGAACTACCGGTTCGAATCATCCCCCTGGAATTCCTCTCACGAGCTGTCAATAACGTTAAAACCTGGCGGCCCACGGTTCGAGTTCCGACTGTTTGTGTACGTGGATTGCATCGCAATGCACTCATCTTGTAATCCCATTACTTGGGGGAAACCAACAGTCGAATGTCAGCCTCTCATGACTATTACATTTCACCCTCTGCACCGACACAAAATATTGACACAAGATTCCTCGTACACGAGACCTCGCCAAAGTGAAAGCACGACCACGGGTAGATCAGTATGCCTACAGATTTTCACTATGTACAATAAATTCAATTCTGTTTGCATTTCATAAGCTTCATTGCTGGTGAAGGTTACTTATGTCTCAGCCACTATAGTAACTTGATAAAATACCCTGCAAATGCCTTAGATTTATAGTACTGACTAGCTATACCTGTGCGCTCCGCTTCACTTGTTAGAAATAAGTATAAAGTAATTACATAATTAAAATAGGATATCTGGTCCAGGGAACATTCGTGTTTGATAGAAGGATAAATCGTTTAATATGTCACTTAATTTAAATTGTATTTAAATAATTAAAATGCGATCATTTTGGTTCAGAGACCACTCATTTAGTGCAATGATAATTCCTTTACCATATATCTTAATTGTTAATACATGAAAATAATTAAAACATGATCATTTGGTTCAGAGAACATCCGTTTTTGGTGCAATTTGGTCCCATCAAAATGTTGCTTGGAATGAAACGTATCGGAAATCATTTTTAAAGAAACTTTTGTTATGCAATATTTTTCACAAAAATTAATAATAAGGGAGATATTTCGATTTATTTAATTCAGGCCCCCTTATAACCTCCCTTTTAAATAAAGTATTTTCCATGCCATATAGCCTAAAAATCTTTGTTACAACGAACTTAATTTCTATTTCAATTTTCATATAAATCGGTTCAGCCATTATCGCGTGAAAAGGTAACAAACATCCAGACAGACAGATATACAAACAAAAATTTCAAAAAAGCGATTTTCGGTTTCAGGATGGTTAATTATACATGTCAACACCAATTACTGTTGGAAAATCGAAAATTACCAGAAAAATGTTGGCTACAGATTTATTATTAGGATAGATTAGTAGAAATTGATGTGATCACTGAGACATGGTACCTTACTTACTGTATATACGAAAATCGTCGTGCGTCAGATGGTGAGATATCAAGTGATTGTAGTGATAGAGATATTTCTTCTTCCAGATTTTTTTGGCATATCGTATATATAATCATTATTTGAGAGGGTTAACGCTTCCCATTTAGCACAGAAGAGTCCCAAACCTTTATTCGTTATCGTGGCTTAGGTTACATGAGAGGAGAAATCTGCACTCACTTTCTCTCTTATATCGAATTATGCACACTTCATCCTCCTATTATTTATTCACTCGTTTTCATACTTTCTCTCGCTATCATAATATTAATACTCGATCACAACGTGATAACACGCTAGAAATTCCACTTCACACATCATCTCTGAATTCCTCATCTTTCCCTGTTGCTACTTCTCGTCACTGGAACTCTCTGCCGCCTGAAGTCAAGGGCTGCCGAACATTGAAATCTTTCAAATCCAAGTTAGAAAATTATCTTATGACGAGTTGCCAAACTAACTTACTATTATGACAAGTGTTGTATTGCATGTTTCCACGTATTCACATTTTTTTATGTTCTAGTGGTATTTAACTTATTTTATATTTTTGTTTTCATATTTTCCGATAATGGTATATCTATAATGTGATAAGTTGAGCTATATATAATCATAATTTTCCTTGCTGTGTGTACCTAAAAATATTGTATTCATTGTATACTTTGTGCTACTGCTGCTGCTGCTGCTACTGCTACTACTACTACCACCACTACCACTACCACCACCACCACCACCACTACTACTACTATTATTATTATTATCAATAATTGTCTTATTTTTTATACTTTGTATGTCTCACTTATTTTGACCTGCTGTTCACATTTTATTATGCTTTTTCCTTTTGTTTCTGTATGTTATATATTATGTCTGATTTCTACTCACTTGTTGGTTACATTTTATTATTATTATCTTATTCAGTTTTATGTGTAAAATTGTAGTGTACTTTGTAAATTTGTAGTGTTTTTTGTAACGCAGTTTTACTCCTGGTTGAGTGTTAGAGAAGGCCGTATGGCCTTAACTCTGCCAGGGTAAATAAATCATCATCATCATCATCATCATCATTATTATTATTATTCTTTCTTTCCGCATACACCATTCCATTAGAGATGTCTGCAGGTACCTGAAGGAATTCTTTAAGGGCATTTATTATCAAAATATCAGTATCAGTTAAGAATTTTTAAGATTTTTTCTTTGTAGTCTGACGGTTTGGAATGGGTAAATTAGTCCAGGATAAATGACTGTATTAATTACAATGAGTTTTTCGTCTGCCTGTAATAATGGAGAAGAAGTGAGTTTTTCTATTTTATTTGGCAGTTCTTGAAGTACTTGAGCTGGTTCAAAAGTAATTTCATTGGAAAAATTTACACCCAAATAACTAAGTGCTTTTTCACGTTACAAAGTTGTAAGAAAAAGAAGAATGACTACCATGTATTGTAGAACTACCATGTGTAGTAATACTTTTTGCAAAGAACACCGTGAAAAATTGTACAATAAATGAGGGGTTTGGAGGAAAAACCAGGGAGCTCCAATTTTTTTCATCTTTGAGCTATTTATGCACAGAGGAAGAAAAAAATACCCTCTATCGTTTGGTCGAAGAATGAGATAGTTCCAAGAATTACATTCACAATTACAATGCATTATGGACCTGCCTCTTTTTGTACATGCTTATTGTTTGGCGGTAAGTTTTTCTTCATTATCTCGAAAAGTACTGAATTGGAACTGCCTGGTTTTTTCCCCAAACCCCTCAAAAGTTATAAATATCGGATTGTATGATGGTAATGCTTGATTTTAACCTTCTAGTAAGTATTAAACTCAGTGTTCAAAATAAATATAGTCGCGACGCTGTTATTCCCGGCGTGACTCCTCCTCTTTGCTTACGTCTTAGGAAGTGAAGGCTCTATAAAGTCTAGGTAGGTCTAGGTTCGCCATTTTTGTTCTTTCGTTGCCGAACTACCAGACGAGGAATCTATTTGTCGCACCGTTAAACATTATCATGTCGTAGCTCCTATGATAATAAATCAAACGCACTGTAATTCAGCAAATAATTGAGTGGCAAATAACGTCCTCGTGTGCTTTCTGCGAACCCAACGAAAGAGCCAAAATGGCGAGCGATTATATTAAGTATTTATCGAGCCTTAGGAAATGCATCAGCGAATCACAAGACGCACACGTTTAAATGTAGCCTACCGGCAACGTGATTGGCTGCCGGAAATTAGAGCGACGGGACTATATAAATTATTACATTCTTCTTCACATCCTAGAATGGTCTGTAGGCCTACTTTATGAAATAATCGTAGATATTACGAACGTTTGTGTTTAAAGGTGTCTGAAAATGGTTTGAGTTCTAAGGTTAGATGCATTCCCCCGTCAAGGTTTCGACCTCGAATCTAACGACTGACACGATAACTACTAGATCACCGAAGAAAGCTCAGACTTCTTCACATTGCATGAACTTTTTTCAGCCTGCAATGGGCCAATATAGCAGCAGTATTAGCACAGGTGCAGGCACAGGTAGGCATCTATTGATTTTGAGGCCGTGGGCAGCTGTACTTGAGTTTCACATCACCGGAATGAGAATCAATAAATTCATTACCTGGATAAATCCCAACCCAGAATACTATACACTTTTCTCCCTAGATGAGTTGCTCTCATACAACAGTGAATTCTGTTACTTTCCCACCATTTCAACTGTCTTCTATGATCCACTTAAATATTATAATTAATAAAATAAACAGTTGGTGCTTGTACTGCTTCACTTAGTGATAAAATTTTGATCCCATTGAAAATAAATACGAAAACATTTTAAATGAAAGGGAGAGAAAGCAATGCCATACAATTCAAAAGAGCTATAGCGTTATACTTCTTTCATGAACGTAGCATAGGATCCACATTTCACAATGCTTCGAAAACCAGTTCAACTTCCATCTTCCGGTGAACAAATAGAAATTGTATTGTTTCAGTCGTTGCGGTTTTAAAAGATGCTAATTCCACATGAGAACTACAGTGTTACATCACTTAATAAGTCCACACCTGTGGAGTAACGGTCAGCGCGTCTGACTGTGAAACCAGGTGGCCCGGGTTCGAATCCCGGTCGGGGCAAGTTACCTGGTTGAGGTTTTTTCCGGGGTTTTCCCTCAACCCAATACGAGCAAATGCTGGGTAACTTTCGGTGCTGGACCCCGGACTCATTTCACCGGCATTATCACCTTCATATCATTCAGACGCTAAATAACCTAAATGTTGATACAGCGTCGTAAAATAACCCAATAAAATAAAATCACTTAATAATTCACCTCCATTACTGTTCATTATGTCGACAGCGGTAATGCTGAAAGTAAAGTGATGGTAATGGTCATTGTGAAATGCTGGTAAAGTTAATGGTGTAGTCATGTTAGCAATGATATTAATTGGTGGTGGTGGATGGTATAAAACATGGTGAATGATGATGATGGTGACGAAGTGATGGTGATATACGTACAGTGTTTATTCACACTATATTATGTGAACACCCGGTGGTAGCGGTAACTAATTTTACACATTAATATAACCTAATAATGAATAAAATTGCTTATAATGAATAAATTTACTAATGTAGTATTGATGAAAGTGAAATGATGAAGATGGTGAAGTGGTAGTAATATTGTGGAAGTGATTATAATAATGGTGAAGTGGTTATAATATTTTGGAAATGCTGGTAATGATGGTGAAGTGGTGGCAATGTTGATGATAAAGTAATGGTAATGATGATTGTGAAGTGACGGCAATGATGATGATGAAATAGTGGTAATGTTGATGGTAAAGTGATGGTAATAATTATGATGAAGTGACAGTAATGATGATGGTGAAGTGACGGTAATGATGATGGTGAAGTGACGGTAATGGTGATGATGAAGTGACGGCAATGATGATGGTGAAGTGACAGCAATGATCATGATGAAGTGACGGCAATGATTATGAAGTGACGGCAATGTTGTTGAAGTGACAGCAATGATGATGAAGTGACGGCAATGATGATGAAGTGACGGCAATGATGATGAAGTGGCGGCAATGATGTTGAAGTGACGGCAATGATGATGAAGTGACGGCAATGATGATGAAGTGACGGCAATGATGTTGAAGTGACGGCAATGATGATGAAGTGACGGCAATGATGGTGAAGAGGCGGCAATGATGGTGAAGTGGCGGTAATGATGGTGAGATGGTGAAGTGGCGGTAATGATGATGGTGAGATGGTGAAGTGGCGATAATGATTATGGTAAAGTGGCGGTTATGATGGTGTAGTGACGGCAATGATGATGAAGTGACGGCAATGATAATGAAGTGACGGCAATGATGATGAAGTGACGACAATGATGATGAAGAGACAGCAATGATGATGAAGTGACGGCAATGATGTTGAAGTGACGGTAATGATGTTGAAGTGGCGGCAATGATGAAGAGGCGGCAATGATGGTGAAGTGGCGGCAATGATGATGAAGTGACGGCAATGATGGTGAAGAGGCGGCAATGATGGTGAAGTGGCAGTAATGATCATGGTGAGATGGTGAAGTGGCGGTAATAATGATGGTGAGATGGTGAAGTGGCGATAATGATGATGGTAAAGTGACGGCAATGATAGTGAAGAGGCGGCAATGATGGTGAAGTGGCGGTAATGATGATGGTGAGATGGTGAAGTGGCGATAATGATGATGGTGAGATGGTGAAGTGGCGATAATGATGATGGTAAAGTGACGGCAATGATGGTGAAGAGGCGGCAATGATGGTGAAGTGGCGGTAATGATGATGGTGAGATGGTGAAGTGGCGATAATGATGATGGTAAAGTGACGGCAATAATGGTGAAGAGGCGGCAATGATGGTGAAGTGGCGGTAATGGTGATGGTGAGATGGTGAAATGGCGATAATGATGATGGTAAAGTGACGGCAATGATGGTGAAGAGGCGGCAATGATGGTGAAGTGGCGGTAATGATGATGGTAAAGTGGCGGTTATGATGGTGTAGTGGCGGTAATGATGATGGTGAAGTGGTGGTAATAATGAAGTAACGGGAATGATTACGGTTAAGTGGTGGTAATGATGGTGGAGAAGCGGTGGTAATAATGATGAAGTGATTGTGATGATTATGATGAATTGGTGGTGATGGTAAAGTAATGGTAACAAAATTGAGGTAATGACGGTGGTAGTGCTTGTGATAAAATAATTTTGATCGTGATGATGATATTGATGATAAAATAATTATAGTGAAGGTGATAAGGCTGATGCTGGTGATAATATAGCCTAATGTAGTAATTTTAAAGATAAAAAGTGATTCCTGTAATGATAATGACGGTGGTAGTGGTGATAGAGACGGTAGTAGTGGTTTATTTTTCCATAATTTCTCTTACCGTTAATCGAAAAAAAAAAAAAAAAGAAAAACAGAGGAGAATTGGGAGGACAAATTTAAAAGGTACGAAAAGCGTCCTTGCAAGGGGTTGGGGGCTGTAAGAAACTAAATATGTGAGCTCCAAGCCTGTTGGCCACTAGTCTCACTCCGGGTTACGCTGCTCCACTGAAGGAGCTATAGAAAATGTTGAAGTTTACCGTTAATAATGAGAATTACTTTTTTTACTGAACGCCTGTAGGTATAAAGTAGCACATACAAGTACGGATTATAAAAGCCTGTCTTTGGCCGAAAGTAGGCTGTAGTGCCACTGATAATGGCTATGATGGGCTTTGTTAAAATAATGATTGCATATTATAACTAAGAAATGAATACAATTATATCTTCTCCATTGATTAATAGTGCTTACTAAACAGAATTTGTACATTTGCATTTCGATTTATTGTTTATTATACGATGAAAGAGTAGTAGAGCGGAGAAGAACTCTCTCCGGCACCGGGATTTGAACCCGGGTTTTCAGCTCTACGTGTTGATGCTTTATCCACTAAGCCACACCGGATTCCCAGCCCGGTGTCGGATCGAATCGTCTCAGTTTAAGTTCCACTTCTTGGGTTCCCTCTAGTGGCCTGCCCTCTGCACTACGTCATAGATGTCTATGAACGTAGGACAATGTCCACATATGTGCGGAGGTGCATTCGTATGAGTGACTGATTGGCCGGGGTCCGACGGAATAAGTGCCGTCTTAAATCACAATGTGATTTACGCAAATCATGTATATTATTTTAATGTACCGAAGTACATATGATATTTCCATGCAGATATTCTGCGTCATCGTACGATGAAAGAGTAGTGGAACGGAGAAAAATTCTCTCCGGCGCCGGGATTTGAACCCGGGTTTTCAGCTCTACGTGCTGATGCTTTATCCACTAAGCCACATCCACAATATCTGCATGGAAACTTCATACGTACTTCGGTACATTAAAATAATATTTATTGTTTATTGACAAAATATTAAAAAAAAGACTTATTGTTTATTAACTAGATATTTGAAAAATGTAAACATTTAGAAACTGTTGGAAGAATTAACGAATAACTAATAATACAATATTTACAACTCCATATCTGACCAATGTGTTTAGTGCATTGTAATATTCAATATATGGGCTACAGAGTTTATGCTAACTAATTTATATAATATACTCATACAGTAGGCAAATATCTAGAATCTGGATGACTTGCACCGTTGTTGCTGCGAATGTACAGCTACGAAACAGTGAATAATGTACGCGGCTCTTTGATCCCCATCAATCCTTCCTCTCTCTCGTTATGCTTCTCCCTGCAAATCTATGGACCTTGATATTACAATTCGATGACACACTATAGTAGGTCTATCATGTAACTTTTAAATTATTTACATTTGAAGATGTAGGGATTCGAACCTGCAACACTAGCACTAATCATTAATTTTGCGTTAAACTAGTTACCCTATTAATTCGGTTTAAAGAACACACACAAAACTAACACATACTTGTAGTAAGATGGCATCATAGCGCGGGCTTGGAAGCTATGAAATGCTGGATGCGTTGGTTTAGTTTAGGTTAGGTCTGGTAGGAAAGGGTGAGAGAGTTACATTTTGTTTACTTTAGCAGCACTAACTGACCAGATACGGGGAGAGAATATCGAAATCTCCTCGGTCTTGTGTCACTTAGCTATGTCTGATCTAACCTACAATAACCTTGTCACAGTCCTTGGTCTCCTCTCATTTAGCTATTCCCTCACCGCGCCGGTTTCGGTGTCGTTCTGCTGAACTAAAACATCAGGTAGGGACTATTTATTTGTACTTTTACATTCTTCTAGGTTTACGTACATGGTCTGGTGAAGATTTTTCTTAACTAATTTACGATAAAAATATTACTATCTATCATAAGTGTCATATAAATCAATTCATTTCAAACTAACATGGCGACAGTCAACTGAATCAGCGCCACCTGTTATCACTCCTCACAATTTGGTCTATACGAATATTCGTAAAATATATCCAAATGCCCCTTGCACCTTGTTGTTTAGTCAACTGTCTGAAAACAGGTGTGAACTTGTGATACCAATAAAACATAATTCATGAGGCAACTAGGCCAAGAGATAAGGGATAGGGTGGCCTGATCCTTTCCTCCTCCATTGCACACATTGCTGACTAGTTACATATTACACTAATCAGAATTCAGAGGCATACAAACGATTGTTCTTCCTCTGACACATATCGTCAAGTAAGATATACTGCCTGATAATAGATGATCTTACACTTTAATATGAATTCGGTAACAGCAAACAATAAAAAGTGGTTCTCAGAAGGAACGACTTCAATATACCGTATAAGCACTTATGTCGTTGTATTAATGAATTGTTTGTGTTTGGTACAAGGAATATCTTGTTTATGTATGTACTGTCCTTGTACCATGAATAAAAATATTTAATTATTTTAGTACAGCGCTCCTTCAAACAAAAAACGCATTGCAAATTGTCTGGAATAGTTATTTTACAGATATTTTTATGTATTTCAATGTTATTTTACCGTAAAAATATATTACACTAAGTGCAAAAAAATTTAAAGACTTTGGAGTTGGTAATACTTATCTTTTCATATGTTGGCAGTATTGTCTCCATATATCAACTTCAATCACGAATACAAATCGATTAGGATTTCATTCCATGAACTTCTGGTAAGCTTGTTTTGGTAATGGCGGAAGGAATTCTTCCGCAGAAAAATAATTTCATATTTTAATGCTACATTATTTATTTTCATGAAATCATACGAAAATATTCTTTACTAACTGGAAAGTTAAATACGTACACACCCGTACTTTGAGTTCTGTAGGACGACACAATAGTCCCTTTACCTAACCCATCTTAACCTTGTCACATTCCTTGACCTCGTCACTACCACATCTGACGTAACCTAATATTTAACTCAGATCTTTACGAAAATATACGCCAGTGGAGGGTAAAACACAGTGCAACATGATCCCCATGAAAGACGCTACCGCTAGTGTGTGCCAAGTACTGTAAAAACCACAGTGTCGTTTAAGTAAATAGTTAATTATACGTCATTTTCGCTAGACTAGAAATACTGAAGAATGTGACATTATTTATTAAATCAATACCATGAATTAAAATGTCTTCGAATATCAATGAGTTTATCTATGAACGCTAAGCTTAGGCCTATAGATGTGTTTACACAATGAAAATTAGACTGATATTTCTTGCTTCACTCTCCCAAGTTTACAGAAATAGCAACGAATTCAATTCCTATGAAAATGTTATCTACTGAAAGAGAAATTACTATATCATTCATTTAAGAACACACAATACTGTACCTTGAATGACGTCTCCGCGGAAACGAACCTCAGTTGACTTCAGTCGAGTTGAACAACAAACCTTTTACGATGTATAATATAGGCAAAAAAACACAATTAACTGAATAATATCTTCTTATACATTTCAGTGTTAATCAATCACAATACAGCAAGAACAATAACACAAACACAGCTAGAAATTAGAAATAAAGCGCATTTTGTAGTCGGACTTCTTCATTATCAAGACATCTGATTCACGGCCTGTTTGATCTACTCATATCTTAGTAAATTCACTGCCCATGGAATATTATTCTATGCAGCAACTTAGTCTCTTAAGAGTAGCGATTTCAGAGGTGCAGTAAGCGAATAACCTTGAAAGAACCGTTGTGGTCATGGCCTTTAGAATGTAACAGAAGTGGTCCTATCATATTTTTGCTATTGCTGTTGTAAGTAAGGGGCGAACAAAATGTATGATATATAAGATGACTCAATCATTCCTTTCGGTGAAACACGCATGTCAGAGGATACAGTAAAGTTATTGGTCAGGGCACATATTATTTTTATTAAGTAGGTTATTTTACGACGCTTTATCAACATCTTAGGTTATTTAGCGTCTGAATTAGATGGAGGTGATAATGCCGGTAAAATGAGTCCGGAGTCCATCACCGGAAATTACCCAGTATTTGCTCATGTCAGGTTACATATAGAAGTTAATAACGCACATGATAATATTACTAGGCCTAACTACTTTTATGTAAAGTTTTAGAAAAAGGGGTGATATGCATAAAGTTACAGTATTACCATAGTCTAGTATATACAGTCACGAAGCTTGTGGTAATGAGGGTACTAGCACAGTCTACCATATACAGTCACGAAACTTGAGTTTTAAGGGTGCTAGAAACAATAGACTGTGCCGGTATTATTTCGCATTGTCTGTAATGAGGCGATATTAGCGATCCTAGTGGTGAGCAACCATCTAATGTTTGCATATTTACTACGTATTGAGCTTCGTGACTGTATATACTAGACTGTGGTACTAGGAACAATAGCCTGTGCCGGTACTGTTTCACATTGTATGTGATGAGGCGATAGTAGCGATCCTAGTGGTTAGCAACTATCTATGGATGCATATTCCCTACGTGTTGAGCTTCGTGACTGTATATACTAGACTGTAGTACTACCTATTGCTTTTACTGTAGAATATACTTGAAGTAGAAATATATACTTCCTTTTTATGCATAAACCTGATACTACTACCACAGTCTAGTATATACAGTCACGAAGGTTGAGTTTATGAAGGTACTAGGAACAATAGACTATGCAGGTACTATTTCGCATTGTCTGTAATGAGGAGATAGTAGCGATCCCAGTGGTTAGCAACTTTGTATGGATGCATATTTACTACGTATTGAGCTTCGTGACTGTATATACTAGACTGTAGTACTACCTATTGCTTTTACTGTAGAATATACTTGAAGTAGAAATATATACTTCCTTTTTATGCATAAACCTGATACTACTACCACAGTCTAGTATATACAGTCACGAAGGTTGAGTTTATGAAGGTACTAGGAACAATAGACTATGCAGGTACTATTTCGCATTGTCTGTAATGAGGAGATAGTAGCGATCCCAGTGGTTAGCAACTTTGTATGGATGCATATTTACTACGTATTGAGCTTCGTGACTGTATATTCTAGACTGTGCTACTACTACGAAGTATGCACTGCACGGCGGTAGTACAGGGACATTATTTTATTTTTACTTCAATTTTTATTGTACCTGAGTTTTTTAATGTACTTCACTCCCACCCCCTCTACTAGTAAACATCCAACTGTTCTCCTCACAGAACCAAGCGTATACAGTCAAAGTCTCCTTAAGGTCGTAGTAAACACAAACAGTATTGAGTTAGTGAGTATAGTACGTTCTAGAAATATGTTCGCGTTTTCCAATGACGAAAGAGTTTTCAATATTGAATCATATTTTCGCACAGGTACTGTCGTCCGTTTGCCTACGTCGCATCCCTATTTCCCTCACCTGCAACTGTTTAAAGTAACTTAAATAAAAGTAATTAATTGTCACATGATTTCCCCCCTTTCTACGATCCTGCGACATAACCACTTGGACGGACAGTAGATAGCATGTCTGAGTAATGTTATCTGTGCGGGTCGGAGAAAAGTGAAGATTGAATTTACAGTACGTAAGGTACTCTTTTATATAATAGGTATAGAATTATTTCAATATGAGTACGAACGACGAAACTGGTAATTGGAATTAGATTCAATAGTCTAAAGTGCGATAATATGCACAAAAGAACTGAAGCCTGTATCTAAATGAACGGCCACCATTTTCAAAATTGTGTTTAAATATCCATAATATTATGATTATTTTTCAATTTAACTTCATTCTCTATATTGTATGCTAATGTGCTCTAGACAGTATAACATACACTGCATAATGAATACGTCCGAATGGATAGCTCAATTCGTGATTAAAAACACTTATTGCTAATGCTGTACTGTATTTTGATTAAACAAAAACCTAATGAAAATTATCAAACTTAGAATTACGATATTTCCCAGTTTACGTAAATGGATGAACTAATTTCCTTCCCTCCTATACTTTGTAAAGTGATTTGTTTGTATTTTACACCAGTATCATCGAACTTCAATCGTGGAAGGGGGTAGCAAACGGTGTTTCCGGCTATGAACCATTAATCCAAAGGTATAGCCAGGTTAATATTGAAAATGTTAGTAAAAATAAAATGATGTCCCTGTATAAACTATCAAGAGTATTCGATTATATCGATTGTCGACAGTACTTCGGGTTTATCCACCTTCTATGATTTTATGTTAATTCCTTGGTGGTAGAAATTGATTGTCGTTAAAATTTAGCTAATTTAACAAGAAAATGGACAACTACAACGAAGTGGGAATTGTAAAGAGAGAAAAGACCAACTGCTGTTTGTTAATCTACTAAAAGAATACCCAGCATTATTAAACAAGATGTGTGAGAGTTTTCATATCGCCAGGTTTGAAGAAGCCGGTAAGGTCTAATGTAAGATATTCTATATGCAAGCGTTGCAAAAGAAAGAAAACAAATTCGGATAGGATGTGGGACATCTCAGAGTCCGCCACTGGTAATCTGATAGAGTTGGAAGCAATTTACATTTCATTTCCTGCTGACAGGCTGTGTAATAATTCGAAATGCGAAGAAATTCAGAGCCGGTTCCATCTATTCGCCATAACTGTAACAATAACGCCACGCTCCCTGCACTTGTTTAAGCCAGAATTTCATTCCCCCTCCATCACCCTTCGCAGCAGCTTGAGTTCTCAACTTATGGCCCGAGAGACTAAAATTTGTTGAAAACAGCCGTTCTCTAAATGACAGTCAACACTGAAAAGTTTGCATAAGATGATCAATCAGTGTATAGGAAGAGCGATCTACTAATATTAGCTGCCTATACAAAATACCTTACAGTGGTCACAGAATTTTTTCGAGCCAGACGACCGTTACGATAAAGATTTCGGACTTTTGGAAGCGGATTTCTGGGAGGAAGGTATGGATGTGGTGACATATCTGTATGAAAACAAGCTTTCATACTGCTGAAGTTAAAACCAAACGCTCACTAGTGAGAGCTGCAATCTTGTCAGATTGAATTGCTTCACTGTAATACAGAAGCAGCATAGAGCCTGACACAAGATTTTCCTCAGAAGCCACTTTGGAAGAAGATTTTGCATGTCTTCAGATTTTTCGCAGCTATTTCTTTATTTAAATTTCCTTCAGAAGAACTTCATATTAAGGATTTTTTGAAGTGGTTTCGATCAAATGATTGTATACCTTCACCAGTAACAAAAGTAACAAGTCCCATTAAAAGACATGAATTTGAACTCCCTAAATATTATTTTTAGCTGGTTATTTAACGACGTTGTATCAACTACTAGGTTATTTAGTGTCGATAAGATTTGTGATAACGAGATTGTATTTGGCGTGATGAGGCCGAGGATTCGCCAAAGATTACCTGGCATTCACCTTACGGTTGGGAAAAATCTCGGAAAAAACCCAACCAGGTAATCAGCCCAAGCAGGGATCGAACCCGCGCCGAACGCAACTTCAGACTGGCAGGCAAGCGCCTTAACTGACTGAGCCACGCCGGTGGCTCCTATAAATATTAATTTCAATGTTTAGAAACTTGTCTTTGTCATCAATATTTTCAGGCATAGAAACTTCGTTCTTAAAGGAATGTTCATTATTCCGATTTTTTAATTTTCCAAACGTTTTATGCAGTTATTTTCATTTTCTTTATAGAAATGAAGTTGAAAACAAGAACATATAGGCTTTTAGTAGACTTTTTATGTTTCCGGCAATTATAAGTCCTAGGTAAGTGAAATACGGCATATGTCTACGACGAAATTCTGCACATTCTTTTTGTACTTCGGAGTGCCAGTTGTAGGCCATGATCATTCTTGGAATCCCCATGTCATATGTAGTTCTTATAATCCTACTCCTATAAAAGGAGGATGATTGAATAAGACCAGAAAATATATGTCATTTGCTATAGGCCTACCACTAATATCTGAGACAACATTGAGATCATTACAATGACCTATATATTTGTCAATAAAATTAATACAGAATGTAATTCCAAAAGTGTCGTTTCGACAAAGTTTCTATAACTGAACAGTTTTATGTTCTAAATCACTGGTATAATGTTCAATGACGAAGCTAAGATGTGAATACTAGATAGCCTAGGCTGAAAAAATCTGCTTGTCTTACCTTTTTTTATACAGCAGAGATTCCTCGGCTTTTTTATCAGACAAGACACAGACCCCACAAGAAGGTGATGACCACTCATTTCAACCACCAAACAGAATACACGTATGAGAATAAAACGTCGGCTTGGTTGGCTCAGTTGGTATAGTGCTGGCCTTCTATGCCCGAGACTGCGGGTTCGATCCCGGGCCAGGTCGATGGCATTGAAGTGTGCTTAAATGCGATAGGCTCATGTCAGTAGATTTACTGGCATGTAAAAAAAACATAACATAAAAATGAAACTTATTTGTCCCAGAGCATCCTGTTACCCAAGAACATTTATTATATCATGAAAATTGAAATTTTCTATTTTGTCTTCCTTCATTGGCTATTTTATGTGCATGTTGTGTCGATCTCCTATGTTTGTTAAGCTCAATTTATTTCATACGGCTAACTTGAAAACGATTTCTCTTTTAATTCTACAAAAATGACCTCAATGTTCTCTCAGTATGAACCATTTTACACAAAATTAATTTGTAACAAACACACGTATGCACTTTTCATTAAACTAACACTCAACAACACAGCGAATTCACAGAACATATCGCGATGTTGAGGCTAGCCACACCTCCTGCTAATGAGTCGTAGCGAATCGATAACCCTTTCTCCCCAGTCTTCCCTCAAGCTTGCGAGTATCATAGCCTGTGAGGTAGGCCGTCTCGCATCGCTAGGAGGCTTCTGCCACAAGCCTCTCGCACTGACCATCCATTCTGGAATAACCTCCAACAGTGAATTTAATATATGGAAGGATCGGAGTGAAACCAAGTTATACGATACACCGTTATTACGAACTTATACTGTTACCAGATATAATAACTCAAGTTTTTTTAAAATGTTTAAACTTGAATTATTCCCAAAAGTTGAAGTATACAACAATTTATTTTAAAACTAAACGTATAAAATTAAAAATAAGAAGAAACAGACCATAATTTTTACATATACAGTATAACTTATAAATAAATAATCGCTGAAATTGAGGAATACGGTACATTCATATACGATTACGCTTCAGAGTGGACAAATCTGTCCACAGACAGACAGGATATGCAGACAAGAGAGCCAGGGAATTCAACCCGCAGGACAGGGCCGCCCTCTAAATCCATCATTTGACATTTTTTCTCATTTCTCTGTGTGTGACTCGTTTCTCTCAGTCTGTTGATTTCCGTTTCGCCAACTTCTCATTTCCCCTATCGTATACATGTTTTATCTCAATTCTTCTTTCTCTTCCCTCCTACGTTGCACTTGCATTTCATTCATCGCACTTCTTTTGTTTCCTTTGTCTTTGTTTCCTCCCACTTCTAAAGCCTTCAACCCTCCTCCTCATCTATGCAGCAGGCCACAAACTCGTCAACTCTCCACTTCACTGCGGCTTAAATATTTATGTAAAATTCACAATAACATTCCTTTATTTTTCTGATTATTTCCACTATATTTAAATTCCTTTTCTTATTTTAACTGCATAAATCTTAAAATCTATTTTTCTTGTCTCTCAATCACTCATTAATTTATTCTAGCCCATATTTTCTTTCTTCATTCCTTCTATCATTCTCTACTCGACTGTCCTCTGTCATTTTACTCTCTTAATTTATGATGTGTAACGATAATTCTTATCATTATTACGTATTACAAAATACAATATGATCCGATTGGAAAGATATAAAATAGAATTGCTACCGGTATTAAAATTACATCAATTGTATAAATTATTATACAGGATGATTCACGAGGATTTGCAATCACTTACGGAGCTTATTTCCGAAAACTTCCTGAACAAAAAAATGTCATATAAACGTGTGTCTTAATCTAAAACTTTTCAGTGTTACATTAATTTGAAATTGTAAATTAAATGCCTTTAGTTTTAAGGACAAAAGAATATTACAATTAGAGAATGAACAATTCAGAAGTATAATTTCTTTAAATGGCTAGTGTCCTGAAGCTAAAAAAAGTGTTGTTAAATTACTTTTTCATAGATCTTGTTTTTCAGATTTTAACTAAAAATTACATTACTTTTACTCACTTATAAAAATTGTTACAAATCATACGACTTTAGGAACTTGATTTTTTACAGTTTAATTATGGCTCCTAATGTACAATCTTGAAGAATTTACAAGAGTGGCGCGATTTGTAACAATTGTTGTGATAAATGCCTAAGAAAAATGTAATTTTGTAGTTAAAATCGAAAAAAAAAATCTGTACGAAGCAACAATGGAATTCACAACACATTTTTTGCTTCAGAATACTAACTAATCAAATAAATAATACTTCTGCATAGTTCAATCTTTATCTGTAATATTATTTCACCCTTAAAAGTAAATAATAATGATATTTTACAAACAATTTCAAATTAATGTAACTGAAAATATTGAGATTAGGACACATTTTTATATGGCATTTTTGCTCAGAATGTCTTCGAAAATAAGTTCCGTAAGTGGCGATAAATCCTCGTGAAATACATGTATACAAAATTTATTGTAGGTTTAATGTGATGTTAAAGACAGGAACTTTGTGTCATTCTTTCCATTTGAGACAAATATACTAATTTTTTTACAAAATGTATATGGAAAAAATATTTATTATGTTAAAGTGTGCTAGCGAACATTACACTAAAGATCTGTGAAATATGATGTAGGCACTCTAATTAGAACGAAAAAAGGAATGTTCGCATTTATTGGCACAAGACTTTGATTTTATTATCACTAAGAAGCTTGAGCTTCTATTAACTTCTTGACATTAATAAAAATAAAATATTAACAAACTAAAGTAATAAGAAACTAAAATAATAATAATAATAATAATAATAATAATAATAATAATAATAGTAGTAGTAGTAGTAGTAGTAGTAGTAGTATGTATGTATCTATTTATTCACACTGCAATGGGTATATACCCGGTGGCAGTGGTAACTAATTACACTCAATAATGACAATAATAAACTTATTAATTAAAAATACAATTAATAATAATACTAATAATTAATACTAATAATAATAATAACAACAACAGGGAATATACTAAATTAAATGAAACGATCACTTAAAATAACATTTGAAATATTCTAATTTGTATCTTAAAACTAAGATCGAACTAAAACCCACGAGTATATGTTCATATCTGCACAAGTACCTTTCAACATTACACTCATTTCGCTGTCAACTCACTCACTGCACTGGAACTACGACACATTTCACTGATTCTATCCTGATTTCACTAACACTTCAAAAACATTTCACTGTTCAAATTCTTTGCACTGCCACTATAAACTATAAAGCTTCACTGACAGGAACATATTTCACTTACACAGCACACTTCACTGACACGACATACTTCTTCACTGATACAACACACTTCACTGACACAACATAATTCTTCACTGATACAACACTTCAATAACAACATATCATTTACACCCTTTAAATACTGTGTATAATTACCGTCTATTAGTAAGGTCCTTAAGCCTATTTTTAAATGCATTTTTGGTTGTTGGTAAAGCCTTTAGTAAGTCTGCAGGTAAAGCATTCCAGTCCCTGATAGTACGATTGAGAAAAGAAAACTTACCAGTGTCCGTCCTCTGCCTTCTTTCCCTCAATTTATATGAGTGGTCGTTCCTTGAAGAGTAATTTGGCGGCTGCAACCTATTTTTTATTTCTCTCCAGGCAGGCTCACCTCTGTATGTTTTGAACAGTGCGCATAATCGAATTCGCGTTCTCCTGTCCGTGAGTGTGTCCCATTTTAATGGTGAATTTTTCCGACAACACTTAAGAGCCCGTTTTTGAATCTTTTCCAGTGTCTTAATATGTTCTAATCTGTAAGGATCCCAACATGCAGCACCATATTCCATTACTGGACGTACTAGTGATTTATATGCAATCTCTTTGGATTTATCAGAACCTTTTCTTAGTACCCTCATCACAAAGTGTAACGCTCTCCATGCCTTTCCCGCTGTGTCTGTAACGTGTTCCCCCCAGCCGAGATCGCTGCTAAATATTATTCCGAGGTATTTACATTTGTTAACTTCCGGAATGGTTTCACCCCCTAACGCATATGATGCGACTATTTTATTTCTTTTCCTTGTAAAGCTGATGGCTTTGCTCTTTAGAGAATTTATTTTCATTTTGTTGGCTATTGCCCAATCGTTTATTCTATTGAGGTCATTCTGGAGAAGAGTAGTATCTTCATGGCTTTTTATTTCCCTGTATACCGTACAATCATCCGCGAATAAGCGAACCCTAGACAAGATATTAACTGGCAGATCATTTAAAAAAGTAGTAGTAGTAGTAGTAGTAGTAGTAGTAGTAGTAGTAGTAGTAGTAGAGTAATGAAATAATAAGTTAATGAAATAATAATAAACTAATAAAATAATAAAAACTAAAATAATAATAATAATAATGATAATAATAATAATAATAATAATAATAATAATAATAATAATGGTAATAATAATAATCCCGTGTGAGACAGCCTATAGAGGGGAACGGCCGACAAGTCGCCTGCTTGTCTCCCGTCTACGTGCCTCAGTAGAGGTGAAGGATCGTCATACTAGTAATTTCACGAACTACCGTAGCTCCCCAAATTCATCACGACGCTGGGTGGGGACCAGTGCCATACGCTAGTCGAAATTTCGTGAGAAAATTTCCATCTCATGAGGCGCAACATAATACACCGAAGAAAACGACAGATCTCTGAAGTGCTTCTCTGCGAAAATTAGTGAATGACTTTAAACAGAATTGGTATAATATAAATATAATATTCTAACGAATCCTTCCTTCAACTGCTGCTGCAATGTAAAATACAAATACAATGAGATTTTGCAAGAGCTTTATACCTATGTTGGCCGAATAGAATTTTATGAACAAAAGGAGGAAGGGAGAGGATCCCTGTAAAATGATTAAAGGCAGAATATCTCTCTGGTCGGACAGAGATTCCACCGCCCTCTTTAAAACTCCCGTTCTGCCTATTCGCCATTCCGCTTCTATTAAAATTATACAGACCGCAGTTTCTGTCGCTTACTTATGCTTTAATGAAACTTGGAGGGGAAACAAAAGACAATCTTACAATGCGACCGCTGTGATGTAATAATAACAAAAGCCCTCCTGCGTTTCTCTCTGATTTGCATATTAACGATCTAGCAGACCTTGCATCAAGCCATCAATCATGGCAACCATTAATACCTCCACCTTGGGCGTATGGCCTCAGCAATGAGAGGAACAGGAGAGGAGAGTTGAACATATGAAATTATACCGAGAGTAAACATAAACGACTTTTTTTTTTAAACCAAAATGAAGCTGTAAAAAAATATAGCAGAATAAACAGAAGTGGAAAAGATATGGATAAAAAGACAATGAGATGGAGGGCAGTAAAAATTCATTTCGTGTTGTAAGTTTTGGTGTTTTTATTTTTATTTTTATTATTATTCTCTCTGTTTTCTAAAAACCTAGCGCCAGATGTTACAAGACGTAGGAGCATTAGCTGGGATAAGTAATTCAGTAGGGGGTAAAGTGGAGGGGTGGAATAAAAAGAGGGTAAAACCTGCATGTGAGTTTTGTATTTTCGTATTCTTTAGGGCAGTAGACCCTGTTTTTGTTTAAAGATTACACTACCGAGCAAGAATAAATGCTGCTGGGTTATACGTTTTTAAAATTGGAGTTGACGTTATGAAAAAAAAAATGTGTGGCAGGAATTGAAGGGATAAAACCCAACTCTCCTCCTGCTATTTCAGCAGAACTTGTGAGAGATTCTTTCAACATATGTTTGCTGCTTCTGGGAAAAGGAAGGGAAGCACCATATCACAATATAAGAGTTGTGAAAATCCTTCAATAACAACATAGGCAGGAAAAAATATATAGAGAGACATCGTTATGACATTTACTTACACCCTTCATTTCGTGGAAATTTCAAATTCATGCAGGCCTGAATAAACATTGCTAAAAATACAGAATATTAAGCCGTTTTAAAATGTTGAGATTTCCACACAACAACTTAATACACGCTTGATAACAATGTCCAGAATTATTATTTTCAAAAATAAAGTTATAGCTCTCCAAGGAGTAAAACCCAAAAGAGCCAAAATCGTAATAGATGGAAAAACAATTTATTTATTTATTTTTATTACTAGTAAGTTTGAAATGAATACAGATTAATACATACAATGAAAGATAAACTAGCCCACTCCTGAATGAGTAAGACTCGTGCTCAGGAGGGGATTCCAATACAGACAAAAAATAAAATTAAAAGTGAGAGTGATTAAATGGTGTTTAATATGTTTAAACCCAAACTATAAATCCAATATAATTTTTTTTTAATTTTTTATTAATTTGGAGAGGATTCGTGGTTGAAATATTATTGGAATAAAATTTGTTTAATAATCTGGGACCTTGACTCATGCTATGATAAAAAGCTGCATTGGTTTTACATTTTGGTTCAGACAAACGCAGTGAATTCGTATTTTTAATTCTATATTTATGTATATACCTTTCAAAGTTATTAAAATTTCTATGAAAATATTTTAATAAAATTAAATAATACATTTGTTTAATGTTGAAAACTTTGAAATGTTTAAACAACAATTCAGTTGGGTAATCTTTCTGCTTTTTTAAACTAATGTTTAACACTTTTTTCTGTAGTAAAATTAGCGGATAAAGCTTGGATTTATAATTCGACAGTTAATTAAGTTCAGTTATCTAGGATATTATTTTGGGCCGACCGTTATGAAGTAACGGTAAGCAAGTCTGACAGTGAAACGAGCGGGCCTGGGTTCAAATCCCGGTTAGAACGACTAATCTGGTTAAGGTTTCTTCCGAGATTTTCCCTCAGCCCATTAAGAGGAAATGCTGGGTAACTTCCAGTGCTGGATCCAGACTCATTTCGCTGGCATTGTCACCTGCATCTCAATCTGACTCTAGAGAACCACAGCAGTTGATAAAGCGTCGTAAAATAAACCAAAAATATAAAACGTATATTGCTTTTGTTATAAAATATCAGGAAATGTAGAAATAAATTTGAGTAGTTTCAGACAGTTTTGTGACAATATAACTGTTATGCCCCAGGGCTTAACCAATCCCTGTAGCATATTTTCCATTTAGGCATTGATTTCGAAACAATCTAGGAAGAGTTTTAAGCAGGGTGAATGTATTGCATCTATGTCAAGCAGGAAACACGAAACGTCTCTAGCTTGTGAAGAATTTGCACAGAAAGCGATCTCCACTGTGTATATATGAACGCTAATGCAAATACGATAGCTGATACTAGTCTGACACTCGTGGACCTTCCATCACCGCCTCCGATAAAAATATCCTTGCGCCATAAATCACAGCTGGACTAATCACATTGGCCCAGTGAAATTAATCATGCATTCTAATTGGTTAAATCAATAGAAGCATTGTTCGGACTCTTTTCTTACACGCATCCCAACAAAGAGACTTATTCGTGTATTGCACAGAATAAATGTAGTTATAATAATTTATTGATTAAGATGACGTCTTAAAGTGCGTATAAACAAAAAGATCCTAAAGCCCATCTCACCTGTTCGGTAGCATAGGTGACGTCACAGTCCGAAAGTCGGTAACAGAAGATAAAAAGCTGTTTGTTAATGGATTAAGGAACAGTCAGAGTCGAGTGAGATCCGAGACAGAAGAAAGGCGAGGATCGCAACAATTGAGAGAAGCAGGGCGGTAACAAGATGGCGTCAGCTCCCTTAGCGGTTATTCTTTTAAGTAATATCTAAATTCTTTGCTTAAAAAATAAAACATGTTTAGTTTTGTGTGAAATTAATTTCATCTTGAATCTAAATCAAGAACCAAGTAGTTTTCCTATTATATCCTGAGCAGAACAAACTCATTCAGTGAAGTCAACCTTCTTTCCCATTATATTATAATAGTGGTGTCAGAAAATGCTGATAAGAATATTATTATTTTCAATTTCTAATTGTTTGTTCAGTTTTTATGTAATATTCATCCTGTGACTCGTTATTACAGTAGATAATTGCGTTGATGTATAATTTTTCTTGTAGCTGTATTGTATTTCTGGTGGTGTGGAAGAGAATGAATGAATGAATGAATGAATGAATGAATGAATGAATGAATGAATGAATGAATGAATGAATAAATAACTAACTAAATAAATAAATAGCTAAATAATTAAATAAATAACTAAATAAATAACCAAATAACTAAATCATTAAATAAATAAGTAAATAAATAAATCAATCAAAAATAAATAAATCAATAATAAATAAATCAATAAATAAATGAATGAATAAATAAATACATACATAGATAGGTAGGTAGACTGACCAACAGGTAGGTAGGTAGGTAGGTAGACAGACAGACAGGCAGACAGAAAGACAGACAGACAGATAGATATATAAGTAAGTAAATAATTAAATAAGTAAACAAATAAAGATATAAATTAATACATATATAAATAAATACATAAATGTATAAATAATACATAAATAAACAAATAATTAAACAAGTAAACTAAATAAATAAATTAATTAATTAATACATAAATAAATAAGTAAACAAATGCATAAATAAATAAGTAAATAAATAAATAAAATGTTTGAGTATGGTCAGAACGCAGTAGTCAATCGTTCCATAAGTCATCCGACAAAGTTGAGGCAAAACTTTATTTGTGTGCCATAAGAAGCGCGCACAACACAACGAATATGAAACATAAACTGCGAAAGTAAACCTTACTAAACCCTAGATCATATATACCCAGATTTCTCGGCGTTATAGGCTTTGATGGTAACAACTTTTGTCAGGTTTACTATGCTGCCATCTAGTTGTTACATAAGGAGTCATGTCACAACTCCCATATGATTTGCATTAGCAACTGTACTGCCATCTCGTGTTCGTTTACTGCGGACGGGTGGCGATCCTGGCGGTTGTTCTCTTCAAAGTGCAACCGATTTTAACATAGACATGAACAATCTTTATGTTATCTGGGCTAAAACTGTACAAAGTCATCACCAGACAGCGGATTTTCGGTCCCCATACAGCGACAAGACGTCACGTCCCTTGGCGTACGGAGCGTAGTAATGAGTTCAATGACTTCCCTGCAATCGAGGTACGCTCAACATCCGGATCTAAAATCCGCTGTCTAGTCATCACTAGAGGTAGGAAGTTGGTACCAAAACTGTTTAGTTGTGTGAGCTTTGACTACATCTCTACCGATTGAAAAGTAATAGAGCGTATAGACTGAATGAGAAACTAAAATTTACGGCCGGGTGGTATGCTCCAGTCGTCCACAGCCTTAGAACAAGAAAGTAAAATATAAAACAATAATTTGTAATTATTATTATTATTATTATTATTATTATTATTATTATTATTCTGTCTTCTGCATCTCCCTATCAAACCAATCTCAGGTAGACGGTCGCGCTCCACAGTTTTAAAAATATTGCCGCTAAGAGACAGAGACGGATACAGTAGTTGTGACAACATCGCGCTCGTATGTTACTGGCGTTCACGAAACGTCAAGCGATTTGAGCGCGACTGTAGTTTCTTCCTCAGTTCTTTTTCTAGAGGTCCGCAGAAGATGTTCCTTTAACTACTAAAAGCTACCTTTGCCATTATATTATAATAATCCGTGGCGCTACAGCCTACGCAAGGCCAAGACCGACCAGCCGGCTGTTGGCCTCACGGCCACATGCCGAAGCAGAGGTGGACGATCATGCAACCAGAATGGAGGTACCGTGTGGTTAGCACGATGAGCCCCCCCAACCGTTATAGCTGGTGTGCGTAACCGGATTCGCTACCTATCGTAGCTGCCCAAGTGCATCACGATGCTGAGTGGGCACCGGTCCCATACGCTGGCCGAAATTACATGAGAAAATTTCTTCCCCCATGAGGACTCGAACCAGCGCGCATTCCGTAAAGCGAGTCCCAGGCAGGATACCTTAGACCACAATGCCACGGCGCGGGATGCCATTATATTATATTATATTATATTATATTATATTATATTATATTATATTATATTATATTATATTATATTATATTGTATTGTATGTTGTACGTATTATATATATATATATATATATATATATATATATAATATTATATTATACATTAAAAAAGATGTGAAACAATGGTGAATTCAAATGTCCAACGGGTTAAACAATAAAGTAAAAAAGATTGAAGAATATGTAACACGAGATTCACTCTTTATCTACTTGCTCATTCTGGTAAAACGAGGAAGTAATGATCAACATAATATGTTTGAAAAAAACGCGAGTTCGAAGTCTCTCATTATAAATCTAGGCAATGATTTTTTTTCCTATAGATGTGTAGTCGTAACATAGTGTGTTACGTCTTTTGTTTCATGGTAATTTCAAATTTATGGTACAAGCATTGTTGTAAAAACAGAATAATAATAACAGACCATATTGTTTAAGATTTAGACCCTTGATATGTAACCGAGTACAAAAAGAGCACCGAATAAGGTTTCAACAATGCATAACGTTGGAAATAATATCACGCTAACATGGCCAACACGCGATACTGTCGTAATAGGGCAATCATCGATACAATCAAACGCAAGTGAATAATAAAAAAAAAAAGAGTTTTGTTATATGAATAACTCCAATAAAATGATGGTGTAACGCCAATGTTGGCACTTCCTGGAAGTTATTTCTAGTATCTTTTGTTCCACAAGGCATGTTGGATACAACTGATACAGTTTCAATAAAGATAAAATAAGGGATAATGTGACTTGAGCTTTCACGATACAGAACAAATTACACCCCTAGAACCTCACCTTATCTCACTCAATAAAAATATAGCTTAAGTCGGAAGTCACAGTCTGGTATCGTAATTAATACTTGTTTTTAGAATAGAATACGTCTTTCCTCGCACCGAGAATGGTCAGTCGTTCCGGGAGCAGTGGTGAAACAAAAAATTAACAGCACATCAAATTGTTATTACGAAGACTATCACCGACGTCGAATGATAATGTTATTAGTAGCTGGGTAATGAACCAATGTAACTTGTGTTACCTCGCCCAATGAAGCCATTTTCCCTCGCTAAGGGATGAGGGCACCGAATTGGCGATAAATTAGCCGTGTCGCGAGGCCTCTCTCAGAAAAACATTATATCGGTATCGAGAGCAGCTGCAGACCTGTGGTGTCACTCATTTGACTTTTTATCGCGTGTCCTGCAATATAAAGTAACTGTTACATTTTTTCTACATCATACTACTTTCGACCAATAAAATGGTACGGAACGACGTGTTTCAACCAAGCATGGCTGCTTAACCTACAAATTTTTCACCTTCCTAGCATTTGGTTTTTATAACCTCCCTGGCATTTGTTTGTTTATATCACCTCCCTAGCGGTCAACCACCTGTGGAGTAACGGTCAGCGCGTCTGGCCGCGAAACCAGGTGGCCCGGGTTCGAATCCCGGTCGGGGCAAGTTATCTGGTTGAGGTTTTTCCGGGGGTTTGGGGGTTTCCCTCAACCCAGTACGAGCAAATGTTAGGTAACTTTCGGTGCTGGACCCCGGACTCATTTCACCGGCATTATCATCTTCATTTCATTCAGACGCTAAATAACCTAGATGTTGATACAGCGTCGTAAAATAACCCAATAAAAAATAAAAAAAAATCACCTCCCTAATATTTGTCTCTTTGTTTGCCAAAATGGTACTTTCAATAATTGTACCTTTTAAAATGATTCATATTTATTGCATCATCCTTAATTAAAACGATTCTGTCGTTTATCTTGTTTATATTATTTCTCCGGAGGTAAAATAGTCCCTCAATCGGATCTCCGGATAGGTACTGCACTGAGAGATGCCAAGAATCGTACTAAAGTACTTATTTGGAACACCAAAAGTCACACCGTACAGTCAATCAGAGCCAAGTTTAATTTTGAAAAGAACCCTCGTGAAAAACAACTGAATAGACTATAGTGGACTCTATGTTGTCAGCAAACAGCTGGATACATTAAGAAGATTGATTGATATTATTTAGGTTATGTTGTAGTTTCTGCTGTATGAGATTATGGATAGTCATATATCAGAGATTGTATAATATACAGGGTGATTCAAAACCCTGCGACAAACTGTGAGTGGTGATAGATCTAACAATAAGGAACCCTTTTTGTTAAACAACCTATGTCTTTTGACGCATCGTTTCGAAGTTACCGTTGAAAATGTTTTTGCGCGGGCGTACGTCAATGTATGCGAATGTGTGCACGACTGTTTGTTGAGATGTTTGTAAGAGACGAGAAGGGTTGTTGTTTATTTACGTTTAATGTTCAATACCTTTTCCTTTCAGTTCAGTCTAATCATCAATTGAGAATGGATGTCGACACTTTTCCCGAGTTAGCCGACATGGTAATGTGTTGTGGGGAGGCTCGCGGAAACGGAAGAAGAGCTTTCTACATATACTAACAACAGTTTCAAAACAGAAATCACCCTCACCACACAATGTTTGCTCGACTTTATCAGCGCCTTCTAGACGATGGGTCTCTTCGTCCCCGGCGCATTGGTGGAAGACCGCGTAGACATCCATTCAGACTGAATCAGTAAAGCCTTCTTGAATAGTAATCGTCCATAGAGTATAATGAAGATTGTATATTTGGCACAACTGGTAACAAGAGAACAGCTAATCATAATACACCACTGTCATCTAGCGAAATGTTTGTAATGATGAGATGGTACAATAATACATTTCCAAGACAGTTTAGTGCCGTATTTTTGTAAATCAAATAATATTTTATTGTATTAGAATACTTTATTCCTTCTAATCTTTATATACTTTCTTCTAATCGTGTAATAGTCAACTAAATCCCATTCGCCTTTTCATTTTCTCCAGATAAATCAAAAACTCTAGTGAGATTACTGTACATCAGTGGTCGTCAGCACTCGCTGAAACGGGTAAAAGGTATTCAGTGCAACATAAATTGCCCCGTCCTGCAGCAGGCAGAGAGGGAGACAGCATAACCTCCAGCAGCTACAGACGCACCATAGTGCTGACTCTTATCCATGGGTACAGCTGGCGATTTTGGCTTGTGTCCTAGAGTATAGTGCCCAGTTGCTAGTGCAGCTGAGAATGGTACCACTTCCTATACACGTCAGATCAGCCATTTGCCAAACACAGTTGTCAGATTGACTGCGGAAAATGTAAAGCACTAGCACTTAACATTCCCATTACTTATTTCACACGCCAAAAACGGTGACGCGGACTGTAAAAGACTCTAGCCTGAGGGTGCTCTGTGCTGATGATCCGTACTGTAGATAATTTACTTATATGACATACTTTCAATAAACCATAGTGAACAATTTGTCCTTCAATAATTACTTCTCTTATCATAGACTCATACTCTCCATTTGTGAACCAAAACAAAAATGAAACACTCAAACAAACACAAGAGCAGTATCAATCTCGAAACTGAGTGACGTATTTTACGTGCCGGTTTATTCCTCATTCAGCACAGTATATTTTAATTTGATACTTAACATCTCTATAACAACTGCACGGTTGTTAGCGTAATGGAATTAGGCCCATATCACACTACACCAAGCACTATGAACTGTGTAATGTGTGTGTGGAAGCAGATTAGCAATTATTTAGTCTTCAAACTATAGCGATAAATGTGATGCTACAAAGTGGAGACATCTCTGTGTAGATAATTGAAACACAAATTTTGTTACGCCATATGGAGAGCACTTTGATTGAAGAAGTCACATGACGAATATAAATTTATAGGCCTACAATACAGACAGGTTTGCATTTATTAATTCCAAAAATTAAATTAATATTACATAATTCTCCGAAAACTCTGTAAGTATAGTGACACTAAAACCATTTTTATTATCAGAGGTATGCGATTTGCTCGTCATTATTTTCTTTGGTTTTTGTTGTCATGGTAATATATGTGTAGATGAATATTCAAAAGTTATTTTCGTGCATGTTGAATAATTTTACGAGAACTCATCAATTCCTGTACGGCTTAAAAACGTTTTGACTTTACAAACAGGAATGTAACTAATAATATGGATTGTTTCTGCCTAGGTCAAAATATAATTCCCAAAGGGGTTTAATTAGCGGGTGAGTTTACTTCCACTAAATACGCAACGATGCAGCAATAATTACGTTTAATAAATAATGTAACTGAACAACCACAACAATCTCTGCTGTAGACCGATACACGTCATTCCAAAGAAGAAATAGCCTATTAACTACAGGTAGTAAAATAAACTAAAATTTTCTTGTAAATAACATATTTGTATGTAAATTAATAAAAATACTAATCTATGATTCGGCAGATATAACTAATTTAATTAACTAATTCACGTATTAATTTAAACACTTATATGTAATAATGAACTATGATCAATAATTTTATATGGTAATACCGCTTGTATTCCGTAAAAACTAAAGTGGATCATCAGAAATCAATATGCACTCAATAGTAAGAAATGCCTAAAACATGGATTTTTTAAATATTTACTAGGCCTATATATTAACGAAGTGGACCTGCGGTGGACATGTGGCGAGACTACACAAGACAAGATGGACCAATGCAGTCACGATGTGGAACCCCTACGTCGCAAAGAGAGGACAGGGAAGACCACGGCTCAGATGGTCTGACATGTTTGCCAAAGAGGCGGGGAAACAGTGGTTAAGGACAGCAAAGAACATAGTTTTATGGAAAGAACCAGAAAAGGTCTTGGGAAATAGATAATATAATCAGTGTTAAGAAAATGTAAATAGTAAAGTCAGTATTTGTGAAAGTGTGAGATAAATTTTGTAAACAGTAAAGTCAGTGTTAAGAAAGTGTTAGTTAAATAGTGTAAATAGCAATCAGTGTTTGTCAAAGTGCTGGTGTTATATTATGTGGATAGAGCTAAAAATGAACAAAGAAGAAAATGCTGAGACTAAGTAAAGTGCAACAGGGGTACCAACCATGTCACGACAGTAGGCTATACACGACAAGCTCGCCTGGATTGGCTCACCAAGCGAATACATCTCAGCCATCCCTGTCGAGGGGGTTTTAACCCCATCACAGGAGGCCTGTGCCCAACATGGGACATCATGGCTAGCATTCATTCATTCATATCAATAACACTATGGTCAAGTCTATATATCCATGCTAGAGCTGGGGACGGAGCGAGTAGAACTGTTGAGTTACTCGGTTCTATCGGTTTATGTGCTTAGCAGCGGAGCACCGAAGTTACTCGGTTAACCGTAGCCGTTACCGGTCAGCTCAATCATTCAAACAGAGTTCGCGTGTTTTACTTAATTCTAGCAGACAACAACGTAGGTACTGTTGCATTTAAATATTTTCTGCTGCAGGACAAATTATTTCCTTATCCCCAAGACGGGCTGAAAGGCCTCTAGTGTTGAAGAGCAGTTCATCCTATTATATGACCTGTCAAGTGGGCCTAATGAACATTGATAGTCTGAACATACTACTACTACTACTACTACTACTACTACTACTACTACTACTACTACCAATAATAATAATAATAATAATAATAATAATAATAGTAATAATAATATATAATATAATAATGTTGCTATTATTATTATTATTATTATCATCATCATCATATTATAGTGTTTGATTAATATTAAAATATGTTAAAAAAAGAAGTTCATTACATTTTTCTTCTATTTGTGTTTATTGGATATGTGTTACCTCATCAGTCACAATTTTATTTGTATTTATTTCTACGAATTATGTCACCTAATTACTTTAATTTATCAATAATATTACTCTTCACCAAAGAGAACTTGGTGTATTGAAGGCTAGTAATGTTATAAAATAAATAAACATTATGTTCTTCAGTTTAATATTCCACGTTTTATTCATTATTTTATCCAATTTCCGTAATAGTAGGCCTAAATAATTCTGTGTAGTATTTTTAAGTGTTTTAGGCAGCGCTTCATGGAGCCCGTTTCTATCTTATTTTTTAATTAGCTGCAGCTTTTAACGTTTCCATCACATGTTAATTTATTAGCTGTTAGTATTATAAATTATTTTACCAATTTTATTTCGTCTGTCATATATAACAACACTGAAAGTTAAATAGGCCTTTCATACAAAATAAATCCGCAAATAGTTGTAATCACGCAAATGAAATTTGCAACCGCCATTTTGCAATGAAGAGAAGCACTTTTTTTTCTCGTCAATTGGCAAAGCGAAAGCGCTTTACTACAACGGTTTTAAAACACGCTTGGTTTCACTTTCAAAGTACGTTCTAAAATCGACTCAATCTATCTAAATTTTAAATCTGCCGCCACAAATTTGTACTCGGTATTGTACTCGGTTCAACCGAGTAATGACGTCACAGTAACTGCTACGAACCGAACCGCTCCGTCCCCAGCCCTAATCCATGCCAATTTTATCTCATAAAAATTAAAGTGGTTTATCAAAAAGCAATATACACTTGATAGAAGAAAACGGCTAAAACATGAATTCTTAAAGTAGCTACTATTTCAATAAAGTTATGATAAAATGTATCTGGCACCATCAATGAACTTTATTAAGGTCGTGTCTCAAAGCTCAAGTCCATACTAGACACTAGTGACTAGCAACTAGGTTACTTGTAAACTGCACACTATATAGGAGCTATGGACATGTACACTTGAAACACGGCCTCTTTCATTGACTATTTTTCTAAAAACCATGATATCACGGTGCAGCACTGAATTAAGAAGGCAGTGTCCTAATGGAAATTGGAAATTTATCCTTTGAAGAGGTGGAAAAATTAAAATATCTTGAAGCAAGAGTAACAAAAATATGAATGACACTCGGGAGGAATTAAACGCAGTATAAATATGGGAAATGCCTGTTATTATTCGGTTGATAAGCTTTTGTCATCTAGTCTTCTGTCAGAAAATCTGAAAGTTAGAAGTTATAAAAGAGTAAAGTTATATTACCGGTTGTTCCGAATGGTTGTGAAACTTGGACTCTCACTTTGAGAGAGGAACAGAGATTAAGGATGTTTGAGAATAAAGTTCTTAGGAAAATATTTGAGGCTAAGAGGGATGAAGCTACAGGAGAATGGAGAAAGTTACACAACGCAGAACTGCACGCATTGTATTCTTCACCTGACATAATTAGGAACATTAAATCCAGACGTTTGAGATGGGCAGGGCATGTAGCATGTATGGGCGAATACAGAAATGCATATTGAGTGTTAGTTGGGAGACCGGAGGGAAAAAGGCCTATGGGGAGGCCGAGACGTAGATGGGAGGATAATATTATAATGGATTTGAGGGAGGTGGGATATAATGATAGAGAGTGGATTAATCTTGCTCAGGATAGGGACCGATGGCCGGCTTATGTGAGGGTGGCAATGAACCTGCGGATTCCTTAAAAGCCTTTTGTAAGTAAGTATGATATTGGGCACAGAGTGTAATTGGGCGTGTTATTACGTGAGACGGTTGTTTTGGCTAAATCGTCAGCTCTTTCATTTCCTCTTGTACCACTGTGACCTTGGATCCAAGTGAGATATATGTTTCTCGACTATTTCCTATTGTTAATATGATAAGAGACTTAGAAACAATGAAATACTTCTATCATATCGTGAACTGTGGAAACAATGGAGTTTTTAAAATAAACATTTTTATACAATCCAGGACTATTCTATTTTTGTCCATTAATTCCATTAATTGACGTTTGTTTACAGCCATCAGTTCAACCCCTCCCACTGCCTATGATAAGTTGTATACAACAGGCATACAGAAAGCCATTCCTATGAGCAACGGTGAGCCTCTGCACTCAGAAATTTTGACATACATCGCAAACCAGTTCTAACTGTGTAGCTACTACTAATCTAGCATGAACACCACTGAAAACTGGAATACACAAGACAGGCGACTCAACCGCACGTACTCGGTATGAGTGGGGAGTGAAATACGGAGTTTTGTTGTCGGTATACAAAGGAAAGAGACGACATTAATGGAATCAAATGTACTGTGAGAAAACATGTGTCATGTACAACGAAACAATGTTTCAATTAAGTTTTGTAAAACGTAATTATTCTAATGTGCCTCGAAATTATAGTAGACCTGCTTATTTTTGAAATGTGATGAAACGAAAGTAAAATTGAAAATGAAAGGAAATTTTTAAATATTGGATCGTCTCCAAGTATATTAGGAAAATATTTCATAAAAATGCATTATAAAACTACACGAATCGAGTTCCATGGTTCAAAATTCATGATGAGGGAGGAACAAACCTGCGCTCAAACTTTATAAATGCTTAATTTAAAAGACATATTGGTCCCACAAGTTACCATATAAATGAAATAAGTATAAAAATACTTCAATAACTGTCTTATTAACCTACAAATGATACAAAGATTACATTAGGTCATTTACACAATCAAAACGTGACAAGCGCTTTCGGCCATTAATGGCATCTTCAGGTCTAGTAACATATAGTGATACTTTGAGCATAAAGACATGAATAGTGTGGCAAAACAATAAGATTCGATAATTGCAAGATGTAAAAGTGGAGATGATGAATTAAAAACACTATTACATGAAATAACTGTACAATCACAAAATAATGGAATAATAATCACTTAAAAGCGTAGTGGTTGTAGAGATTAATCATCATACAGAGTCTAAATATTAAAATGCAAAAAGCCATACATTAAATGGAAGACTAGACGAACATGTGTGCAGCATATATGCATAAAAATAACACAGTTAAAACGGGTAAAGTATTGCAACAGTCATCACGACGCAAAATATGGATAGCGTATTAAAAATCTGTAAGAATCAATAAAAACGTTTAAGTAAGTGAAAAAGAAAAGTAAAATATACCGGTACGGATCAAAGTAGAAATATATCCAATAAATGGAAAAACTTACAAAATTGATCCCGTGAAAAAATCCGATGCTTCATAGCCAGTTGCGTGATGTTGACTGTTGCATTGACATATGAAATATAATTTTTGTGAATTTAAATACTATTATAGTCACAATCATGCCATGGTATGAAAGAAAAACTTCACAACCTTGAGCGGGAATCGAACCTGCGACTTCCTGTTCTCCGGTCAGGCGCTCTACCACTGAGCTATCGAGTTCGCCTCACGCCAAAGGCTTGGAATTATCCTTCCATACTGGCGACTCTGTTATAGAGTACTGTCCATAGCGTCTGATCTAGTCAGCACTGCTTATGGCTGGAAAGAAACTTTATAAATGTAATCTTCATCTTACGATGTTTGGTGACGTATACACGTCCGTTGATGTGACATATTAATGAATTTAATTACTATTATAATCACAATCATGCCATGGTATGAAAGAAAAACTTCACAACCTCGAGCGGGAATCGAACCTGCGACTTCCTGTTCTCCGGTCAGGCGCTCTACCACTGAGCTATCGAGTTCGCCTCACGCCAAAGGCTTGGAATTATCCTTCCATACTGGCGACTCTGTTATAGAGTACTGTCCATAGCGTCTGATCTAGTCAGCACTGCTTATGGCTGGAAAGAAACTTTACAAATGTAATCTTCATCTTACGATGTTTGGTGACGTATACACGTCCGTTGATGTGACATATTAATGAATTTAATTACTATTATAATCACAATCATGCCATGGTATGAAAGAAAAACTTCACAACCTCGAGCGGGAATCGAACCTGCGACTTCCTGTTCTCCGGTCAGGCGCTCTACCACCGAGCTATCGAGTTCGCCTCACGCCAAGTTTCTTTCCAGCCATAAGCAGTGCTGACTAGATCAGACGCTATGGACAGTACTCTATAACAGAGTCGCCAGTATGAAAGGATAATTCCAAGCCTTTGGCGTGAGGCGAACACGATAGCTCAGTGGTAGAGCGCCTGACCGGAGAACAGGAAGTCGCAGGTTCGATTCCCGCTTGAGGTTGTGAAGTTTTTCTTTCATACCATGGCATGATTGTGACTATAATAGTATTTAAATTCATTAACATGTCACATCAACGGACGTGTATACGTCACCAAACATCGTAAGATGAAGATTACATAATTTTTGTATCATTTTTAGGTTAATAAGACAGCTATTGAAGGATTTTTATACTTATTTCATTTTATAAGTACTTGGTAATATCTTAATCTTCTCACAGGATTAATTGAAAGCCAATACAAATAAGACAATGCAATTGCGCCCTACGCGAATGAACAATGGACTTAATAAATTCAAAGCTAATACATAGCAAACCTGATCGCTATGACCTTGTTTTCATTTAGAACTGAATATTAAGTTCATACTCGTATATCGGATAAACACTGTGATGCAGTAAGATGCACAAAAACAGATGTTGGGTGAGGGACACACGGACATACAGGAATACGGTGCAACGCCATCAGGCATAGAGTGGTCACAGCTGTCTCTCCCGCAATGTAGTAGAGCCTGAGTTCCGCACAGATAGATCCTATCTCACCTAATTTCCGTGTCAAACGAAATATCGTCCAGTACTCGTCTGTTGAAACTCATACTGTACTCAGTGCAGCAAGGGAGCCCCAAAGTACGGTTGCTCTTTTATCGAGAATAAGTTAAGTCAGATAAACTTCGCTTCAGTATGTAAAGCCTATTTACGATTAATAGGAGGATCTTGGTGTGATGAAATTGCTTTGTATGTTTAATCATTTCAGCTGCATACACAATTATACGTCTTAATTTGTTTATTCATCAATCTACATGCCTGTCTATCTACACATTTACTTACCTACACAACGAGCTCAATTAACACTACAAGCCACCCATATGAATAGTGTATCGGTACATCCACCCAACCATGTGCTCCAACAAGCCAACAAAAATGTATTATACTATCAATAAAATTATTTCGACAGCCCTGATAAGTTCCGTCCATCCATTTATCTGTTCATTTATCCGAATATTCGATCAACCGTTTACTTACCAACCAAGCAACCGAACTCACCTACGTATAACTAATCAGTCATCCATCCATCATTATTTAATTGTATGTCTCTATGTCTAAATATCAACAAACACTAGCTCTATATCCACTAAATCTGCTACCTACGTACCTACCAGAATTTGCAAACCTGCCTATTTACCACTACATACCTATCGATATCGATACCTATTTATCGACGAGGTTCTAGCTGACATTAAAGATTGACACAATATAATATTCTCTTCCTCCCTCCTAATTGTCAGCCAATAAGGGAAGAAGGAGTTACTTAATTTAAGTAAACTTTCATTTAAGCAGAATATTTTCAAATTTTGTATATTTAATAATAACTCAAAAAGTAGAGTTAGACTCTAATAAGAAAAAAAGCCTATTGAAGAGTATTGTTTGCAGATTTTTAAGATGTTTGAGTGATCGCAATATAACAAATGTAGGACTTCATAATTGTGGTTCGTTTTATACCAGAGATGGGCATCGTGCCTCACTTGAGAAATTGTGCCTCACTAACCTTCACAGAGCTTATCGCTCTGAGTCACATCATCTTCAAAGTCCCCGTTCCTCCCTCACGTAGCTCCTAGGCGTGGGCAGGTTCTATATCAGTTTCATAAGCAATATCAGTGGTGGCATAATGGCATTATCAAAGCAGTGTGTACGCGTAAGAAAACGATTATTTTATGAGAAATGGGAGGAAGAGTTTTCTTGCTGTTTGGAAGGGGAGAACATACGATGTATGTCATGCTCGAAAATCCTATTAGGCATTAATAAATTTAATATACAACGACATTACTCCTTATGTCATAAAGAACATGCCGAATTAGAAGGTAAGACAAATTAAATGTTATTTTTCGTACTATTCCGAAGAAAATTTATGATCTTAACATTTGCATAGTATACTAAATTCAACATTATACCTTAAACACGCTGCATTAAAAGGTAGCCTACGAGGAATTAAATGTTGTTTGTACGTATTATTTCCAAAATAAATTTATTAAAAAAAAATATCAAATGTGAGTAGAAAACGAAGTATGATTTTCTGAAATTATTTAGGTCGAGAACGTGTAAATCTATTAAGTAATCTTGAGAAACGCCAGAATATTCAAGAAAATAAACTTAGACAACGGGATGGAATATTATTGGCTAGTTACGCAATTTCTCGCCTATGATTTAAATCAATTCAGCGACGGAGAAACGGTAAAGAGGTTTATGATTAAAGATGCCGAATTAATTTGCCAAATTGAATAAAAGTTTTCGAGTCTCTCACGTTAACCAAGCGCTTTCCTAATAATTCGCCACTGACCGCCTTATCGATTACGATAAGGTGACGCAGGTCACAGCAGTTTATATTTCCCATCCTACTCTGCAGTCTCCTCTCCTAGTAAACAAACTATTTCAAATCGAGTGCCTCACGTAACCGAAAATTGTGCCCATGTATGTTTAGTACTATTGTAGTGTAGTAAAATATGTTTTAAAGTAGAAAAATCAATCAGTGATAAACTTCTTTTCTTGAAAAGATAAGTGAGCAGTTGCAGTGTATGAAATCGTTTAAATAGATTAAACTTTATGTTGAAAGAAAAACATGTTAATACAATGACTCAACAGAATATCACTTGTTAAACGTTTATGTCTGACTGCTCGCGCGTACATAAACATTATTTATCTTCAAAACCTAACAATGCTTTAAAAGTAAGCATTTACTGTTTTGATTGGTTTCATTCACTGAAAGGCCAGATTAAAATATTTAGCCACTTTGTCCCAGTCTTTTCAGTTGAATTGTGTCGCCGCATTTTCGCAGAATATAGAAAAGACAAGTGGAAGAAATGTGTTGATCATGTTAAAAATAATGAAGAACAACATTTTCTTTTCTTTTTTTTTCTAGTGCTAATGTAATAATTATACAGTGAAACTGACAGAATAATAATTTCGCTAGGAAAATGTTGAAGTGATGGCAGTGATGCATCAGATGACTTGTTAATCAGTAGCGACGATGGTTCAGATTAATGAAGGAAGACTCCGCCTCCAGCATAGCAGTGAGGTAGTAACCTCTCTCAGCGAGTTTTGCTAGTTCTTGACCTATAACAACCTGAATGCAATATGCACGGTACAATATTAAAGCATTACAGTAATAAGTATTATCATTAATATATAAACACTTCATTTACTGCACCTAATCGTATAATCCACAGCGAAGAAGGTTGCGGCTTGGAAGGTGTGTTAATTAACGCTCTGTTTACGTTGTCCGGGAAACGAAGAGTGTTCATAGAATATGAAGTCACAGTGCTAACCACTACACCACGACTTTCAGTTTCTATCTCTGTTACAGGTAAATTGAATGTTTCATAAGCATATTACGCTGGGTGTTTGAAATTGTTAATTAACCGCACGGGCAGGCAGGCAGGCATGCAGGCAGGCATACAAACAGACAAACAGAAATCTATCTCTCAAATTAAACAAGCTTCCATAGCGTTGTTTACTAGCGCAAGATAATTTCTCGTTAAAATTCAGTTTTATTTAAATAGAGTCTCTGCTCTTTATGTAGTTTTACTATGGCATGCAATCCGTACAATCACAATTCTGTGACGTCACTGGTAACGTGACAAGTCAGGAAATTCCCCAGAGTCTGCAACGCAAGCAAAGAACTAGCAAACTAGGAACGAAACACAGTGTTACCACAGTCGCGAAGCTCAATGCGTAGTAAATATGCAAACATTAGATAGTTGCTCACCACTAGGATAGCTAATATCGCCTCATTATTGGCAATGAAAATAGTACCGTGACAGTCTATTGTTTCTAGCACCCTCAAAACTCAAGCTTCGTGACTGTATATAGTATACTGTGGTGTTACATTTTCCCCACATACAAGTTCAGTCATGTTACCACAATATTATTATTATTATTATTATTATTATTATTATTATTATTATTATTATTATTATTATTATTATTATTATTACTATTATTATTAAATTTTTACTAGGTTATTTCACGACGCTTTATCAACATCTTAAGTTACTTAGCGTCTGAATGAAATGAAAGTGATAATGCCGGTGAATTGAGTCCGGAATCCAGCACCGATAGTTATCCATTATTATTATTATTATTATTATTATTATTATCATTATTTTTAAGTTAATATTTGTATACAGGTCTGTATTTTTCTGTATGTGATTTGATCCTGGTTGAGTGGAAGAGAAGGCCTGATGGCCATAACTCTGCCAGGGAAAATAAAACTATTATTATTATCCAGCATTTGCTCATAGTGGGTTGAGGGAAAACCCCGGAAAAAACCTCAACTAGGTAACTTGCCCCGACCGGAAATCGAACCCGGGCCACCTGGTTTCGCTGCCAAACGCGCTAACCGTTACTCTACAAGTGTGGACTTATTATTATTATTATTATTATTATTATTATTATTATTATTATTATTATATCATCATCATCATCATCATCATCATCATCATTACATTTTCTTAACCATCGATGGTCTAGTACAGTAATCGTCAGCACTCGCTGAAATGGGTAACGGGTAAGCAGTGCATCGAAATGTGCACCCTCGTGCAGAAGGGAGAAGTAGAAAGCATACCCGGCCAGCAACCACGGCTGCACGATAGAGCAATGGCTTGTCCGCTGTAAGGGACGCTAGCTCGAGGGTGCACTGTGCTGATGACCGCTGGTCTAGTAGTATTATAATTAACACTGAACGTCGATTACAAATAGTATTTACAGCCTGTTACTTAATTTCAAAAGGATATCTTTCCTATACAGCGGTTTTACTGTCGTGAAATATACGATTTATGCAGTTGAGCTCATGGCATTAATACTCGTCCTCCTATACAATATAATAACCTCGTCTATGGAATTCTATACCTGGTGACATCAAGGATAGCCGAACGCTATCGAAATTCAAAATTAAGTTTGAAACAATAGACACGTATTTTTTGTCTAATGAAATGTATTATTAATACGTCACAAGATGTGTTGATTACAGCTTTTGTGTAACCGTTTATAAATCGTATTTTTTGTTTGCATTAATGGTTGTTCTTCCTCGTTTAGTTATTTAGATTAATACTATTAATATAGATCTTAAACTTTGCTTCATTGTATATAGATTTAATATTTTTAATGTTTCTGTGTGTGTGTGTGTGTTTTTTTCGTTTCGTATTACTGTAACTGTAAAATGTTCTTTTTTGTGTCTAAATTTCTGCGTAATTAGATGTTACTAATTAGTTTCTTCGCTTGTGTCCAAAAATGTTGTAAGTGTGCATATTCCTGTTTGTGTGGGAGGGAAAGTCTCATCACCTCCACCAAAATAAATAAATAATTATCGTTATTATTATTATTATTATTATTATTATTATTACTGTTATTAATAGTACGAAAATAAGCACAGTATGTATGAAACTTTCTTTTAAATTACTACTTGGGGAAAGACTTAAAATAAGGAAATTAAATTTTAGGATGGAAAGATCCAATATAGGCCTACTTGTGGATTTAGTGCACCGTGTAAAAACTGTCTGTATAAAATTGACAATATTAATACTGTAAATTCGGTGTAGAATAGTACTAATTTTCATAATGTACTATTTTCTTTTAGTATATTAATTTTGTACCTTACACATTGTTAAGAAAGTCGTGTTATTAGTCTAGGATTGCAGCCGGCACGCTCACCCGATTTAAATCCTTGCGTTTTATATTATGAAGGCATTAAGAGAGAGAGTATGCTAACAATTCATGTAAGCTAAATGAATTGAAAGACAATATTCGTACAAAAATTACCAACTTCCACGTCGTAATGCTACCTACGTTTTTATATGCTGTCAGATAAGTATTTTGCGGAGGGACAGCATTTCGAATTTTCGCTTTAAATCAGTACAGATTTGTATGTCCGCAAAAACGGGAATTGCACAAGCGCGGAGAGACGCATTGCTTTCCGCCAACAAGGCCGTGATGAAGTCGGCAGAAAATCTCCTGTCGACCTGGTTGGCAAGTTGGTATAGCGCTGGCCTTCTGTGCCTAAGGTTGCGGTTCGATCCCGGGCCAGGTCGATGGAATTTAAGTGTGCTTAAATGCGACAGGCTCATGTCAGTAGATTTACTGGCATGTAAAAGAACTCCTGCGGGACAAAATTCCGGCACATCCGGCGACGCAGGTATAACCTCTGCAGTTGCGAGCGTCGTTAAATAAAAGATTACATTTTAAACATTTAAAGAAAATCTCCTAACGCAGACATCAATCATTAATGGAATAATGAAACATTTCCTAAACGATGTTGTTTATTCCTCCGTAACATTTCATCTCAATTTTTTTATTAATTTTTATAGGTTATATAACGATGCTATATCAACTAAGTGACTTCCTAACATCGATGAAGTCTACAAGAGATGTTATTTTGACAATTTAAGTCGGAGTATCGACCATCAGATTATCTGATATTCACTTTATGATTAAAAAAACGAATTAGAACTGACACTAGAACGCATAGTTGCCAAACTTCCAGAACGGCCCTGAGGTTTACTCAGCCTCCCATCAAATTGAGTACCAGGTCTTTCCCGGGGGTAAAAGGTGGTCGGAGCGTGGAGCCGACCACAACATCTCATTCTAGTGTCGGTGGAGTACGAGTTCCGTTCGCTAGTCCCAGGATATGCCGGCGACCTCTTATCTTACAACCAGGCTTCGAGACTTTGGACCCGATACAATAAGTTTACTGTGCATGCACTGTAGGTTGCTGACTCGCTGCAGATAGATAGAGATGTGTTGAGGTAACAACGTTGCTATTTAGAGTAGAGTACGGTAGTATGGGGAAACACACACATATGTACATTCTGAAAGTAAATATACATTACACAATGATAATGTCAAAAGAATGTGAAAAGCATTTATTCTCCTGTTTTTTATAAGCATTTGTGTTTAATTATACACAGTGTTAATGGTGGAAATAAGCATGTAGCAATTTTAATTTTTTTCATTTATCCTATTGGTCGTCTTTAGGAAGTGCAGTTACAGTGCCGAATTGCAATGTACCTACTACAAGATACATTCTCAGTGTCTCAAATGTAAATCTTTTTCGGTTACCTGCCAAAGTTTGTACTGTAGAAAGCTGCGCTCTACGTCGCATGACGTGATAGGAGCAAAACGAAAAAACCTAACATCATTGCATAAGAGGCAGTCTTTCATTCTGGGGTGACTCTATGTCCACTAATTTGCTGTTTATGTTACACAATGTTCCATATCCGTTATTTTTACATAAAATTGATTTCCACTTCTCTTTTACACGTTCAGTAACCGGTGTACTTGATGTCTCATTAATTCTCTGCATCATTTTCTAAATTAATTTGAGGGCTTCCGGCATCTCTTGCTCTGACTTTTGTAACCGTGTAATAGTTTTAGACACAGTTTGTATGAAAACCAAATCATTCGTCAGAACCTTCAAATCCAGAGCGTTTTCCTTTGCGTACTTGTTGGCATCCATTCTACAGTACCCCACCCACTGTACGCTTTACCACTATACTCAGTACTCCGTTATGCGGATTTCCTACTGAACTGCTCTATTGGGTCCGAAGTCTCGAAGCCTGCTTATAACTTACTTGATGGAATCTACTTTGATAAATAGCTAACATGTCAGTTTTATAAAGATTTATTCGAAAATAATTTTCTGAATTATTTGCATACTTAAAAAGGAATTCCATAAATATAGTACACAGAAAAACAACTGATGTATGCATATAATATGCTTCTGATGTATGGCTTTCTCGCTTCAGTTGACTTATAGCAAAAATGCCTCAGTTTGACGTCTTTTCGCAAATTATACTATGTCTAGATATGAGCCGTTCAGAGCAGAAGTGGTGTTTCAAGTCAAGAATGGGTAATGAGGATTAAAGTAAACATTCTGAAAATACAGCGCAAAGTAGCAATTAATATTCAATTTATTTAAACTATTAATAGTCAGTGGATAGTAAGAAGGACATATTAATTGCTACTTTGCGCTGTATTTTACAGAATATTTACTTTAAACCTCATTACCCAATTTTGACCACTTTTGCTCTGAAGGGCTCATATCGTAAAGACTTTTGAATCTTAATACTTTGGAGACGTAATTATTTTCTTTCGTTCTGAAAAGATACATGGTCATTTGTTGCGTGGTAACCTACTTAGTGAATACGCTCTTACAGACGACCTTTCACAGACATTTATTCAAACATTTTCCATATAATATTTTCATAGGTCCTCAAAAATAATTATTCTATAACTATAGCCCCAAATCGAGGGAAATAGCATATCTAACGTTAGTGCGACCGTTAATGGAATACGGAACTACATGTTGGGATCCCTATAGAATATATCAGATAAATTCCTTAGAAAGAATCCAGTATAGGGCAGCTAAATTTGTTAAAGGTAAAAGAGAATATGGAAACGATACGATAAAAGAACTTAAATGGGAAACTTTGGAAAACAGACGTAGGAAAACTAGAATAACATCACTGTATAGAGCAAATCTAGGTCAGAAAGCATGGGTAGACATAACGGCTCGGTTAGAAAAGCCAACGTACTATGGTAGGAACGATCATGATTTTAAAATAAAATGTAGGAAACAGAAAACGGATGTCGGTAAATTCTCATTTTTAAATAGAACTATAAATGATTGGAATGACCTACCTGCAGCGGTCTTTGAGGGCTGTCCTTCCTTAAGGAGTTTCAAGAATAATTTAAAAAGTTGTGTATCAAGTGCAAATTAAAATTAAAGTGACATTTAACCTTTAATTATTTAAGGTGACATGTATTTATTTAGCCTGACGAGTTACTTCCTTGGTTTGAATTGTAAATTATTTAAAAATAGCGTGTAAGAGGGCCTTAGACTAGAAATATTTAGTTTAAATGTAGTTCTGTTTATAAGTACAGTATGCATAAGGGTGTAATTATTTGACTTATTTGAACTGTTGTATCAGTGAAGCGAGGTGAGTCAGTGGAGTTATGGTTTTACAGTGCAGTGAATAGTTCCGATCAGTGATAATTTATAGCGTCAATGAAATGTGTTCTATAGTGACAGTGAAATGTGTTATAGTGTGTCAGTGAAATGTGTCCTAAAGTGTCAGTGAAATGCGTCATAGTGCCACTACAGTGAGTGAGATGAGAATAAAGTGAAAGACTATTGAAACTTATGTAGGGCCTATACATAATTATGTAGGTTGTAATGTAAAATTAGGTATTTTATTTATGTTTTATTATTATTGTGTTAAATGATATTGTGTATTCTTATTGTATTGTGTATAAAATTGTATTGTGTATTGTATAATTGTACTGTGTATTGTAAATGTATTGTGTATTGCTTATCATTTTTTTTGTGTATTGTTCATATTGTGTATACCACTGCCACCGGGTGCTTGCCCACTTGCAGTGTAACTAAATACATACATACATACATACATACATACATACATACATACATACATACATACATACATACATGAATATAGTATGCTTCTTATGTATAACTTTCACATTTCAGTTTGAATTATATCAAAAAAAAAATCCATTGCTTTGATTTTTTCTCTACTTACACTATGTGCAGATATTGTAAAGGCATTTGAATTGTAATACTTGTGAAACGTAACTGCATTTCTTTTTTTGTTTGAATGAAGAGATACATGACCATTTGTTGGGAGGTAACATAAGTTATGTATGTGAAAGTTCTCTTTTACTGTACAAGCATTCGCAAATGTTTAATTTAGAATAATTTTCTGAATTATTTGCATACGTTAAAAGGAGTTCTATAAATATAGTACACAGAAAACAATTGATGAATATAATATATCTTTCTGATATACTTCCAAATTTTAGTTTGAAGGAAAACCAAACAATCCCTCAGGTAGTATGACGTCTTTCCTCCACTAACACTAGCCTATGTGTGAATATGGTAAAGGCATTTGAATTTTAATACTTTTGAAACGTAACTGTTCTTTTTCTTTTGTTTTGAAGTTAAACATGGCCATTTGTTGCGAGGTAACGTGTTTAGTATAGAGGTGTGCTTTAGCTGAAGGAGCTTTTAAACGCAAGATTTCTACATTTCCTTCCCGTCGTTATATGAGTACGAGAGTTATCGACTTTCGGGAGTTCCTTTATCGCCTCTAGGGGACGTGTACAATTAGCATACTGCAGGAAGGGGCCGTGTCTAACTGCCATTAACATACGATTCCAATTTCGTCCACGGAAAACTTAAGGAAAATAATCCCTACTTGGGTTAGTGTTTCGCTTCCACTCGCTACCTGGCAACGTTAATGCAAATTGTTTCGGTCGCCTAGTTACAACTTCATTTAATACTCCATCCCACGTTGAATGTAATTCGTTAGTTTTGCAGTAATCCACGCTCATTTCAAAGCAAGACTAACCCCATCCACCCACACCCCCATTACCCAAGTTATTATGTCGGCTTCGCATCCGAGGTCCTGAGTTCAAAACCTATTTAAGTTGGATTTCATCCACATTCAACGATAATCCACGTAGTGTTGGACTCATACAAAGAACAGAAATGGTAGATAAACGAAAATAAAAGTAATTTCTCCTTATGGAACTACAAGAGGCACACAGTTTACCAATGGCTTTATACTTTTGCGATCGGATTCATATTCTTGCTATGTACAAAATGTACAGGGACATCATTTTATTTTTACTTCAATTTGTATTGTACCTGAGTTTTTGAATGTACTTCGCTCCCACCCCTTCTACTAATGAAGTTCAACCGTCTCCACACAGATCCAAGACCGCATATACAGTCATAGTAGCCTTACGGTCATAGTAAACAGTACGTTCCAAAAATACGTTCGCGTTTTCCAGTGACGAAAGAGCTTTCAATATTGAATCATTTTCGCACAGGTACTGTCGCTCATTTGCCTACGTCATATCCCGGTTTCCCCCCAACAGCTTTTATTCGCCAGCTAGTGGCTGGGCTGTCTTTGCTCTTTTGTGAGAACATTAATTTCTGTTAGGAATTGGACGTCTACGTAATATTATACAACTGTTTAAAATAACTTAAATAAAAGGGCCTCGTTAAATAATTAACTGTCACGTGATTTCCTCCCTTTCTATGACACTACGACATAACCACTTGGACGGACAGTAGATAGCATGTCTGAGTAATTTTATCTTTTCGGATCGGGTAAAAGTGAAGATTGAATTTACAGTACGTAAGGTACTCTTTTATAGAGTAGGTACAGAATTATTTCAACATGAGTTACTAGTACGAAGAACGAAACTGGTAATTGGGATTAGGTACAATAGTCTATAGTGCGATAATATGCACATAGAACTGAAGCCTGTATCGAAATGAACGGCCACCATTTTAAAAAATGTGTTTAAATATCATGTTATGATTATTTTTCAATTTAACTTCATTCTCTATATTGTATGCTAATGTGCTATAGACAGTATAATATACACTGCATAATGATATGGACAGATCAGTTCGTGAGTAAAAACACGTATTGGTAATACAGTACTGCATTTTGATTTAACAAAAACCTAATGAAAATTATCAAACTCAAAATAGCGATATTTTCTAGTTTACGTAAATGGATGAACTACTTTTCTTCCCTCCCATACCTAGTAAAGTGATTTGTTTGTATTTTACGCCAGTATCATCGAACTCCAGTCGTGGAAGGGGGTAACAAACGGCGTTGATCCAGATATATAGGCAAGTTTATATTAAAAATGTTAGTAAAAATAAAATGATGTCCCTGTAATATAATAGCATCTTTAAGGGACATTAGGACTGAATTAAAAAAAAAATGGCCAAGAAATCAATTGTAGTTTTTTATTGCACGAACATATTCCTTCGGCACTTACGAAGTTGATAGAGATTTCTTTCCTCTACTTCTTTCTCTAACGTACATGTAGGTTCTATGAGATACTGAATGACCTATATAAGTTTATAAATATCTAGGAAAATGATACTGAGTGTATTACAAATTTTTTATTGCTCATCTAAAATTTTGTATCAACGCTAGTATTCAAAGACGACACCATCTGAAGCAATGCACGCAGTCGCTCGAGTGTGAACTGCAGTGCCTAACAGAGTGCTGCATTGGAGTTAAATCGCTCGCTTGAACTCGGTCGAGTGTCGCACCCTCGACTGAGATACGATCGGTCGTGATGATACGCTCGTAATAAATAGAAGCACAGTGCAAGGTCATCCCACCGACATGCCTTACCTTGTATGGAAGGCGACAGATAAGATACACATATGTTTTGCTCACACGGTAAAAATAAGGCTTTATTTTCTGCGTTTATGATAAATGTTTAATGGAACAGTTAATGGAACGTAACAAAACAGGAACATGAAGTTATAAATAAAATAGTATGAAAAACTTCGATATACAGTTATTATTGCTAATTAATAATGATTCAATATTTGATTTACCACATATATAATATGATAGGTCCATACATAGTGTTCCTCCTATATACTGCGACAATGTAGAAACGTTTTACAAAATATTATTGATATAGCAGTAGATTAATAACAATATTAGTACAGAGATAAAGTCACAGAAAATGTAATTAAAGGAATAATCATGCTGCACAACTGTTACAGACGCAAAGATTGATACACTAATTATTAGAGATTATTATTATTATTGTTATTATTATTACTACTAGAAAACTTGATACAGTTCTTGCATTATCGTGATTGTGTTCTCCGTTTATAATAATTACATTTACATCCAATAACATCTATCAGATGTGGCAGAAACAAAATCACTCCTGTGTGGGGGGGGGGGGGGAAACCATTTACCTACAACATTAATATTACATTTTAAAGGAAGTTTTGTAGTTATACTATGGAAAGGTTAGTTAAACACTGCACAGTTTTGAAATGATAAACATCTATGATGTTACTACACAGTTCATCACTGTAACAAGAACGAATGTCTAACGCTCGGCTTATACCGTTCGAGGATTTATCTCTCGTGACAATTTTACCCATCATGCATATGCGCTACCTATCGGATTATGCTATGAACTACTTGGCGCTCGAGCGAAAACGTCCGATGCAGACATCTGGTGCCTAACTTCCGTTGTTCGCCACGAATATACTTGGCTGCTTGGTCGATTAGGCTGTACCAATCTTCTAGATTGTTGAGTCTCACACTTTAAACAAAGAGTTAATCGATTAAACATTTTGATCGATCGACAGCACTAGTATATTTATATACTTTTATAGTTTTCTCTACAATTAAATCAGTAATCAGTTCCCAGAGTACGGCACAATCTTCGTGAATCACCCTGTATAAATGGGAGTAATGCCTGCAAGCTCGTAGGACTGACATTCCTACTGCTACTAATGCCGTGTACCCGCGAAGGTGGGAAACTTACCTTTTCATTATTCTATGGCCCTCTATATCCTGTAGTAGGAATACCTTTACTAACTTTTATGATCAGAAAGTAAAAAACACGATGTGGGCTACCGTAATTTACTTATCCCAACATTTTATCGCCTTCAACTTTATCTTTCATTGAATTGGCTATGAACCTGCGAACCTCGCATTAAGCAGTGCATAGAAATTTGAGAGTCAGATATGAGACTACATTATAAAGAAGACTGTGAACTGCCTGTAACACCAACGTGTGAAACCTGGCTTCGCACTATTTCTCCCTCTACATCCGATGGCCGGGAGATCCAGGACTGATTGATTGATAGATAGGGGGGAAGGACACGAATCCATCTCACCTATCCATTGTCCCCCGTTCCCTTCCGCTTTCCTGGCAGGGATGTCCAACACTTCTCTTCTACTTTATATATAAAGAAGAACATTGCAAATTGAAGTAGCCTACTCTTACAAAAGCAAAAATTTCAACTTTACACAGTGCGACAACAAGGAAATCGTTCACAGACCCTTGTACCTCGAAACGTTGAAAGAAGACCAATGTCATGGGCATTGAAGGAAGAATTTTTACATCAAAATGACGCATATGCCTTTCGCGTGAGAACAACGGACCGTTGATTTCCATAGTAACAAAGGATAATTTTTTACACGTTGCTGGATTGTGAATTTTTAAATTATTAATTTCCCAATCCTTGTTCTTCAGCATTTGAAAAGGAAAATTAAACATATAATTTCATAAATGTTATCCGGATTTTACATTGCAAAGTTACTTATGGCCCACCTTGTATTTGACAACGTTCTTAACTGTTGGTGCTGATTGTTCGATCGTCTAACACTCTAAAGATAGTGAAAATTTCTAGCGAGAAGATTGTTGTTAACAATAACTTCTACATAGGACAGACAGGCAGATCATTTCAAACACGCTACAAAGAACACATCACAGCCATAACAAAATTACAAAACACCTCCACATATGCAGGACACGTCACAAATGCCAATCACACTACAGAGACATCAACATAGACATGGAAATACTGCACATCCAACCAAAAAGCCAGAAACTCAACACACTAGAACAATATGAAATATACAGACACACGAAAACACATCTCAACGATATTCTCAACACACAACTCAATTTCAAAACACATACACTCTTTGACTCTACACTACGAACGCACCCTCACAGGAAACAAGAGGCGCTAAGACCAATAACGACCAGTTCTGAAGATGACCCAAAATAGGTCGAAACATATTAACAAGGTACGTTAAAATTTAACACAAGAAAGTTCTTATCATACTTATTCCGAAGTGATACAGTGTTAAAAGTTGTGTAATCAAGATGTATATTGTTAAGAATTGTGATCGCTAGACACGGCTTTCAGGTTGTGATCACGGACTACATGTACAGTATTTGCCCCCTTGTTTAACAGTTTAATTTCTTTTGGCATTGTGTAAAGTTGTTACGAATAAAAACATGTTCAGTAATATGAGAAATGTATTATCATTGGAGAATCGAGTCAAAGTGAAGCGAAAGTGGTTTATATAGAAGACAATCAGAGCAAAGGTTTGAAATTGACAAAAATCAGATTAATTCAGTTTTAAAAACGAAGGGAAAAAATATTATAACTGAGTGGAATTTCATTGGAATACTGTGTGACTGGAGAACTTATACTCATAAATGGAATTCTTAATATGTTTAAGGATTGCCTACTTTACAGAATGAAATAATGTATAAAAGATGTAATAATATAGCGCAGAGTTAAAGTTTTCTTTTTTCTAAAGGGGAAGTAATAAGTTACAGGATGAAAATGTAAAGAAGTTCTGTACAAAACGTATTATAATTAACGATACATTCCTTGTTATTTTACTTTATACACTTACAGTAGTTTAAATCGTTAGCTATATAAGTTTTCATTTCTAAATAATAAAAAAAAAGATACATATCATCATACCTTTGTAGGAAAGCCCAATTTTCTGTTATACTGTCACTAATTCCTAAACAATTATTTATCTAAGAAAACTAGTTTTTCTTTATCATAATGTCATTACCTTTTTTTTAAAACGTACTATCTTTATATTATTATATATTTATAGGCTAAACTATCCGATTTCCACTGTTATAATTCCACTACTATTTATTTAAATTTATTACCTCCTTCTACAGCAGCCCATTCAACCTGTTATACACTAATGTCACAATTGCTTAAATTGTACTATAATTACATCTCTGTATAGAAGCATTTCACCTTCCATAATGTTATTGTTTATTAAAAATATATTACTCTGATAACTTTCTCTAGAAGCTCGTTTCTCTTGTTATAGCGTCATTATTTATTTTAAAATTACTTTTAATTTTCTTTCCCTTCACAGAATTTTCAAGTCATATTCCTATCTCTTAATTACATAATTCTTTAAACTTCACATTAATCTACTTTCTTGTAAAGTTCTCCTCTCCAGTGATAGATTTCGTATGCCATTTTTGATAGAAAATCCATCGTCTTATACCAGCGCTAGAGGATATGTCACAACCATTGGACTACAAAGAGCGAGAATATAGGACTTGAATAGATGAATAATAATGGCCCGAAACCGATGGTTTAAAATAACTGAGTAAAGTCAGTTACAATTTGGGACATACTTACTTACTGGCTTTTAAGGAACCCGAAAGTTCATTGCCGCCCTCACATAAGCCAGCCATTGGTCCCTATCCTGAGCAAGATTAATCCATTCTCTATCATCATATCCTACCTCCCTCAAATCCATTTTAATATTATCCTCCCATCTACGTCTCGGCCTCCCTAAAGGTCTTTTTCCCTCCGCCTCCCGACTAACACTCTATATGCATTTCTGGATTCGCCCATACGTGTTACATGCCCTGCCCATCTCAAACGTCTGGATTTAATGTTCCTAATTATGTCAGGTGAAGAATACAATGCGTGCAGTTCTGCGTTGTGTAACTTTCTCCATTCTCCTGTAACTTCATCCCGCTTAGCCCCAAATATTTTCCTAAGCACCTTATTTTCAAACACCCTTAACCTATGTCCCTCTCTCAGAGTGAGAGTCCAAGTTTCACAGCCATACAGAAGAACCGGTAATATAACTGTTTTATAAATTCTAACTTTCAGAATTTTGGACAGCAGACTGGATGATAAGAGCTTCTTAACCGAATAATAACACGCATTTCCCATATTTATTCTGCATTTAATTTCTTCCCGAGTGTCATTTATATTTGTTACTGTTGCTCCAAGATATTTGAATTTTTCCACCTCTTCAAAAGATAAATTTCCAATTTTTATATTTCCATTTCGTACAATATTCCCGTCACGAGACATAATCATATACTTTGACTTTTCGGGATTCACTTCCAAACCTATCTTTTTACTTGCTTCAAGTAAAATTCCCGTGTTTTCCCTAATCGTTTGTGAATTTTGGGATATAGTAATTTATAATGTAAGAGTGTAAAATTACATAGATTTTATGCGCGAGTGGAAAGTTATTGGATAATTTCTACAAGCACATCACATTTGTTTCCTGTCGTTTGCTAGAAATTATTAATTTATCCATTACTGGTATCTAAATTTCATTACTAAATTTGATTTTAAATTCCATGTTTTTTCTTTGTAATGTGTCGTTTGTGAAGAAGTTATAAATGAATGAATGAATGTATGGATTTTACTGTTGCTAATCTGTTGGGCTGTAATTTGAAAACTTTTAGTTCACTGCTGTGAATAAAGGCATTACTTAGGTTGCTAAGAGTAATAAAAGATAGATTAGTTTAGATACCAGTTCAGGACCGTATCTAGAGGGAAGCAGGGAGGGACTTTGCCGTTACAAAGCACTTTGTGAGCTCCTCCTATATATGTTGGAGATTGCAATTATGTTTATTTTTGTTGCCCAGTTGCTTTTAATCTATCAAGAAGTTGCAATATTACAGTTTTCTCTATAGTTTAATGCACATTCTTCATTCTTGGCATTTGGTATCCAGTGGGCAGTGAAATTTTATTTGTATGATGGCAGTGAAAACAAATTTTTTATTAATAGTTACATGATTCCATGAAAAACTATGATGTAAGTCCTGCTGCCATAATATCGCAGCTGCCCCCTTAAGGGGTTAGGTACAACTTACAGTAGTAAAATTTTGAAAATATTAAACATTAGATACAATAATGAAAAGTAGTATGTGTAAAACACTATCGTTCTGTTATGTGAAAAAAATATTTTTACGATTAAAAAAAATAATTATATTTTTTAAGATTCAAAATGGTGGCAGTTCACTGTGCAGTGATGAAGCGTTTCCCTCATAACTAAAAAATTATCCAACATTCTGTGATGAAATTATTCGTATGTATTTATGCATGTCATATCTACAATATGATGCAAAATCACTTCTCTAACTTTGATAGACTGTATAATAAAAAAAATAAATTCTTTTAAAAATGGTTAAATAACAGTATTTTCTTCTAAAACAAAATAAAAAAATATTATTTATTAAGGAATGTAGTTGAAAGAGCATGGCATTGTAAGCATGATTTTCAGCAATAAAATGAAAGAGAGAAAACATGAAAAAGTTAACAACTTTATGAGTTATGAGGGGAACGCTTCATCACTGCACAGTGAACTGCCACCATTTTGAATTTTGAAAAAAAATATATGTATAAATAATTTTTTTTAAGTGTAAAAATATTTTTTTCACATAGCAGAAGGACAGTGTTTTAAACATTCCAATTTTCATTGTTGTACAAGACACAGTTATGGAGGAAAAAATGTTGAATATTTCCAAAAAATTTACTGCTGTAAGCTGCACCTAAACCCTTAAAATAAGTTCCTAGCTAATGATCTGTACCAGTTATAGATAAATGGTCTTACTAATAAAAACTCTATATGCAGACGTTTAACTGTCTTATACTTGTACAATGAGTAGCTCATTTATACATCGTGTGTGAATTCCTTACTAATAATCACTACATACGTCGTGTATAACAGTACAACTGTTACACAGCTACGTCATAGTTTCGTCATTGCTTCGTTACGAAAGATAATAGAATATCTGAGATTCTCTATTGCATCCGGTAGAGCGCTCTAGTGTGGCGTGTTAAGTATCGATAGTACAACTGGCTCTAATCGATTATCATACTATATTTTGGTCAAAGAGTACAAGCTACAGTAATATTATCCTAATTAGTCTGTGCTCTTTGGTTTGTTCTTCTTTGGTTACTAGGCAACCATCATCATAAAATGACAGTCGATACGAACAGCTGTTAGAGGGGCGGCCATTTTGTCTCTATATACAACGCTTAAACGAGGGGTTTCGTGTATATAACTACTGCAAAGCAATTCCCATTGTATAGTTACAGGCTGTTTATACGTCCATCGCTTCTGCATGGTTTATTAGTAAAGTTTTCTCTCTCAACTCTGCATAAGTCTAGTATAAAAACTATACACGGTTTATTAGTAAGACTGAAAATAAATTATTAATTGTTCATAATCTTATTCAGTAAGTACATACTACTTAAATCTTGTTGTTCTTTTATTGATCTTCCTTTCTTGGACATAATGGTCATCTAGTTAATATTCCAACACATTAGACAGTCTGTTTTCTTGAGGTTGTGGGTCAGTTATGATTACAAATTGATGAAGAACTGGCGAAGGGAGTAAAAACGATGAATTTATTGGACAAACAGAAAAGTGTGAGTAGAAAACTAAACTCTAAACGTTTTACATCACGGAGAACCTGTTACGGAATGCGCGGGTCTCGAATCCTGAACCAGCCTGATCTCTGAATTTATAACACTTTCATTTTCAGATCAACATCAAACAGGAGTTAAGGAAGATCCGGGCTGAATAGCAGAATCTAAGTAAAATCTCGCTCACGTATTAAAGGTATTGGATACTTTAGAAAGCGCCCCATATGTAGGCAGGCAGGTGCCCGAAACGTGACTTGCCTATAAGTCTTATGAAAAACCAAGAAGAGATTTGCCGCATCTAAGCAGGCAGGTAGGGATCTTAAGCAGGAACTGATAAAGGCTAGAAAAGGGAAAGGGTTAGGGCGTGTGATTCATACAATGAAACCTCACATCGGTATAGGCTGTATCTGCGATCGCCATCTTGAACGTGTTTCAGTGACTCAAATCGCAAGAAAGGAAAAAGAAAGAAAAAAAAAGTACGTCGAATATCCCATTAAGATGTAAATGTATGCAGATAAGTTTCAAGAGAGATTGTAGTAAAGAATAATAACTTGGAGATCAAAAGAAGAGAGGAAGCAAAGAATAAGGTGCTAATATAGACAAGAGAAGGAAAATATTGTTCCCGACAAAAAAGGTAATATTAACACAGTTCATTAAATTTAATGTGAAACTTAAAGAAAAGCATTATCAAAGAAAGTGTGTGAGTAGAAAATGCAATGAAAAGTAACGAACGCAATACAATTCATCAAACAGTAAGAAGCGTTTCTGTAAACAGTCGTTTCAATACTTAATTACAATATAAATTGACAACAGTTTCTTTACATTATTTTATATTCCAGTGAATAAATATATTTTAACGTACATCATATCCGTTTGACATAGGTAAATTGTCTTTAGCGTTTAACCCTAGATCATATGTACCCAGATTGCTCGGCCTTATAGGCTTTGACGGCAACAAATTTTGTCAGGTTTACTATGCTGCCAACTAGTAGTTACATAATGAGTCACGTCATAACTCCCATCCGAATTGCATTAGCGACTGTACTGCCATCTCGTGTCCGTTTACGGCTTACCGGTGGCTATCCTGGCGGTTGTTCTCTTCAAAGTGCTGCCGATTTTAACATAGGGATGATCAATCTGTTACATTTATGATCTAGGGTTTAACTCCACAATGAACGTACACATAAAATGAAATGAACAGCAACTTTTCATTACCTTTACAGTATATCATGTGCTTAAACAGAATGTTACAAGCAATTTAATGTTTTTTTCTTTCATGATGAATGCAATATTTAAAAAATAATAAGGACGAAATTTATGTCTAAGCTTAATAATTCACATGGATGAATACAATATAACATTTGTTACTCAGTCAAATGACAAATCAATGTAAAATAATGACTTATTGCAAACGTTTTCGCCCATTCAGGCATCTTCAGGCAAAAATATACAATATCTCAATGTCATTACATTGGTGGTGGATGAACTGTTTAAAATTAATGATGTACAACATCTCCATAATTAAAAATGTAATATTACAGGTCATAGAATTAAAATAATATTAAAATTAGAAACAATGTAGTGTTATGATTTAAACTTCGTAATATTCTGTGAACAATTTTCATCATGCTCTCTAAGTTAATAATTCACGCAATAAATTTCTTCCCCCATGAGGAGTAGGCTAAAACCAGCGAGTATTCCTTAACGCGAGTCCTATACTTTGTTCCATAATGTCTGACAGGCGACGTAAATATTGTCGGCACAGGAGGAGAGAAGTATAATTGAATGATGAATTTGCAAAACGACTTAAGTCCACATTTTGGGGGTTTTGAGTTGAGAGCATGATAATGTTGCTGTGTGCAAGGGGCATCGTTTAGTAGCAGAATGACTTTAATCCACGACTTTTTTATTGTTTTCTTAGCAGCAGAATATTTGGTTAAGGGATAAAACGACTTTAGTCCTGGGCTTGTTATTTTATATATATTATTTTTAATGTACCGAAGTACATATGATATTTCCATGCAGATATTCTGCGTCATCATACGATGAAAGAGTAATGGAACGGAGAAAAATTCTCTCCGGCGCCGGGATTTGAACCCGGGTTTTCAGCTCTACGTGCCGATGCTTTATCCACTAAGCCACACCGGATACAACTCCGACGCCGGTTGATATGCGTAAATCACTTCGTGATTTAAGACGGCGCTTATTCCGTCGGATCCCGGCCAACTAGTCACTCATATCGAGTGCACCTCAGCACATGTGTGGACTTCGGTCCTGCGTTCATAGACATCTATGACGTAGTGCAGAGGGCGGCCACTAGAGGGAACCCAAGAGTTGGAGCTTAATCTGAGACGATTCCAACCGGCGTCGGAGTTGTATCCGGTGTGGCTTAGTGGATAAAGCATCAGCACGTAGAGCTGAAAACCCGGGTTCAAATCCCGGCGCCGGAGAGAATTTTTCTCCGTTCCATTACTCTTTCATCGTATTAAGTTATTTTGCCTGGCAAGTACTGAAGAAACTTACATAATATGTAATTATACTCATACAATCAGCTGACAAAATGTTTTTTGTCTCTTGTCATTGGTAATTCTTTAGTTGAGAAAATATATTACGTTTGAAGAAAAAAACATAAAAATGAAAAGCAATATGCTCAGTAATAGTGCTAAACTTGTAGCTGAAGTAAAAAGTATTGCAAAATGGAGAATCGAGAGAGAGGATTTTCTTGCTGTCACATTTGACTACATGAAAAATGTATGCTTGCCTCAACACCAGTTCAGGATATGTACTACTATCGCCAGCTTACAGTCCCAGCTTTCTCTGTGCACAACATTAAAACTAGTGAAATGTCCTTTTGTGTCCACCATGAGGGACAGGCCAAAAAGTCTTAATGAGGTACGTAATTTTCTCTTGCACACTACTGTTTTGCTACAGTTGTGCGGGACAAACTAAGAACAACACACTAATCAAATTCTTAATGACAATAAGTGCTCAATACATTTCTTCAACATCATACTTATCTCCATCAGAGGTCTGTGCTCTTGTGATTAACAAATTGTTCAAAATAATGTTCTTCAACAATTGTAATAAGGTTATTTTATGATTTTGGTATAAATACATTTAATCTTGTTTATGTGACAATAACCTAATAATTATGATGCAGGATTGAAGTTAATTTGCAGAACAACTTAAGTCCTAAAGATAATTCAATTTTTTACGACCTGAGGAAGAGTACAAAAGTATGAATTTTTATACTAAAAGTATTTCTCTTGCATATTTCTTACATATAGAAAATATATATTGTAACAATATATGGTTCAGCGAGGCCAAAAACTGTTTTTTTTTTTAATTTTCTCAAAACTACTTCTAAGGACTTAAGTCGTTTTGCAAATTCATCTTTCAATTGCTATTTAATCAATGGCAGAGGTCTGAATCCAGGCTTGTTTTGAAGTTGGGCGGGGGTAGAACGCTTCAAACCGCCCAACTTCAAGATAAACGTGGAATGAGAGCACTGCCATTGATTGAATAGCAATCATCCTTCTCTCTCTTTCTGCCGGCAATATTTACGTCGCCTGTCAGACATTATGGAACGAAATATAGGCAGGATGTCTTAGACCACGACGCCACGGCGCGGGGACTTATAAATATATAACATAATTTAATAACTTACATATTTTACCTGCATTTACTGCATATTCTAACTGCCGGAAAATTTTACCGCTTACAATATTTATCCACATGTAAGGTATAGAGTTCCTTGATAACTGAATATTAGATAACATCATTTTGTTACATAATCCAGTGAGCAACGGCTTTGTTTCTAGTAAATACAAGTTTTTCTTATTCCACAGTGATACACTAGCTGTAATATTTAACAGATTATAAGCCTTATATAATTGGTAGTCTAAAGGACTTATTTAGTAACTTTAAAAGAAGTTGCACTGAGAGATCGCAGGATCAGATGTTCGCAGGTCTAAACCCGGCAGATACCAATGAATGATAAAATCACTAGTATGACTTCTTCGGAAAGAAAAACAAAGCTCGAAAGCTAGTATTGTATATTTGTGACACGGAAAACAAACCTATTCCTAATAAGATACTTCCAGATAAAATTGTTTTGCCATTTTTTGCTGAAGTTAAATTCATATGTGAATGGTTTCTTCAGAAAAACCTTTGGTAAATACATAATTACAACTACTAGTGCTGCTACTGCTAGTACAACTACTGCTAGTATTACTACTGCTGCTACTGCTAGTACAACTACTGCTAGTACTACTACTATGCTGCTACTGCTAGTACTACTACTGCTGCTAGTATTGCTAGTATTACTACTGCTTCTGCTACTGCTGCTAGTACTACTACTGCTGCTACTATTGCTAGTATTGCTAGTACTACTACTGCTCCTGCTACTGCTAGTACTACTACTGCTGCTACTATTGCTAGTACTGCTAGTACTACTACTGCTTCTGTTACTACTGACAGTACTACTACTGATAGTACTACTACTACTACTACTGCTGCCACTACTACTTCTACTACTACTACTACTGTTAGTACTACTGTGCCACTGCTAGTACTACTGCTGCTCCTACTACCGATAGTACTACTACTGCTGCTGCTACTACCGATAGTGCTACTACTGCTGCTACTACCGATAGTGCTACTACTGCTGATGCTCCTACTACCGATAGTACTACTACTGCTGCTGCTGCTCCTACTACCGATAGTACTACTACTGCTGCTGCTGCTACCGATAGTACTACTACTGCTGCTGATGGTACCGATAGTACTACTACTGCTGCTGCTGCTACCGATAGTACTACTACTGCTGCTGCTGCTACCGATAGTACTACTACTGCTGCTGCTGCTACCGATAGTACTACTACTGCTGCTGATGGTACCGCTAGTACTACTACTGCTGATGCTACTGCTAGTACTACTAATGCTGATGCTACTGCTAGTACTACTACTGCTGATGCTACTGCTAGTACTACTACTGCTGATGCTACTGCTAGTACTACTACTGCTGATCCTACTGCTAGTACTACTACTGCTGCTGCTAGTACTACTACTGCTAGTATTACTACTGCTGCTACTACTGCTAGTATTACTTTTGCTACTACTGCTAGTATTACTACTGCTGCTGCTACTGCCAGTACTACTAGTGTTGCTACTACTGCTAGTATTACTATTGCTACTACTGCTAGTACTACTACTGCTGCTACTGATACGTATATTTGTAGTATCTAGAGACTAAGACAGCAGATTCTATGATTTAACAACACGTTTTATTGCACGTTGCAATTTATCTCTGAGTAAGAATAAATATTTGCTATTCGGCAGGATTTTAATATCCAACATTTCAAACTAAATCTACATAAAATGTTCCATCCCCGTATTCATATACATGCATAAGTAACCTCACTGCATTTTTACATTGTACTGCGCACGGATT